>NC_133364.1:7477572-7617498 GCF_049309525.1 Garra rufa
AAGCATGTAACATTTTTTTTCACTTGTGTACTTCGTGTCAAGAGTTTTTATTGCTGTTTGTACTTATTCTTCCTTTCTGTTATGGTTTTCTCTCATAATGTTTCTCACACTTCTGGAAAAGTCTAGTAATTAAGAACCTAAAAAAACAACCAAAATCCTAACAACCAAAATCAAATTTGGATAGTTTTCTGTGAAACTCTAATAGGCTGTAAAACTTAAATAAAACACAAATTTCTCATGCATTTCATATTTTAGTGTCTGACGAGTTAAAAAGATTTATGTTTTATTACCTGTTCAGTGATTTTCAGTGTTGATTTTTGACAAATTGCATGAAAACCAATAAGAGTCAGTGGGTGAGTCTATATGACCCCAACACAAAAGTTTCCAAAATACATTTATGTGTCAAAACTTTGCATGCACATTCATGACCCTAAATGAAAAATATTAACCAATTTTCAAGAAAGAAATAATTTAACCAGTATTTCAAACAGCAAAATCAAGTGTGGGTCAAACTGACCCCAACACAAAAAGAGGGTAAAGCTATAGATCATTTGAGAAGCTCACATATAATTTAATCTTACTTTGGCAAAAAGCTCCTGCATGAAGTCCATTCAAACAACTGCTCACTCCCCATCCGGTAAAAGGACAGTCCCGTACTGTCAACTCCTTTCCCGTACAGGCCAGTTGATCCATCCATATTTGCCCTGAAGGTCCCAAGTATGACTTTGGCTCTTTAATTTCTCCACAATCCAGCTCTTGACACAGCACTGTAGCATCTGCTTGATCCCAACCAGTGTAACACACTGCACCCCATCGATCTTTATACTGAATCTGAACTCTGCCATCACACTCACTGGAACCACCAACCAGCTTCAAAGCTGTTGAAAGAGTTTATCATCAAAACATTTGCACTCTTCAAGACCCACCTGTGCCCATCTGGTGTTTAAAAGTGAGACCAGACAAAACCTCTATTTTCTAAGAATGAGAGTTTCAAAGGCTCTATATAAAACCATCAATGCCAATAAAAAAACTTTCTTTTTAAGGAGGGAACTGCTCACTGTTACTTCATGTTAACTGAGGATCAATAAATAATATTAACAGACACAAATT
The DNA here is from genome assembly GCF_049309525.1 of Garra rufa. Taxonomy (NCBI): domain Eukaryota; kingdom Metazoa; phylum Chordata; class Actinopteri; order Cypriniformes; family Cyprinidae; genus Garra; species Garra rufa. The sequence continues at coordinate 7,478,683 of NC_133364.1, forward strand.
TTAACTGTAATAATGTAGTAAAAGCCAGAATGAAGATATTTTTCATTGTTAGTTACTAATGCACTTTCTGTCATTTTGTGTTATCAATAATCGCTTTGGATGAAATCACCTGCACCATTTTTGGTCTTCTGATCTTGAACTGTGGTTGGAAAAGTTTCATTTAAATTTTACATAAAAAGAAACACATATGATTTGGAGTGATATAAGTAAATTAGCAATAACAGCATTTACATTTCTTTTAAAACTCTTTCAATACAACATGCAAAATGCTTCCAAGACTTTTTTAACTCACTGTGACAGGTGACTCCAGCGTCTTTTAAATGGTCACAACTCTGTATTCCCCATTTTGTAGATGTGCAGTTTACCAGTGAAACCTCACTCCCAGTACACTGTGCATCAACTATCCATACTGGTCCTACTCCTGGTCCAAAATAAGCAGCACTCTTCACCTCAATCACTTTCCCACAATTCAGTTCTTTACACACGACTGCAGCATCTGTTAGATCCCAGCCATTATCACACACTGTTCCCCACTGACCATCATGACGAACCTCCACTCGTCCAGAACAAGAGTTCGGGCCATCCACCAACCTAACATAGGCTAAAATAAAAAAACAACAGAGAGTAATAGATTAGAAAAGTTTGGTTCTATTCCAGGGGCGGGGTGGGGCACTAAAATCCACCGGGAAAATTCTGACCGCACCGGCCCGCCACCCCCTCCCCCCTTTTAATATAATACTAAATCTTTTTTTTTTTTTTTTTTAATCTGGATGAAAAAAAAAAACACAAAACAATTTAGCGCTTCGGAATTTTTACCGATATAGCTGATGGAAATGTCTTATCGATAAAATTTCTCATGTGTCGACATAATCTTTTTCCGTTTAACTTTAGCGCATAAATTCTAAATCCATATTTCAAATGTTGCAAAAATCTGTTTGGAAACACTTTTTTGTAGAGAAAAGGGGCTTTGCTATGTTGGCAAGTTAAAATTTATTAATTTTGTTCTGAAGATCTTGTTTTACGTGGATATTGGAATGATAAGTACAACATTTTAAATTAACTTGTTGGCTTGTTAGCTTTTTATATTTTTGTTCTTCTTGTGTTATGAGTATTGTTCCATTAAATGTAAAGGGTTTGTTCTGAAATAAAAGGGGGAAAATAGCATTTATTTATTTTATTTATTTATTTACTATTTATATAAATAGTTTTTCAATATGTTTGGCTGACTGTATTTTATTATGACAATGAAGCTTCATTGTCGAGTTAGTAATGCTTAACTGCGCGCAGGAGGCACCTACACGATCATTTGTTTCTATTTTCCCCCTTGTAAAAGTGGAAACAACTTACAATAGCCTACTCCTTCGTTTGTGGTCATATAAGAGTAAGACATTGTTCCAAACTATTCTAAATATTTATTTTATTAATGCACATTCACAATAAAAAAAACAGTGTGCTTTTGTAAAAAGGAAACACACAGGATGCCTCAAGAGCGCATCAGAAAAATGAAACTAAATTCTGCATAGGTTGATATAGGCTGCTAATTTTTTTCACATTTTTTTCTTTTGTTTTGTTAATTCATAATTTATTTGGAAATTATTTTATTTTATTTATTTTATATATAGCTGTATAATGTTTTCCTCCGTGCATGACCATGTGAATCCTCACACTCGTTGTTTATGCTGCTTTTTGCGTGTATAAAATTAATCCATGGAAAACAAATGTAGGTATTTTTAATGGGTCACAGCTGCGTATTAATTAAAATTTCCTTTAATTGTAATTTAACAATCTTGTAAGTTAACGGTTAAAAATGTCTTAACGACCGTCGGTTGTCAGGAGAAATAAAATAACCGAAATGAACATTCCCATTTCTAAATAAAAGTTCATTAGAAAAATGATAATAATACAACTGCTCCTGTTTATGATTATTGTTGATGATCAAGTAAATAGTCTATAACAAAGTACAAAAAAAAAAAAAAACTCATGACACTTGTTAATAAAAATTTAATATTAGGTTTTGTTTCAAACGGATAAAGAACAGTCTACTAGCCTATATAATTTACGCAATATAGGTGAAATTATGTATGGAAACAGCTCAAGGGCAGTTTTTTTTTGCGATACACCAAAACTTATGCGACAGTTCGTTTTTTTAGGGATGAGGTCATTACGCACACCATTTTATCGGTAAAAGGCCGGTTGATCGCCTATAGGGAGGGCCGGCACTGATAGAGAGTGAGCCACTGATATAAATATTGGTTGGACGTTTAGGGGGGAGTATGTGGGAGTATTTGGCCGCTATTCGCGGCAAATTTACTAACGTCAATGATTCTAATAAGCTCAGGCTGGTCGCGTTCGCCTCGGCGCCCGCTCAATTTGTGATCCGCTGTGTAAATCCTTCGGCCGGCTGACCGGGAAAAGTCCCGGTCTTCCCGATTGCCACTCCGCCCCTGTTCTATTCAGTATATGGAATATTTAGCTTTCATCCACCTTCACAGATGACTCCAGCGTCTTCACCATGCACACAGTTATGTATTCCCCATCCAGACATCCTACAGTCCATCAGTGAAGACTCAGTGCCAGTGCAAATTACATCGTCCATCCATATTTTTCCTGTTCCTTGTCCAAAATAAGCAACGCTCTTTGCCTCAATCACATTCCCACATCCAATCTCTCTACACACCACTGCAGCATCGGACAGATCCCAGCCATCATCACACACTGTTCCCCATGTTTCATTATAAAAAACCTCCACTCGTCCAGAACAAGAGTTGGGACCATTGATCAGCCTCAGAATAGCTTCGACTGGAGGTCCATTTCCGAAATCTGTATCAATTATAAAACATGTTATGGGTACATACTTCAATAACATACTTCATTCTTTAAAAATAAAAAATGATTTGTGATATAGAAATATAGAGATGCTTTTCCATACCCAATATGAGAATGAGCCACAAGACATTTAACATTGTGCTCTGAAAGAAACACAGAATTATTAATTTGACTGTTTGAAAAAAAAAAAAAACTTCAAAAAAACGATCTAAAAGCATTTTCTGTGGGACAAAATGTCTGCATGTTTATTTTTTCAGCCTTATTTTACTGTGTTTGGTTACTACTGAAGTGCATGTTACTTTGGAGGAGTTACATTTTAAGTCATTTTCATTATTCAGTAACTAGACATGTTGAAAAAGGAAAGTGCAAAGAGTTAATAAGCACTAAATCAACTACACCAGAAATAATTACACATATTGTTAGTATTGATAAAATACATTTGCAATTTAACAAAAATGATTATTAGATTTCTATTGACCTGTTAATATGGCAGTCCTTTCAGAAGCGTCTTTGTCTCTGTGACGGCTTGAGATCAAGTTAAGGAGGTTTCAGGGGATTTTATTTAGATATAGGATCAGCTGACGTCTTGGCTCCTCCCTTCAGATTTCCATAAAAGACAATGATCAACATAAGAAATAAAGCTCTTACTATCAAACAGTCCATATTTCAGAATGCAAACCAATTAAATGCTCAGAAAGTGCTTGATTAAGTTGACAGCCATGAAACCAGGAATGCATTTCTCATCTGCAGTGCATTGCTGGATGCACCACTGGATATGCATTCATGACGTGATTCGATTTCAATGCAAATCCATTCAAATGTTAATTGGGAATGCTCTAATAGACAATATACTCATATAGCTTAGTTAAGTAGAGATCTGTCAGTATTCAAATATCAAAATATATTGATGGCATTCCTTTTGAGTGGACCAGTTTTATGAAACTCCCTAGACAAATTTGCAAAGACATGTAAAATACATGGAAAAAAAGGTAAACATTCACAAATGCAAGAGCTCTAGATTTGTTTGTGTTTACATGGACACAGTGGTCAACCCACCATACCAGTGAGGTTCTTATGCACGAGAGTATTGAATTGGAATTTTCCATAGCTGTAACAAATACCTATGAAATGCAATAAAAACAGTTCCTTCACATTTCGTGTATGAAAAATTTTCTATATAAATTTGTTTAACAACGCATTCACACAGCAAGTCAAAAAGCTCACATATTTCTGATCAAACTGAGATAAAGTATAGCTCATAAGCCAATAAGCTCATATTTTACCCCTGTAAACAAATTACATTCTCCAGAATTTCCCTTAGAATGGGATGTTTGCATATTTTTCAGGTTGAAATAGTAATTTGATTATGTGCAGCACAGTTGAATTCAGCAATTTGAATTTCAACAAATTTTGTTTATCAAATGTGGATTTCAGTGCCTTTTACTTGGTAGATAAAAATGCACACCTCTGTGTGAATTCACATTTATATGTATCAGTTTGGATGGTGTTCAGGCTGAATAGTGGATGAGCAAGAGGACAGCTGTCTGAATAACTGTCACACAACTACCTTAGTCCTATAAGAAGTTGTCGTCAAAGACAAACATCTAGCCAGGTATTCTGTTTTCCTATGGACTTTTGCATGATGTGTATTTGTTCACTTGAGATTACAGGGGTTATGCTACAAATGTTATTTATTTCAAACTTAAACTACTCAAAACTTTCTAGCAAGACATTCTCAAGTCAAGACATAAAATTTGTCTTGACAAACTTTTAAAGCTAGTTTTAATAATATTGCTTGTCTCTATACACTGACAGTCCATACTTGTGATGTTTTTGTGTCATTTTAAATGCTAACTTAGCATATGAAATTCAACAATAGATTTGACTAAACATTACATTTTGTGAAACATTATTATCCAATTGTCCAACACAGGCTGGGGAGCTACACATATCCTCCTGCCGCTCTGTATCACCCATGCACCCATGCAAACAGTGCTTCTCATCAGCCACTTTTGTTCAATGGCCGGGTGTTCTGCTTGAACTTCGATTAGATAGTCTTATAATTATTAGATAATCTTATAAACTTTCTTCTGAACAGGAGAAAGAACACTTCCCCAACACTCCTGGTCTACACAGTTGTAGGGTTATTCTCATTTCTCATTTATTCTCATTTATTCTCTTTTTTCAGAATCCAGCAAAAAAAAAAAAAAAAAAAAAAAGTGGTAAGGCCTGGGTTTAATGTTGACTCAAACCTAAATAATGAAAGAAAAAAGGTGAATATGTTGGAAAAGAGAAGAGCATGATAAGACAGAGGAACAACTGATCTCATATTGTACTGTAGCTGTGACACAACTGTTATTTAGTATTTAGTATTTTTAATTTTTTTTTGCTTTTATTTTCACAGATAAGGGAGAAACTGAGAGAGCTTTTACCCCTAGGATGGAGGACACAATCTAATGGATAAGTGTTTCATAAAGTTAAGAAAAGGAATAAAAATCCTCCAGTTAGCAAGTAATATGTATTAACCCTTAACTGCTTTATATTTGGTTTAATGTGTGATAGTGTGTACATTGATACACAAGTCATAATCTCTAAAATTACAGTACATGTTACAAGTAAATCTGACACTGTCATTAATTGTATTAAGTGACTGATTTACTCTGAAATAAGAGTGTGTCTTGATGATTTTTGCTCTAGCTTTACACTACTTATGTATTGAGAATTGGCCTTTTGAATTGTGTACTGCAAACGGTCAGCTCTTTTTGATTACATTTGCATATATATTATTTGTTAAAATGTGTAAAAGTAAATCTTATAACATAACTGGTCACTTGAATTATAGAGTGGATTTTTTTTAATTTACTGCTCACTTAATAATGCATCTTCAATACACTACATAAATGATCATTTATAGATGTTTACAGATATTTACAGAAGTGACAAACGCACTTTACAGCCAAATTAACTACTAAAAAATGTAGGTGGGGACAACATTTACATTTATTCGGTAACACTTTACAATAAGGTTCATTAGTTAAACATTAGTTAATGTATTAACTAACATGAACTAACCAAGAGCAATACATTTGTTACTGTATTTACTAATCTTTATTAACGTTAGTTAATGGAAATACAGTTGTTCATTGTTTGTTAATGTTAGTTCACACTGTGTTAACTAATGTTAACAAAATTTGAATAATGTATTAGTAAATGTTGAAATTAACATTAACAAAGATTAATAAATGCTGTATAAGTGCAGTTCATTATTAGTTCATGTTAACTAATGTGGTTAACTAATGTTAACTAATGAACCTTATTGTAAAGTGTTACCATTTATTCTGTATAGGTGTTGTCATTCAAAGTCTCTAATAAAATAAATAAATAAATAAATAAATAAATAAATACGCCTACATAAATAAATCATTTAAAGATGACTATGCATCATGAACTTGTTTGTCACATACAGTCATGGCCAAAAGTTTTGAGAATTACATAAATATTGGAAATTGGAAAAGTTGCTGCTTAAGTTTTTATAATAGCAATTTGCATATACTCCAGAATGTTATGAAGAGTGATCAGATGAATTGCATAGTCCTTCTTTGCCATGAAAATTAACTTAATCCCGAAAAAAAAAACTTTCCACTGCATTGTTAAGAAGGCTTCAGGGCATCCAAGAAAGTCCAGCAAGCGCCAGGATCATCTCCTAAAGAGGATTCAGCTGCGGGATCGGAGTGCCACCAGTGCAGAGCTTGCTCAGGAATGGCAGCAGGCAGGTGTGAGCGCATCTGCATGCACAGTGAGGCCAAGACTTTTGGAAGATGGCCTGGTGTCAAGAAGGGCAGCAAAGAAGCCACTTCTCTCCAAAAAAAAAAAAAAAACCATCAGGGACAGATTGATCTTCTGCAAAAAGTATGGCGAATGGACTGCTGAGGACTGGGGCAAAGTCATATTCTCCAATGAAGCCTCTTTCTGATTGTTTGGGGCATCTGGAAAAAGGCTTGTCCGGAAAAAGAAAAGGTGAGCGCTACCATCAGTCCTGTGTCATGCCAACAGTAAAGCATCCTGAGACCATTCATGTGTGGGGTTGCTTCTCATCCAAGGGAGTGGGCTCACTCACAATTTTGCCCAAAAACAGCCATGAATAAAGAATGGTACCAAAACACCCTCCAACAGCAACTTCTTCCAACAATCCAACAACAGTTTGGTGAAGAACAATGCATTTTCCAGCACGATGGAGCACCGTGCCGTAAGGCAAAAGTGATAACTAAGTGGCTCGGGGACCAAAACGTTGACATTTTGGGTCCATGGCCTGGAAACTCCCCAGATCTTAAAACGCGGGTGGACAAACAAAAACCCACTAATTCTGACAAACTTCAAGAAGTGATTATGAAAGAATGGGTTGCTATCAGTCAGGATTTGGCCCAGAAGTTGATTGAGAGCATGCCCAGTCGAATTGCAGAGGTCCTGAAAAAGAAGGGCCAACACTGCAAATACTGACTCTTTGCATAAATGTCATGTAATTGTCAATAAAAGCCTTTGAAACGTATGAAGTGCATGTAATTATATTTCAGTACATTACAGAAACAACTGAAACAAAGATCTAAAAGCAGTTTAGCAGCAAACTTTGTGAAAACTAATATTTGTGTCATTCTCAAAACTTTTGGCCACGACTGTACATCTGAGATTTCAAAGCTTGAGGCAAAACATTTTTTGCATAAATACACAAGCACCAAGAGTTTGTACAATTATCCCTGCTTTCTCTACTTCATTTTGAGACAAAATAAAATCATGGCACACAAAGATAAAAAGTTAATGTGCAATTAAAGATTCAACAAAATCAACAAAAGATGCAGATTGAAGATTTAATTGCTTCATATTGGATTCTTAGTGCGCTGATGAAATGTTGTTTAGAGAAATTATTTTTTAACAAAACCTAGTTGTGGCCCAAAGGCTGCGTGTTCGAGTACCAGCAGGGATTGTAGGTGGCGGGAGTGAATCCACCTCTTCCAACTTAAATACCACAACTGAGGTAAGACCCCCTTCAGCAAGGCACCAAACCAAAAAATGTCTGCCTACTGCTCCGGGCATGTGTTCATGTTGTGTGTGTATGTGTTCACTACTCACTGTTGTGTGTGTGTTCTTGGATATGATAAATGCAAAGCACAAATTTGGTGTATGGGACACTACACTTGGCTACACGTCAAGTCACTTTCATTTTCACTTTCCAAAGTAACAAGCTTCCAAATACAGAGGCTCATTGTTTAATCTCATGTTTTCCTGGTAAACAAATGAGGTACACATCCAGTCTTTTCATGCAGCAAAAGTTTTGTTTAACAAATACGTTATCTATTTTAAATAAAAATGTGTGGAGCATGACATGAAGGGGAAGCAGGTGGAAAAACTGTCATGAGTTCACTTTTCAAACAGTTGAAGAAGAGAACCATTTAGCAGGTATTAACACTGTGATTATATATTATTATAACATCATATTTATATTTGATTACAATATGACTAAATACAAACAGTTATACAATTAGACTTAGAGTAGATGTTTAGAATTTTTACAGTTACAGTTTTTACAGTTGTCTAACACTTTAAAAAATGCTTTGAAACCAGGCTAAATGCACTATTGATATTATAATTAACTGAGAAAGCAGTGTAGATAAGGCAAAGCAATGCACATTTTGTGTGAGGATTCAACATGAATAACATTGTCATTTCTAATATATTTTTAGCCAGTATGCTGTGGTTCATGCAACTCTTTCTGCTTCTGGGTAAGACTGTTATGCTATACACTGAAATAATTTTCAGCACGATAAAAGCAATAAATGTTTCAGAACTATTAGTAAAATTAAATATTAATAATCTGCATCTTTGATGCTATTGCATGTATAGGTTTTCCAACTGTATCTAGTACAGTTGAAATCAGACTGGTGAATGGTGTCATCTCTTGTTCTGGACGAGTGGAGGTTCTTCATAATGGAACATGGGGAACTGTGTGTGACGATTACTGGGATCTAACAGATGCTGCTGTGGTGTGTAGAGAGATTGGATGTGGGGATGTTATTGAGGCAAAGAGTAAAGCTTATTTTGGACAAGGATCAGGAGAAATATGGATGGATGACGTAAATTGCATTGGCACTGAGTCCTCACTGATGGACTGCAGCACAAAAGGATGGGGAACACATAACTGTCAACATTATGAAGATGCTGGAGTCATTTGCCGATGTGGGTCAAAAACATTCATAGAACTAAAGAAGTGTTTTAATATTGCACTTTTTAAAGGAATTACCCAAGAAATCTAAATACAAAGAAATTATTTAAATTCTAAAAGTCTTGTACCTTCAAATGCCATATGTCATTGAGCATTTTCAAATAATAGATACATTCTGTCTTGTTTATTACTTTTGTTAAAATTAGCTGTCAGGTTGATGAATGGCAACAACTCTTGTTCTGGACGAGTGGAGGTTCTTCATAATGAAACATGGGGAACAGTGTGTGATGATGGCTGGGATCTTACAGAGGCTACAGTGGTGTGTAGAGAGATTGGCTGTGGCAATGTGATCGAGCCAAAGAGTGCTGCTCATTTTGGACAAGGATCAGGACAGATATGGATGGATGATGTAAAATGTGATGGCACTGAGTCCTCACTGACAAAATGCAAGACAAATGGATGGGGAAAACATAACTGTGGACATCATAAAGATGCTGGAGTCACCTGCAACTGTGAGTCAAAAACATACATAAAACTGAAGTATAATTTTATAATATTTGGTGACCCTAGATTTAAATATAAGAAAGCATGAATTAAAGAGTCTCATTCTTTCATATGACATACAGTATGTCATTGATTATTTTCAAAGGTTAAAAAAACTATTTGTTTCTTTATAATATTTGTTTGGATTATAGCTATCAAGTTGGTGAATGGTAATAACAACTGTTCTGGAAGAGTTGAGGTACTTCATAACGGAACATGGGGAACAGTGTGTGATGATGGCTGGGATATAAAAGATGCTGCAGTGGTGTGTAGAGAGACTGGCTGTGGGAATGTGATCAGTGCAAAGAGTTTTGCTTATTTTGGACAAGGATCAGGACAGATATGGATGGATGACATAAACTGCAATGGCACAGAGTCCTCACTGATGAACTGTAGGACACGTGGATGGGGAATACATGACTGTAGACATTATGAGGATGCTGGAGTCATCTGCAGCTGTGAGTCAAAAACATCCATAGAACTAAAAGTATTTAATATTGTGCATTTTCTTTTCAAAGCAATGACCCTACAGATATAAATAAGAAAGCATGAATCAAATAGATTTTTATTCTTTCATGATATGTGTTATTATTTCTTTTTGTAATAAAATATATATTACGTTATATAAATATATTGGAGATTAAAATGTGTGGTGGAAAAGGAGTGCTTTTTTGGAAATGCTCAGGACCAATATGGATGAATAATGTAAATTGTTATGGGAATGAGCAAACTCTAAAGAGATGTAGATCACCAGGATGGGACGTACAGAACTGTAGTCATTATAAAGATGCTAAAATCATCTGCCAGTGTGAGTCAAATACATAAATAAAAATGAAACCACTTACACTGCCATCCAGAATATTATTAGTCCTTGTTTATACATTTGACTAAAGTGATTTTCATAATTTTTGCTTTTGTATTGTCTACAGCTGCAGCTGCTGCTGCTGCCCAGACCAGTTCTCAAAGAAACGGCCATTGTACGTCAAAATTTACAATGTGCAAACCTTATTCATTCAATATCTTTACCAAACCTGAGAAGTGTGTATTAAACTAAGCAGTATAGAAACAAATATTTTCATAACTGTAATTAGCAAAGAATAGAACATTCATATATCCTTATCAAACTTGTTATAATCATAGTAAAATAACAGAAATTTTGCTAAATGTCTATTTCAGACAACTATACCTATATCAAAGATTCAAAAAGCTGGATTGATGCACTAGGATATTGCCAAACGCACCACCGGACACTGGCGCACATTTTAAATGCCACGGCACACAAGTACATAACAGAAATGCTGCAGGATGAAGAAATCACTGATGGAGTATGGATCGGGCTTGAACGGAGTATGCTCTTTGCTTGTTCGCCCTGGCTGTGGACCGGTGGGCCGTATGTGGAGTATGCGTCGTGGCATCAAAAGTTCCCAAAGGACAGAGGGAGCATGTTTTGTGGAAAACTTCTTAAGGAAGAAAAGGACATGTTTAGATGGATGGATGCTTGCTGCTATGAGCACCTGCCTTTCATCTGTCAGGTCAGTTTCTGGTCCTACATGAAATTGGCTTTTTGACTGTAGACACTCTCATGGTTTTTTAATGTTCAGTGTCAAGTCTGCAAATGCCTGCATGGAGTCTAAAATTGTTATCTTTTATCATGTCTTATCAGGGATGAAACACTAGATGGAGCTGTGTCCTAGTTTGGAATCGGTTTCTGATGATCACAGAAGTCAAGATGCCATGATAAAAATGTTTTGCTTTGTTTCTAAAACAAGTTACAGGAATAAGCAGTCCTGTTTGGTTGTTTATTCTTGTGACAGATACTGTTATTTGCATTACAAAATAATTTCTCTTTTTTATATCAGCTCATAAATCATCTTTCTTCTTTGGAGTGTACAGCTGAAAGTTGCCTATATATGAAAAATATCTTTATAATACAATAATTACATATATAATAATGTCTTTTTCCACTCTTAAAAACAAAGGTTCTTTATTGGCATCGATGGTTCCAAGAAGATCCTTGAACATCCATGGAAACTTTTAAATGCAGAAAAGGTTCTTTAGATTTTTTAAATGTTCTTTAAAAAAGTTCTTTTAAGAACTGTTTACTGAAAGCCTCTTTAGGGAACCAAAAATGGTTCTTCTACGGCATCACTGCAAAAACATCCTTTTGGAACCTTTATTTTTAAAAGTGTATTTTAGAGTTTCTATTAAGCTGTTCAATATGGCTAATGATAAATAAATGCTATTTCTGAGTGTCTATAAATGGTTTGAAGTTTATTTTTAACGACTAATGTTCTTGTTCTGTTTTTTAAATTCACTTTTCTATTATATCCAACTTTAAAAAAATATATATTTTAGTATCATGCATAATTTATAACTAGTAATTACTAAAATAATATTCATGAAATGTGTCTTGATAAATTAGTGTAATTTGCTGCATTTGCTGTTTTAATACATTTTGCATTATATTAATTTTCATAATTAATATTGTTTAATATTTTCATAAAATTTTCATTCAATGTTTTTCAGCCTGTTCATATTGGTATGACTAATAAACAATGCTAGTAAACATTGGGTAGTTTGCTTTTTGTATCGTTTTCTTCGTTAGGATTCATCTTTAAAATTAAAGTGATTTTTTTGCTGTTGTTGTTGGGCGTAGCCAGAACAAAGGGGCGTTTTCAACCATGTTACCTGATTGGTTCACATCACAGTGTGGTTATGTTTAAGGGTAGGGTCTGGTAAGAGGCCCTATTTTCATTGCATGATTTAGAAACCCACACCAGTTTGAAAACACCCACAAAATTAGAAACACCAAATAGAGGCAGAGTAAAGCCAGCTGCCTTCAAACATAAGCATATCTCTCTGGCGGATGTATTAATGTTTTACTTACAATTTAGTAATAAAGAGCATCTTTATTGCACCCACAAGTCAGTTCTGTTTGTCCAGTACTTCCTAACTGACCCAGCATACAATCTGAGGATTCTAGCTGCTCCAAAGGAAGCAGTACTGCATCAATTGTGACTGACTGAAAATCAGCTGTTACAGATCCCAAAGTGTACAAGAAACGAGCAAGTTGCTAGAGGCAGGCCATGTAACCATGTAAAGAAAATACTTTACATACATGATCCACCACAATGGAAGGAACATAACTGTATTCAGTTTCTCTTTAAAATTTCAAGGGCTAGGCCTGAATGAATACCTTCTTCCTGGACCGACTCCTGGAAAAACAGAAATCAGACAAAAAAATCCTAAGTTTGAAAAGTTTCCAGCCCTTAAAAACTTAATGTGACATAATGTCTACGCCAATGACTTTTCCAAGCAACAAGCTTCCATAGAATTCCATTTCAATGCTGAATTTCCTGTTTTCCTGGTAAACAAATTAGGCATGCGTATCAGAAACTTCTACTGTAAGATGTAAATTAATTCTGAGGTACAAGTTTGTTTAACAAAAATAATACAATATCCCTTTACATACAAAAAATATTTGGCCAAAAAGGAAAGCATATCCACATCACTTCTTAAACAGACAGACTTAATCTGAGATGAAGAGGAGAACCCTTTAGCAGGTATTAATAAGATATAAAACATATTTAATCAGCATTTAAAAATGTAATCACTTGTTTTTATAATAATATACTTTATAGCTAGATATGCTCATATAAGAGTGGATATCTGTAACCTTTATTTAATTGCTTTGCTTTGTTATTTTTTTTTTTTTAGCCACTATGCTGTGGTTTATGCAACTCTTTCTGCTTCTAGGTAAGAGCAGTAGGCTTTACACTAAAATGAATCTTGGTCATTGATGCATTTTAAGCACTGTGCAAGCTTACTTAAATGTCTCAGAACTAGCTCTGATTAAATTATTTAATAGTTTATTGAAAAAAATCTGCATTTGAACTCTGTAGCATCTACAGGTTTTAAAACTGCCGCTAGTACAGATGAACTCAGACTAGTGAATGGTGACAATGCTTGTTCTGGAAGAGTGGAGGTTCTTCATAATGGAACATGGGGAACAGTGTGTGATGATGGCTGGGATCTATCAGATGCTGCAGTGGTGTGTAGAGAGACTGGCTGTGGGAATGTAATCGTGGCAAAGAGTGCTGCTTATTTTGGCCAGGGATCAGGACAGATATGGATGGATGATGTCCAATGTTCTGGGAATGAATCTACACTGAATAACTGTTCATCAAATGGATGGGGAACACACAACTGTAGCCATCAACAAGATGCTGGAGTCATCTGCCAATGTGAGTTAAAAAATATTCTTACAATTTATGCATTTAATAATAATACTTTGGGGGGAAAAAATAACTTTTTTGTCTAATTTGCTTACTTGTGGGGATAATAGCTGTCCGGTTGATGATGGGTGACAACTCTTGTTCTGGAAGAGTGGAGGTTCTTCATAATGGAACATGGGGAACAGTGTGCCATGATGGCTGGGATCTTAGAGATGAGGCAGTGGTTTGTAGAGAGGTGGGCTGTGGGAGTGTAATTGTGGCAAAGAGTGGTGCTTATTTTGGTCAGGGATCAGGACAGATATGGATGGATGATGTACAATGTTCTGGGAATGAATCTACTCTGAATAACTGTTCATCAAATGGATGGGGAACACACAACTGTAGCCATCAACAAGATGCTGGAGTCATCTGCCAATGTGAGTTAAAAAATATTCTTACAATTTAAGCATTTAATAATAATACTTTTGGGGGGAAAAAAATAACTTTTTTATCCTGGGACCTCTAGTTGACCCTAACCCTTTTTAAGGAATGACCCACCTAGTGAAAAATAAATATATGAAAATATATTTAAAATAAATGTATTTCATGCTAAGTATACTACAACTACATTTACATATTATGCACTCAATAAATAATACCATGCAATTGTTCTTTTAGTATACTAAACTACTATACTTAAGGTCTGCTACACTGGAACAAGTAATTTTGTACTTAGCACTTTAATTGTGCGGAAGTAGTGCTAAAGACTGTATATTTGATTGTGCTAAAGTGCTTAAGTTAAAGCAAGTATACTTTAGATACACTTTAAACATATTGCCTTTAAAAGACCAATATTGTTTACAGTTCACACAATCCTCATCAACAGTGACATTAAAACATACTTTAGGCTTAATATTAAGAAATGTGCATTGTGCACAAGTAGTACTCCAAATAAAGTTTTATTACAGTATTTATATTGCTTAATAGATTTAAAATATACTTAGTATGAAATAAATATACTTTAAATATATATGTTTTTTACTAGGGCCAAGAGAGGTAAAAATTCTTGTTCTGTCAAACACAGTGTGCCATTGTTCTTTTTCAAATAAAGGTATATAGAAGAAAAAATAAACTTTTTATTTTCTGTGTGAGCAGTAACTGTCAGGTTGGTAAATGGTGACAACTCTTGTTCTGGACGTGTGGAGTTTCTTCATGATGGTCAGTGGAAAACCGTGTGTGACGATGACTGGGATAAAAAAGATGCCACAGTGGTGTGTAGAGAACTGGGATGTGGGAGTGTCATAGATGCAAGTCACGCTTATTTTGGCCAGAATTCAATACCAATGTGGATGAATGTACAATGTACTGGGATAGAATCTACTTTGAAGAGCTGCAGATCACATGAAATTAACTCCTGTAGTAGTAATAAAGGTGCTGGAGTCATCTGTCAACGTGAGTCATAAAACTTTAAACAATGATTTTAATATGCTTTTGTCCATTCACGCCATCTCTATACACATAAAACAATTTTGTTTCTTTTGCCATGTGCTTCAGCTACTGTCACAGTCAATAGCAGTCGTTCATGTTCTGGAAGAGTAGAGGTTCGCCACAATGGACAGTGGGGAACAGTGTGTGATGATGGCTGGGATCTATCAGATGCTGAAGTGGTGTGTAGAGAGATGGGATGTGGCAATGTGACAGAGGTAAAGAGTGCTGCTTTTTTTGGACAAGGATCAGGACCAGTATGGATGAATAATGTGAGCTGTAATGGAACAGAGTCTACACTGAAGAACTGCATATACAGTGGAAGAGTTCGACAAAACTGTAGCCATGAAAAAGATGCTGGCGTTATCTGTGGACGTAAGTGAATAATGCTTCATCATAAAGGTTGTCTGCCTGACATGGTGCCATCAACCTTTCTGACCTGTTCATTTATTGTTTGTTAGCCAAACTTCGACTCCAGAATGGCTCCAGCTCTTGCTCTGGAAGAGTGGAGGTTCTCCATAATGGAATATGGGGAACAGTGTGTGATGATGGCTGGGATATAAAAGATGCTGCAGTGGTGTGTAGAGAGATTGGCTGTGGGGAAGCTATAGAGGCAAAAAGAGGTGCTTTTTTTGGGAAGGGCTCAGGACCAATATGGATGAATAATGTAAATTGTTATGGGAATGAGCAAACTCTAAAGAGATGTAGATCACCGGGATGGGACGTACAGAACACTAGTCATTGTAAAGTTGCTGGAGTCATCTGCCAATGTGAGTCAATTACATAAATAAAAAATAAGGGCTATTACACTGGCATCTAGAATATTACTAGTCCTTGTTTGTACACTGACTGTCTATAAAAATGTCTATTTCAGATGACTATACCTATATCAACGATTCAAAAAGCTGGATCGATGCACTAGGATATTGCCAAACTCACCACCGGACACTGGCACACATTTTAAATGATGGGGCACACAATTACATTACAGAAATGCTGCAGGATAAAGAAATCACTGAAGGAGTATGGATCGGGCTTGAACGGAGTATGCTCTTCGCTTGTTCACCCTGGCTGTGGACCGGTGGGCCGTATGTGGAGTATGCGTCATGGCATCAAAAGTTTCCAAAGGACCCAGGGAGCAAGTTTTGTGGAAAACTTCTTAAGGAAGAACCGAACAGGTTTGGATGGATGGACGCTTGCTGCTTTGAGCGCCTGCCTTTCATCTGTCAGGTCAGTTTCTCGTCCTAGTTTAAAGAAATTAACTTTTTGATTGCATGCACTCTTGTGTTTTTTTGAAAGTTTCTCTTTTTTCACATTTTAGGGATGAAACACTAGATGGAGCTGTTTCCTAGTTTGGAGTCGGTTGCTGACAATCACAGAAATTGCATTTTGTTGCTTTGTTTTTAAACAAGTTGTGTGAACTTTTATCAGATACTATTAATTGCGTTACAAAATAATTTCTCTTTTTCACATCAGCTCTTAAACCAAATAAAAAAAAATCTTTGGATTGTACAGCTGATTGAAAATCTTAACACTGAGATGTTATATATAGCTCATGAAACTTTAAAATAATGTTAGTTCTGTGCATCTATGAATGGTCTGAGGAATTTTTCTTTAATAAATGATTAAGGTTCTTGCACATAATTATTTTTTATACGTTTTTTGCTAATTTATTTCAGAATGCATTTAACTGCAGTTAGACTTTAGTATCATGCATAATTAATGACTAGCAATTTATATAAAAAAAAATCTGTTAATGAAATGTTTCTCAAAGAATTTTGATTGGTAGCCTCTTTTTAATAAAGAAATTAATTGCATTACAAAGTGTAATTTGCTGCATTTGCTGTTTTAATAAATCTGCATAGTATTTATGTTTCATATTTAATATTGTTTAATATTTTCATACAGTTTTCAATGTTCTTCAGCATTCAGTTATGGGTTCATATTGAAATAACTAATAAATAAAGCTAGTAAACTTTTATCAGTTTGCTTTTTGTATTGCTTTCTAGGTTAAGATTTAATTTTTGAAATTAAAGTGAGTTATTTTGTAAAAGTAAAATAGTTTATTTTAGAATTGTCATGATAACAGGCATATACAGTTATTATTGGTATAGATTATTGGTACTTTACTGATAATAGTGATATTTATGTATATTATTATTGTTGTTGTTTTATTTTAATAACATGAATTATTTGCCTGTCCCATCCCCCATCTCTCTCTCTCTCTCTCTCTCTCTCTCACACACAGGCACACACACACACACACACACACACACACACACACACACACACACACACACACACACGCATCACAGGCGGTTCCTCCCATTTCTGGCAAATAGAGAGACTAAAGCCGGCTGCCTCCACACATAAGCATATCCCTCTGGCGGATGCGTTAATGTTTTACTGACAGTTTAGTAATAAAGAGCGTCTTTTTAAACGGAAGAGGAGATGTCGACAAGACCGGGATTCTACCGGCAAGAACTAAACAAGACTGTCTGGGAGGTGCCAGAACGATACCAGAATCTCACACCGGTTGGATCGGGCGCATATGGCTCAGTATGGTGAGTCCAGCAAGCGAGATTTCGAATACTACTATGCGGAAGGGTTGGTTTATGAATATTAACGAGATAACCGTTGATTGGCTGAAGCGCCGACGTTCGCCTCTAGACCTCTATCGAATCCCTAACTGAAGGCGTGGCTTATTAATATTACAGTAGGGCGCACCAGGAAGGTTACTAAGCAACGTCAGCATGAACAAATTAATATTCATTAGCGGAGCCTTCGTCGTAGTAAGATTCGTAATTTAGCGTACAAGAGGAGGAGAGGGTGAGGCAGGAATAAAGCCTGACAAAACAACATCCGGAAAAACATTAGCCTGACTTTTTCCACAGTGATAACCAATCACTAGGAGGAAAACATTTAACAAAATATTTTATACTGAAATTACATTTGTTGGCATTGATGTTTAAATTTGTTTATATTGTGATAAATGCTGCTGCTGCTTTTGTTTACTGACATCTGTCAATCATTCCTTCTGCAACAATTTCTGTATGACCTCATGTGGCATCTCCAGAGATATTTATAGTATTAGAAAAATTAAATTGCCCTCATCTGAACTGAAAGCTGGTTTATGCATACGGCATTCAAGAACACAAAGACAGAATTTAAAAGAAAAAAAAAACAAGGCATTTCCTGTATATCACAGGTAGTTTTGTCATTTGTGTTTTTATACAGAATGACCACGTACTAAGGCTTAAAAAGCTGTAAATATGTTTTGTTCGGTTGTATAAACCACCTTCCAACATGCCCATCTGTCACCACAATATTGCTCTAGGAGACAACATGCTAGGCCGATTCAGTTCTGGTCTTAAAGTGAGGCCGTTTTCCAGTTTAACTCGTGCCACACCCCCATCAGCATCTGACGTCCATCTGCATGGGAAAACATCCAGATATTTTGTCCTGCCATAATGCACTCGTTCTGAGAGATTTACATTGCGCTGCACACGGCAGCATCTCAGCTACAACATTAGAACCCTCTAGCCTCCCTCGTGCTGTGACTGACTGGAACGGTTGCCATGGCGACACAGCTTCTGGCTTCAGCATCTCCCCATTTCTACCATGCTAATTTGCAAATACTTTAAACATGTCAGTCAATTTATATGTAAGTGCATCACATCATTTTTGATGCACCAGCAGTTGCACACTCATATAGATGATATGCTAAACTAGGTTTGCAAGTATACATGTTTCTCTTCCTCTTCCCAACTTTTTTTTACCATGTTTCACAATTGTTGTGTAATCAGGCCTTGCTGTTTCCACTCTGCAAGCTACTGCTCTAACAGCTTTGTGTAAGAGAGACAGGTCAAAATCTGTCTGACTCATGATGGTATAAATATTTCTTCATTAGTTATTAACTGAAAGGAAACCCACAATGGCTTACAAGAATAGTTCGCCCAAGAATGAAAATTGGATCGAAATGTATTTTACCTCAGGCAGTCTAAGATGGAAATTACTTTGGATTTTCATCAATACAGATTTGGATAAATTAGCATTACATCACTTGCTCACCAATGGATACTTTGCAGTGAATGGGTGCCGTCAGAATGAGAGTCCAAACAGATGATAAAAACATCACAATGATCCACAAGTAACCCACACTACTCCAGTCCATCAAGTAACATCTTGTGAAGTGAAAAACTGTGTTTGTAAGAAAAAATAAGTCATTTTAGCTTTAAATTGTCAAGTCCATAATGCATAATAATGTTTTCTCCAGTGCAAAATCCATTGTGTGTTGTCTTCTCACATCAAAACCCACCGACATAGTTGTTCAGAAGCAATATTATGAATTATGGACACTCAAAAACATCTTAATGATGGATTTATTTCTTATTAACATGTAGCTTATCACTTCACAAAACATTTGTTCATGGTCTGGAGTGCTTCAATTCACTCCAGAGGATCCTTTGGTGAGCAAGTGATGTAATGCTAATTCATCCAAATCTGTTCCAATGAAGAAACTAACTCATCTACATCTTGGATAGCTTGAGGGTGAGTACATTTTCAGTAAATTAGAATTTTTGGGTGAACTTTATATTTTACATATTAATAATAATCTATAAAACTAAAATTCTCATTTTAATTTATTGCAATGAATATAAATCATGTAAACAGTGGCTCCAGTTATTCAGGAACTGAACACTGCAAAATCCTACTCTATTTTTTTTAAAGCAAACTTCACAGGTCTTGTTCACCTCAGGCAGATGCTGAAATTAGTGTAGATGGGGTTGACAATGTTAAATAAAATCTATAACTAGCAAATATGCCCAATCCCAAGGCATCTGAAAAGAAAAGCACCAGCAGAGAGCACTGCTTGAGGCCATCACATGGGTGTCTTGTTTTGGAAGCTATTACCAGTGTTTCTTGTCGTTTGTTTGGGAAATTTGCCAGCTCTGAAAAATGATGCGATGCAGCACATTGTCAGTGACACAGATGCCCCACAACATCTCGAGACCACCTGAGACCTAATTATTTCATTATCTACATTAAAAGATGCACAACACTAACAATGGATTTACACAGGAGATTTAATCGCTGCTGATTGGATCCCATGTCGAGTTGAATAGGTTCAGCTATTTCTAACAGCCTGGGGATGTGATTATAGAGACATTGCAGTTGACATGAGAGGCCTGATTAAGTTATTGTTGTGTTTTGTTTTAATAATTGGCCTGATCCCATAGCGCTGTAATAAAGCATGCAAAACCAACAATGCGATAGTCATTTAGTCACAATATCCCAGTTCAAAATAAGCCTCATATGTGATCTTAATTTGAATTTAAATATTCAGATATTCACGTTCATTCAGAATTAAAAGAACCATTCTTATTCAGACCCTGTTAATGTCTGTCATTTTATTCCCCAGGAATCTCTCTCTCTCTCACACACACACACACACACACACACACTCCCACAAACACTTTCTTACTCAAATGAGCTGTGAATTTGCATTGTTCACATTAAGCCCTTTCCTATAGTGTGATTATTTGACTTCTTCACAGCAGAGCTGATTCATTTTAAAGGAAGGGGGCAGGGCAGACCTGGGGTGTGGAGGGTTGAAACAAGGAATGGGAGTATCCCAAATGGGGGTTGGGTGCTCTTGTCTTTAACAGAGACTTTAGTGTGGAAATAAAATACATTTTTATAAATAAAAATATTTTTATAAATAAAATGACATTGCATGATTCAGTTGCAGAAAACCCCAGGACAGCATCTTGCATCTTGATGAATGTATTTCTAAGAATACCTTCATTAATCAAGTTCTAAAGACTTGCCAGAGGGTTTGATTTATTTAATTCAATAGACTAAAGTACATTCAAAAACCTGAGTCACTGCAGGAATTATGACTCAATTTCTTTAGCTTTCCCACATAATTTCTCAGATGCCCTTCTGAAACTTTAAAATAATTAGACTTTCTGATATGACTCTAGAGCCTCTGAAAAGTGAGCCAAGTGTCTCTTTTTCTATGTATTTATTCATTACTTCTGAGTCTGGCACTCATGTTAGACATGATTCTCCAGAGCATTTGGTGCAATAAAGAACATAAAAGTGCATGTGACTGCTTTCATTCAGAACGAACGTGTTTAATATAGTCCACTGCTATGAGGAAGTGATACCATTGAAAAAAAGGTCAAATTTAACTGGAACATACCAGTCTTGTTATCATGACAAATGATTTCAGTCTCAGAAAGAATCTTTAGTTTTGATTTAAACCGAATAATTCCAAACGTTTCTGTTTCCCTCTCTAGCTCAGCATATGATGTGCGCCTTCGTCAGAAAGTGGCTGTCAAGAAGCTCTCCAGGCCTTTCCAGTCACTCATCCACAGCAGAAGAACGTACAGAGAACTGAGACTCCTCAAACACATGAAACATGAGAATGTAAGTCCCCCGCAAACACAATGACACAAGGGAACACACAAACACCAAATGTCCAGTCCTGGACCAACATAACTCATAAAACTGCTAGACATTAATCAAACAAATAATCTGATTCGAGGTCTGTTCAAACAACAAATCTAGAGCCACTTAAGTCACTCGTGTTATTTTTTCTGTAATCCAGGTTATCGGACTGCTGGACGTTTTCACCCCGGCAGCATCTCTTGAAGAATTCAATGAGGTGTGAGTGTCTGCCCGGTGACTATATTTTCATTTGAGAGTGCATTAACAGCTTTTTAGATGTCTGTGAAACTAAAATGATAAAAACCTTTCAAACTTGCAGTCAACCAATTATCAGTCAATAGTTGTTTTTATTTCCAAGTGCATGATGATTTAAAAGCCCTTGTTTGGATATAAGCTAAGATGGTGTGTGTCTTTCTAGCTACCTTGTGACCAACCTGATGGGAGCAGATCTTAACAACATTGTCAAATTTCAGAGACTTTCAGATGAACACGTACAATTCCTCATTTATCAGCTTCTCCGGGGCCTTAAGGTACATTTTCAGTTCTGTTTTTAACAAACACACATACAAAAGGACACAAACAGTTGTTAGAATCAGTTCTGAATTGCAGACGCAAGCAGTTTTTTATGTCTCTGTCCTACTGTTTTTTCATGGCTTGATTTTTTTCTTATTTACAAACAGTACATCCATTCAGCTGGCCTCATTCACAGAGTGAGTGCTTTTCCTCCTTCTCAGTTTTTGTTAAGTGTCCACTTTACAGGGCACTGAAGACTTGTTGCTTTTAAACTGTTATTGGAACAAAGTTGATTTTACATAGCTTTAACAATATGTTACATCATATAATGTTAAAAATTATAATTTGCATGCATGTTTTCAGGATTTAAAGCCGAGCAATGTAGCAGTGAATGAAGATTGTGAACTCAGGGTGAGAAAAGCTTCCCTTTTGGTGCCTTTCCAAACAACAACTAATTCCTGCATCACCAGTGCATTTCCCTGGTTAATTATTATTATTATTATTATTATTATTATTTTTAAATCATCATTTTAAATGTCAGATCCTGGATTTTGGATTAGCCAGGCAGACAGATGATGAGATGACGGGTTACGTAGCAACTCGCTGGTACCGAGCACCTGAGATCATGCTCAACTGGATGCATTACAACCAGACAGGTAAAAGCTCTTCAATCTTAACATGCACCTTAAACTCTTTTCTTTTTAAAAAGATACATTATAGAGTTCTTATATTCTGTGCAATTGATTAAATACGATTAAATGTGTTTTACAGTGGATATCTGGTCAGTTGGATGCATCATGGGTGAACTTCTGAAGGGGAAGGTTTTGTTTCCTGGCAACGACTGTATCCTTCCTTCACGAAAGCCACTTAAACCTCCCCTTAGTGTGTTTATGTGCGGTTTTTGAGTGAGTCTTGCTTCCTGTAAGGCAGGTGAGGAAAGCACAGCCTAAGTGGTTCAAATTAAATTACAGTAGCTGAACCAGAACCAGAAAACAGTTTCTGAAGATGGAGGCATCAGATGGGTATCTCTCTATGCCAAGCTTTCTTATAGCCAGACTTTACTTTTAGCTGAAAACTCTAAACAGTATCTGTACTGTACCATCTTTAACATAATTTCTTCAGATATAGATCAGCTCAAGAGAATCATGGAGGTTGTAGGCACTCCAACGCCTGACGTTTTGAAGAAGATATCTTCCGAACATGTCAGAAGAGACCAACTGTTTAGTTTTTGGTTTCATTTTTAAACACTAACAGTGTCTAATGTTCTTGATGGATGATAAATTGACTCGAAATTGTTTGGTATTATGCATCCAGGCTCAAAAGTACATCCAGTCTCTTCCACACATGCCTCAGCAGGACCTGGCGAAGATATTTAGAGGAGCAAATCCACTGGGTAAGACTAAAGGCCTGCTCGCATTAACAATGATAACTATATTAGTGCCCACATGCCATATTAGCTGTGCTTATGCCATCTGCCACTTTTAATGATCAAGCTCTTTGACGTTTTCTGCATTGTGATTGGCTATCAATGTTATGTCAGGTGGGAAAAAAAAAGTTCTGAAAGTTCCAATGATATTGTGGTGGATTCTGATTGGCTGTCAAAGTTTTTATCAATCATCAGCTGGAACAAACGTTCTAAAAGTTCCAATTACATTGTTCTTTTGTATCATTATTGTTACAGTCGTGATTTAATTTAGAATGATTTTTAAAACTTAAAAAAGTTATCATGAATGTTAGCATCCTTGATGTACAATCAATTCTGCAAAAAGTTGTTTTATAATTTTAAACAGTACTTTAAAAAATCTCATTATTTCACTGCTTTTCAACTCTTTTCCATCCTTTTTGATTTCAGCGGTTGATCTGTTAAAAAAAATGCTGGTGTTAGACTGTGACGGGAGGATTTCAGCCAGTGAAGCTCTGTGCCATTCGTACTTTTCCCAATACCACGATCCTGACGATGAACCAGAAGCGCCTCCGTATGATCAAACCCCTGAGAGCAAGGATCGCACACTAGAGGAATGGAAAGGTGAGAGCGAAATCTTAAAGTAAATGTTGTAAACTTTTACTAAAACACCACCATGCTGAAGCTATTGTGAACATAATCTATCAAAATTGATACCTTCTAATATAAAATCATCACTGTTTCATATTTGCTTGTCTTTATCAGCTTGTATTTAACTTTATTAACTAATATTTTGGTATGGAAAGGAAGTTAAGCTAAGGAAATTCACTGTCTCTCTCTCCTTCAACAGAGCTTGTGTTTGAGGAAGTAAGCAATTTTAAAGATCCCCCCAACAAACCTGAAAGTCTTCAGGTTGAACAATAAAACTGAGCGCAACTACAATCCAGGAAGATGCCGCCCCTCACCACTGTCTGTCTTTCAAACATACGACCTGCAGGACTGGTGGACATACTTTATGAACATCTTACAGTCCAACCAGAGACAATGACTGTGTATTTCCACAGCATGATGCCCTTCCTGTATATGGGTGTGTGTTCACACATACTTAATTAAGAGCAAAACATGAGCGGTATTGTTTGAACATAGACACAATGTATTAATATTACAAGGTGCATGTTGTGTGTGTATGATGTGTGCAGAGTTGTGTGTTTTGAGTGTTTTTTATATTTGATGTGAGACACATGTCTATAGGTGAAGCAGGGTATGGTGTCTTTCATATGAGACCAAAACAAACTTAAGCCGGAGGAAGAGGAGAAAATATGTTTACAATGTTGGACAGAGTGGGATGTGTGTCTTAAAAAGTTCATATATGCATCAATGTACAAACGTCTCTGTATAAAACTGAATCAGTTACATAATCTGTCTTTACTCGTTTTGCATCCGCAAGGCTATCTGAATATAATAACATACCTCAAATGCATCATATGTGTTCGCATGGAATCACTCCTCAGGTGAAATTTAGGTGATTAATAGTTGTTTAGTTGTAGAAAACACAAATACTGTCTTTTCTTAACAAAAGGTTAAATAAAACTGTTAGTTTACGCCACAACAGTGCGGGTTAATTCAACATATGCTGGACAAACAGTTGTTCTTTTCTCAGGTTATTTAAAGAACAAGCAAGTTGTATGAGGTCATTAATTGTAATACCCAAGTTCCACATCTATTTCTACAGTACAAATCAGTTGTAAATATCTATATCAATATCTATCACAAACTATGCCTGGGTCATAATTTACTCACAAAACAAAACAAACAAAACAATGATAAAATAAATTGTATCTTGCATATATAATACAAAACTTTTAAGACCATTATGATTGTTTGTATCGTCACATTATTTTCATTACAATTCAGCAAAGTTATATCAATGTCCATTATGAAAAAATGCAAGCAAACAAATAAATAAGTGAGCGAGTAAGTCGGTATTTATATTTTGCCATACTGCCTTTAATTAATACAAATGTAAAATATACAGTCAAACTAAAATTTATTCAGACACCTTTAACTGTTCTCACATTATCACAGTTTATTCGCTACAGTTTAGAAAATGGTAATGAAATTGTGTCAGAGCAAACTCATCTTGATAATGTCAGATAATTTTGACAGAAAGGTATGGATTACAATCAACCAAAAATTCAGACAGCTGAATACTTTGTTGACCAATTACCAAGCAATGTTTAATTTTGTTCAGTCTCTGGTGTAAAAAGTTTGCATTAGCAATTAAAAAGCAAACATGGTCAGGTCAAAGTGTCTGAATAATTTTGGTCCCAAATTTTTTTTATTTTTTACTGGTAGTCCATGGTATAAAGAATTCTTGGGTATAATATGTCACAGTTTATTTTGCTTTCCTCACTTACATAAATGAACTGTAGTGTCTTGCACCCAATATATGGTGTCTGAATTTTTTTTTTTTTTTCAGAATAGTTTTTGACTGTATACAGTTTTAGGAATATAAGAAAACAAGAACTTATGTAAATAATAATATCCATGTCCAAGAAAAAAATCTTGAAATGACCCTGGTCATTTTTCTTTTTTTGAGTAAGCAATTTCAACTTAGTCTTCTGAGTGTTTCTTACGTCTAGTGAAATGAATTACACAATATTTAAAATGTATTAGGGGAACAGCAGCAGATGTTTACAAAATTAACAGCTTTTTTTTTCTTTTCAAAATAGGAAGTTGCATTTCCGGAAGTGTAACCAAAGTTAGTGTCACAATAATTTCTCAATATCTGTTTTGGGAGATCCTGAATGACTAATTTGATGTCATGAAACTAATTAGCACCCCCATACACTGAATGGGGAAAATAGGTGTGGTTTCTCACATTTACAATTTATGTAAATGAGCATTATCAACAGCTGCCCTGCTTTCAGTACAATACAGAGTTTAAAAAAATATATACTAACCACAAACCAAGTGTCACTTCTCTGATGTTGTTTAAAGTGCCTTAAGTATCTTCTCTCTTGCATGCCTTTTCACAAAGAAAAAAACTACCTTCAGCTGTTTCAGAGACTGGATGGGTCTCTCCCTTTGTGAGTCAGCCAGTCCCCTTAAGTATGTACGACCCCCTCACCATCTCTTTTAATAAAATCAGCTCTTTTCCTGAAACCCATCAACTGTTAAGTATTTTAAAACTAGGAGGAGTCATTTAAACCTAATTTACAGTTCTAATATAATTCCGAAAAGGCTGCTTTGCGATGTTCAAATGTTTATTCCAGCGCGTATCCAGTGCGTAATTGTGGAAACTTTGAACCGCCCCCAAATCTACCGGTGCTCTCCAAGTTGCGCTCCGTTTGCGCTCGTTCTCTGAGAGTTTCTCAAAATACCCGATAAACGATGAGAACGTAAAAGGATAGTTTCATATTTCAAATATACTTTCTACATTCTCTGAGGATGTCACTCCGAACCAGGACAGGATTTTATCGCCAGGAGATAAACCGAACTGTTTGGGACGTGCCGGAGAGATACAGAGATCTCATTCAGATAGGAACCGGGGCGTATGGAACTGTCTGGTAAGTATATTATTATTATTTAAAAGCTCATAATTCTTTAGCGTGTCCGATTTCTTCAGTTACTTTCAGGGAATCGACTTTCAAATTTTCAGTTCCGTAGTTTTTGGAATTCGGCACAATGATCCGTCTTGCGCAATAAACCTTTCTTAATAACGATTTCTGTTACTGTTATATAAAAATGTATTACACAATTTTTAAGAAATACAAGTACTTTCGTTCGAGCTGCATACTGTTGCTATGGTTACCGCTGACGAACGCAAGTTCGCAAGTGTCTTCAACTATCTTGCAAAGTTAACATTTGTGACTGCTGAAACTAAAAAATGCTATAAAATGCTGTTTAACTGTACTGTAGATGCACCTAAACGTATTACAATGTATTATTTAACATATAAGCCCCTCACGCTTTTGTTTAGGGCTCCAAACCCCCATAAATCGCTTTTTGTTAAACTTTAGGCTATTAAAATGTTACATTTACTTTTAATGCTGAAACAAAGCAGTAGTCTACTAGGCTTGTAATTTACATAGAAAGGAGGATGTTTCTCACGGAAGCTGTGCAATGCACAATGAACTCAGATTAGCCATATTTTTTTAATGGCATCATACACTTCCAGCAGTTTTTTTAAACCATTTTCCTTCAACTGAAGGCCTCATGTTTTATCCGGGTGAAACCCTCTGTAAACTTTCCTCCCTTTGCAAGAGAAGAGGTCACATAACAAAGCCTCCCTGCTGATGCCTTTGTCTGCGTTTAACAAGCAGAAGTTGGCGAATTAAAGACATTGTGTTGGTCTTCAGCAAGCTTTTTCCGCTTTAATAAATTCTTCACTTGTCCAAGTTGCTCAAGTTTGGAATTGAGTAATGAACCTGTTGCACATTACGCTACGTACACAACCTCCTTCCTGACCACATTTTCATGTCCAGACATAGAGGAAGAAAGATGCAATCAACATGACCATGCAATGTCCACGGATGGTGGACTTCACACCTTGCAATGGTCTTGTAGTTTATTATAAAGACAATTGCCAAGCATTGATTTTACTCTTCTCACTATGTCCAAAGTTCATCCATTGACCGTAAGACAGGAGTGCGTGTGGCCATCAAGAAGCTGCACCGGCCGTTCCAGTCCAGACTGTTCGCCAAGCGTGCATACAGAGAGCTACGACTCCTCAAGCACATGAAACATGAGAATGTATGTTGCCAACATCTACTTTTACCGTTTACATTATTAAAGAACTGTGTGTCATTAATTAATAACCCCACAGTTGCCATTTTCCATTGTTTCGCCTATCTATATAAAGTTTGGCAAATGTTTACTAAGTTAATGATGTGGATGCACTGTAATATCTAATTCTAACCAATTGTTCAGGTTATTGGACTGCTGGATGTCTTTACCTCGGAAATCTTGTTGGACAGATTTCAGGATTTGTAAGTCAATTCTTTCCATTCTAATGCACTATTTTAGGAGATTTCAACCTAAAAAAATAGATTTTGTTGTCAACACAGAGCAACAATGAAACAGCAGCTCATGTCTTTTTCTCTCAGTTACTTGGTGATGCCGTTTATGGGTACTGATTTGGGGAAGCTGATGAAGATGGAGAGACTATCGGAGGACAGGGTGCAGTTTCTGGTCTATCAGATACTGAGGGGTCTGAAGGTTAGGCACAGATACAAACACAATCACATTTGTGAAACACTACACCCTTCTTAATGGCTTTGTGGTATCTATAAATCTCTTGTTCTTGCTCTTTTTCCACAGTACATTCATTCAGCCGGGATCATTCACAGGGTAAGTGACCTTTGAGAGTTTAAATAGATGCATAGAGGGGGTTGGGTGACCACTTCATTCAACCCTGACTTTCATTCATCCTCTGTCCATCTCTTCTCTTTTATTATGTCTGAGAAAGTTTATGGAGGCATGCATTTGTGTTTGGAGCATTTTACCGCTTAATTAGATGTGTATGTCTTAGTCATGTGTTTATTATAAATGTCTACTTTGATTGTTGTTTTTCAGGATCTCAAACCAGGAAATTTAGCAGTGAACCAGGACTGTGAGTTGAAGGTATTAATCCAACTACACAACTTTCCTAAAAAGCTTGAATTTCAAAAATCTTCACAAATTTAAAAACTGTAACCTTTCTGTGCAGATCCTTGACTTTGGACTTGCACGTCAGGCAGATTCAGAGATGACGGGTTATGTTGTGACCCGCTGGTACAGAGCACCAGAGGTTATCCTCAACTGGATGCACTACACACAGACAGGTGAGATACAGAACTACCAATAAAAAAAAGGTACAACTAAATGCAGCAATTACATCGTTTACCCACAAGATGTCAGTGTAGGGCATTGAGATCTCAATGAGCAGAGCTCAGTATCAGTCTATGGTTGGTTGCACCAGTTGTGCTTAAGCCAGTGGTTCTCAATCCTGGTCCTGGGGGACCCCTGCTCTGCACATTTTGCATGTCTCCCTTATTTAACACACCTGACTGAGATCATTAGCTGATTAGTTCAGTTCATGGATCTCTCTCCTCATGAGCTGATGATCTCAATCAGGTGTTAAATAAGGGAAACATGCAAAATGTGCAGAGCAGGGGTCCCCCAGGACCAGGATTGAGAACCACTGGCTTAAGCTACAACTATTAAGGAGGCACTAAGTTACAACTTATGCACTACTAAATATTTTTGCTTTTCACCATGAAATCTATATATGAACTAAATATTTACAGAAGACTTTGGACCAGAAATTAGGTTTTAATAAAGTAGCAGATGGATGGAATTTAATCAATAAGCTCTTGTTTTACCTGTCAGACTTAAAATGTTTAAATATATATGACATATTCATTTGTTTACATTACATTTTAAAAGGAGAAAACATTATGTTTATAAATTACTTTGTTAGTGGCTCAACACCAGCCCAACCTAAACAGCGCACTTCTGTGTGCATTGGTTGGTGATTTGCATGTTAAATAAAATTAACCATAATAAATAAATTTGGTTACACTTTACACACATTATGAATTATTAATTATGCATTTGCCTCAATAAACTCCTAATTTGATGTTTATTAATTGTTAATAAGTTAGATATGGGGAAGGATTAAGGGACCTAAAATAAGGCATTAATATGTGCTTTGCTAATAAACAGCCAATATGCTAGTAATATGCATGATAATAAGCAACTAGTTAATTGTGATAACTGGTCCTTAAAATTAAGTGTTACCTGCACTCTTAAAAAATAAATGTTCTTCATGAGCATCGATGGTTCCATGAAGAACCTTGAACATCCATGGAACCTTTCAAATGCAGAAAAGGTTCTTTATAATCAAAAAATTCTTTCGATTTTTTAAATGTTCTTCAAAATGGTTCTTTTAAGAACTGTTCACTGAAAGGTTTTTTGGGAAACCAAAAATGGTTCTTCTATGGCATCGCTGCAAAAACACATTTTTGGAACCTTTATTTTTATTTCAATATTAATGTATTTTTACCATTGGTTATGAGAGGCACAAGACGTCTGAAACAAGGAAAAACTGAAATGCACAACATTTCAACAACTCACGCATACTAATTTAAAGGTTGCTATTAGATTACTGAGGGTAAATGTTATATTATGCCAATATACTTCATACATGTTGCCTTAAGAACATATGGTGCAACCAAATTTTAATTACAAACTAGCTAGTAGTTACTAATCATCTAGTGTTCTAATAAACTCTGTTTCTGTTTTAGTTGATATCTGGTCAGTGGGCTGCATAATGGCGGAGATGTTGCTCGGAAGGCCACTTTTCAAAGGAAATGACCGTATCTTTTTCACAATTCTGCTTTCACATCTTCTTGTGACTTTAATGATTATCTGAATGATTTAACATAATGGAAAACAATATGTTGCTCTTTGCTTATGTATTTACATGTAGCATATTTCTCTATATACAAATAGTGAATTGACCTTACTGTTAGCAAAAATGCTTTTCCACAATCCACATTAGAGATTAAACAGATTCTGTGTCAACTCCAAACAAGGACTTGTATTGCCTCTATTATCTCACTGAATCCTTGACATAGACTTTTAGATCTGGACCAGCTGAGAGAGATCATGAAAATCACAGGAACGCCAACACCGGATTTCATTGTGAAGCTACAGAGCCAAGATGTGAGTGTATTACAGATAAAAAGAAACACTAGAAGAGGAATGGACTGCACACACAATTCACAATTCACATACATAATTGATGCATGTGTTTTCTTCATTTACCCAAACAGGCCAAAAACTACATCAAAGGTCTACCTAAAGTGCCAAAGAAAGACTTAAATACTATTTTCGTTAAAGCCAGCTCAGAAGGTAAGTCTTTTTTTTTTCTTTTGCTACACTGAAAGACTCAATTGTAAGTGTCTAATGAGCATCTTTTTCAGCTGTGTGCGCTCTTGAGCGGATGCTGGTTTTGGATCCAGAGAAACGTGTGAGCGCTGCAGAGGCGCTTGAGCTCCCGCTGTTCACAGAGTTCAGAGAACCTGAGGAGGAAACGGAGGCCCTGCCTTATGATCACTCCATGGACAACACAGAACTGCCTCTGGACCAATGGAAACGTATGAGATAACATCTTAAATCTAAAATAAGAGAACTGCTAGATTCTATTTTTTTTAAATAATAGAGAAACACATGAAGAGCGGTCACAATGTACAACTCGATACTTTTCTGATTGATTGTCATCTCTGTCTCTCACTTTTCAGGTCACACTTTTACAGAGATCCTATCATTCCAGCCTCCCATCACAGAGATCAGAGACTCAAAAGAAACATCCCTCTGAATAATATGCATAAATGTATGACGAGAGAAAATGGAATACTTGTAAACTATGTGACTTTGTAATTAAATGTAAGAGTTTGTCACAATGTTGCTCAGTGATGAGGATCCACAGTATTATACGGTTACGTGAATTCTCTTTCTTACATGACTTGAATAGGCAAAATCCGTGTTTTACCTGCAACCAAAGGCCATTGCATTTGAAAGCTAGTCTTTACTAATCAGGTCTTAACTTATTGCCACAATAGTTTGCACAGCATATGCCATGGTTAGCACACTGAACACCTCACCTGTTTTTTATTATTAATAAATAAATCCATCTTAATATGTGTCATGATTTATTAGACTGAAAAACAGTTGTGAAACAAATTTCAAGAATTGCTTGTAAATTAACAAGTAACAGCAAGTACATTAAATGTGCAATTTTCAAGCAAAATACTGTAAAACATATTAATCTTTATGCATTTACTCTGAAAATGTAATATATTTATCTTCTCTCAGTGCAACGACCTTGGCCTTTCTTAAGTTGCACAACTTCTTTTTACATAAGTTTTCAAAAATCAAGCATCCAACACGAAAAATAATGCTTATCTATGTTACTGCTGAAAGTGCACTACTTTGTACTACTTTCCCACAGATTACACAGATCAAACATTTCCTAATGAAATGCAAAAAACAACAATCATAGAACAAATAGCACATTTTGCAGTATAAATCTGTATTTTACAAACAAAAAATATGAATGCAAACCAGTAAATTCAACAACAATTTGTTTTCTACTATTAACAAAATTTTCCACAAAGTTTATACACAGAAGGTGCACAAAGTCATTCGCAAACACAAAACACCATCATGCTAACACACAACACTTAAATAACGTAATAAGCATTCATTAAACAGAAAAGGTAACATAAACTATTAAGAAACATGATGGTTTAAAAAAAAATTTGTAGTTTAAAAAAATATACATTTAACAGCAATTTACTGTTAAATAACTGTTATTTTACAGTTAAAATTATACTCCTTTTTTATTGTGCAGGATCTTTTTCAAAGTGTTGACATCTTTGACAGCCAGTATAGAAGTGCAGAAAGTAAGATTATGTTTTAAAAATAAGGATTAACGATATTTTTTAGCACAGATGGCAGGCAGTATCTTTAATGAAATGATGCCAACTAAAAGCTAAATTTAAACAGTTTAACCTTCTGTTAAAATTTAAGGTTAACTATTTTATCACAGCAGTTCTATTTCTAAGAAATCACCTTCAACTGTAAAATTCAATGCCACCTGTTCAAACATGAACAGATGCCACTTGTTAAGCAACAGTCTAGTTAAGTCATTATAAAAGCTATCAAGTTGTCCTGGTGTTGTAGTTTCAGTCTACAACACCATGAAGACACCTGCTTTATTACTACTGCTGACTGGTCTCTTGGCCAATGGACAAGGTGAGAAGCTTTACAAAAAACTCTTTTTGTGTACTGATGGAAATGCTTGTCAAGTTGTTAAGTCTGAATTAAATCCCACAGAGTCACGCTGGGAAAACGCCTATGACCAGCCTCTGGATTTCAACTGCCCTGCAGGACAGACGATATCATCCATAAAGAGGTGAACAAATAGCTGATTGTACTTCTGTAAAGGTGTAGGTCCTGTTAAAATATTACTAAAGTAAAAGTCAAAATATCGTGGGTCAATGAATGCAGTTTACACTAAAATGGAAGTTATTGGCCATGAAACATGCATGGCAATATTCCATTTCAAAGGAAAACTTAAGTATGCCTTCTTAAAGATAAGAATATAGTAATGAAATAGAACACATGATCAGAATATGAAGTTGATAACTTAATTGCCTCTTACTATTTCCTTGCCTAATGAATGAAACCAAGCCAACATGACAACAGTAAAGAGGACCGGATTTGGGAGTTCACCTGTACAGACACGTTTGATCCTAGTGCAGAATGTTCCATGTCACCTTACGCCAATGACTTTGACCAAACATTCACCTATGAGTGTCCACCGAATCACATCATGGCAGGAATGAGCAGCTATCATGACAGCGGCAAAGAGGACAGACGGTGAGCTCTGATTTTGATGTTTTGTGTGAGTTCACCTGAGCTGATGTCACTTACACTATTTTTTACACAGCTGGCAGTTTTACTGCTGTAGAAGTAACGGCTACTGTACTGCTAACTGTGAGTGGACGACTTATGTGAACTATTTTGATGAGCCCTTCCACTGGGTCGTACCAAACCCAAACTACCTGGTGGGTGCTGAAAGCTACCATGACAATGGTAAAGAGTAAGTACAGCTCCCCAAAATATTCAGCAGGAATACTGTCTAAAG
Organism: Garra rufa; assembly: GCF_049309525.1. Taxonomy (NCBI): domain Eukaryota; kingdom Metazoa; phylum Chordata; class Actinopteri; order Cypriniformes; family Cyprinidae; genus Garra; species Garra rufa. The sequence goes on from NC_133364.1 coordinate 7,513,035, forward strand.
CTATTTAAAAAGAAGGAAAACAGTGATTATTCGGTAAACAAAACCTTGCAAGCTTTATACAACCCTCAAGGGGTTTATTTTGAGATAATAATTGGCTGCTTACAAAATAACTAAATGGTTATGGTCAATTCTACAGTAATATTTGACTGCATTTGAATGCTACGAATGACCAATTAGAATTAAGCATTAGACAGAGCTGCATAAAAAAAGATAATAGCTTCTAACCACAAGCAGCAAATTTTTTTTATTTTCAGATTTTTTGCTTTGTTTCTCTCTCCATAATTACTGATAATGGTTTTCAGTAAACACTCAATGCAAATGTGAAACTGCATGTTTCAGAACTAATATGATGTCTGTTTTAATGTTTTTAGAGACCGGCGCTGGATGTACAAGTATTGCAGCAAAGTACAATGCTGAGACTCCCTCTAATGCAAGTTATCTCAGATCTAATGTGACATCATTTGTCATGAAATACTTGAGCCATTAGTGGAATTTGTTTTTTCACTTTTGCAATCACCAATAAAACCAAAGCAACTATGAACCATAGCGATGTACTTTTTCTAAAACAGACTGTGGGTTCCAAAACTTTAGACTTTTACTATATTATTTATTATAAAGTATATTTCGGCATGATAATCATAGTGAAAAGTTCAATAGAAAAATGTAGATGAATTTCCAAATGTCTTGAGCATGATGATGCTTCAATGGAAGTAAGAACATCTGACGTCTGCACTAAGAGGAGTTCACATGTTTAACGTCACAATTAACCGCTGCTTATTTGATTAGCAACCTAGAAATGTGGCAGAATCACACTTACTCAACAGCTACACTGAAAATACCTATAACAACATATAAAAAAGGAGAAACCCAGGCCTTCGAGATCTGACAAAACAAAAATGTCATGAAACAGTGACTAAACTAACATGGATGTTAGATTCAATTTTGGGAGAGTATACTACCATAACACCATCTCAAAATTAAGGAAGATGGGTTATACAGTATTTATATAAGCAAGAGGAAATTAAATAATTGTAAACTATATGACTTTGGAATTAAATGTAAGAGTTTGTCATAATGTTGCTTAGATTGAATGCTAGTCTTGATGATTTCAGCGTGCCAGTAAGCTTATGTTTTATTTACTTTACTGATCAGTTCTAATTTAATTTATTAATGCAATAGTTTACACCAAATATGTCATGATTAGCACATCTTAATAAGTGTCTCATAATTTTTTAGACTGAAAAACATTTGGTAGTGAACCAATTTTCACTCAGAAGTCATTTTCCGAAGAGTGCACAACTCATCTTGCATTAGTTTAGCTTTACAAATCAAGCACCCAACACAAAAACAAAACAGTAACATGCTGAACTATGTTTACTGATAAAGGTGCATACAATATGCACCATTTTCCCACTGATAATCCAGATCGAAAATTTCCTAATAAAGGCTGAAAAAAAGGTCACATGTCTGACATCCTTATACTCTTAAAAATAAAGGTTCTTTATTGGCATCAATGGTTCTATGAAGAACCTTATATGCCTATGAAACCTTTCAAATGCATAAAAGGTTCTCAAAAAGAGTTGTTTAGATTTTTTAAATACTCTTTAAAATGGTTCTTTCAGGAACTGTTCACTGAAAGGTTCTTTGGGGAACCAAAATGGTTCTGCTATGGCATCACTGCAAAAACACCCTTTATTTTTAAGAGTGTAGGAAGTGCAGAAAGTAAGAGTGTGCTTATAAAAAGAGCATCAAAGATATTTTGAGAATAATTACCTGGGAAGTTTTTTTTTTTTTTTTATGTAAAACGACACTGCTGGCAACTAAACAAAAATTTTAAACCGCTAAAACGTCTGCTAAAAAGTTTTAAGCTTCCAGAAAAATAACCTTGAAGGTAAAAATGAGTTCCACCTGTTCAAACATGTTTAGATCCCACTTATTAAGCAACAGCTTGACCTTATGTTATGTATGTGACCATAAGGGCTGAGGTCTTTATAAAAGCTGCACATTTCTGTCAAGCTGTCATTTTTCTCACAACACCATGAGGAAAGCTGCTTTATTACTACTGCTGACGGGTCTCTTGGCCAATGGACAAGGTGGGAAACTTTATGAAAACATGGTTTTATAAACTCACAGAAATGCTTGTTAAGTTAAGTGCTCAGTCTGAATAAAACCCCACAGAGTCACGCTGGGAAAACAGCTATGACCAGCCTCTAGATTTTAACTGCCCTGCAGGACAGTCCATATCTTACATAAAGAGGTGAGTAAAAAAAACAGTTTATACATATGGGAAAGTATAGGTATAGTGTCGCTAAAGTAAAAGTTAAAATATCATGGGTCAATAAATGCAGTTTGCACTAAAATGGAAGTTACTGGCCCTAAAACATCCATGGTAATTTGTAACCCCAGAAAAGTTTAAGTTCAAAAGACTTGCTGTAATACTATAGTAATACATTATAGAACACATAATCTGAACATCAAGATAATTCAATCGCCACTTAATGTTTCCTATTCTAATGAACAAACCAAGCCAACATGATAACCATCGTGAGGACCGGCTGTGGGAGTTCGGCTGTAAAGACACCTTTGATTCAGGTGCAGACTGTTTCATGTCACCTTATGTCAATGATTTTGACCAAACGTTCACCTATGAGTGTCCACCACATCACATCATTACAGGAATGAGTAGCTATCACGACAACCATCATGAGGACAGACGGTGAGCTTTGATTTTGTACTGATTTTGATGTTTTGTGTGAGTTCACCTGAGCTAATGTCACTTACACTATTTTTTTTAAAACAGCTGGCAGTTTTACTGCTGTAGAAGTAACGGCCACTGTACTGCTAACTGTGAGTGGACGACTTATGTGAACTATTTCGATGAGCCCTTCCACTGGACCATACCAAACCCAAACTACCTGGTGGGTGCTGAAAGCTACCATGACAATAAACACGAGTAAGTACAAAAATAAACCCTTAAGGGGTTTATTTTAAACCCTCAGATTTGAAATAAACACAAGAGGGAAATGTACTGTCATCATTATTGTCATGTAGTACTTATGCCACTAGTGGAAAAAAATCTGTACTTTGATAATCTGCAATTATCAATAAAACCCTTAATAAACCCTTAAGGGGTTTATTTTGAGATAATAATCCGCTGCTTACCAAATAAATAAATGGTTATGGTCAATTATACAGTAATATTTAACTGCAGAATGCTACAAATGACCAATTAGAATTAAGCAATAGACAGAGCTGCAAAATAAAGATGAATAGTTTCCGACTACCAGCAAATTTGTATTATTTTCAGATTTTTCACTTTTTTTCTCTCTCCAAAATTACTGATAATAGTTTTCAGTAAACAATGAACACAAGAAACTGCATCTTTCTTTCAGAACTAATATGATGTCTGTTTTAATGTTTTCAGAGACCGGCGCTGGATGTACAAGTATTGCAGCAAAGTACAATGCTGAGACTCACAAAATCCCTCTAATACAAGTAATCTCAGATCTGAAATAAGCACAAGAGGGAAATTTATTGTCATCATTATTGATCTCAGAATTTTGAATAATCAAAAAAAAAAAAAAAAAAAATCGGTAGATCTGAGACTGTAAATGTATATGTGGGTGTCATGTAGTACTTAAGCCATTAGTGGAGAAAAAACTGTACTTTTGCAATTATCAATAAAACCTTAGCAACTATGAACCATAGCAATGTATATAGCATTACTTTTTCGGCATAATAACCATAGTGGAAAGTTCAATAAAAAAGTCTACATGAATTTCCAAATGTCTTGAGCATGATTTGAGATGCTTCAGTGGAAGTAAGAACATCTGACATCTACACTAAGAGGACTTCAGAAGATCAACTCACAATTAATGGCTGCTTATTTGTTTAGCAACCTAGAAATGTGGCAGAATCACTTACTCAACAGCTACACTGAAAATAACCATAACAAAATATAAAAAAGAGGAGATATCTTGTCCTCCGTTAACTTGTACAGAACATCTTCAGACTTCAGTGATAGTTCTCACTCATTTGTGCGAATTTTATGGTCATTGCGTTCGAGACTGGATGCGTAGTGTACAGTACAGTACAAAACATAAACACATTAACTCAACTCACCGTGTTTGGAGGCAGCATTCCTCAAACTTAGCTCACATGGAACAGCTTCACTGATAGCTGCTTAATTAACCTTTCTAAAATCCTAAATGTACTGAAATTTGACAATATACTATTATTTAAATCCTTTCCACAATTTCTAGCATAATGGGGGTGAAAAAATGTGCACAAATTCCATGTGGGTCTAGCTATAACTTTGTTTGTTTTATTTAAAGTTTGACATGACAGGATATTGCAGCACAAAACCCTGAAATGTGTCAAACATACACATACTCCAAAGACAGTCATTACTTAGTAAAGATAAATAATAAAAAATAGCTAAAATACAAGCAAATAAAATGGCATATACATATATATAAATAACACAGGATCACGGAAAAGGTAACCTAATCAAAGACCTGTAAGTTATCTATACACTAATTTTAAAGCACGGGGAATAAAAGAAAGTTCATGACGTTTAGTGTTACTCCTAGGTACAACATATGTCTTGTGCCGCCGAAGGGAATAAGTATGTGTTGGAGCCATAGGTAGGAAGCAATGCAGTGGTGATGAACTGTCCTTGAGTATTTTAGTAAAAGTGCGTATGGTGGCTTCCTCACGCCTCTCACTTAGTGCTGGAAGAGTTGAAGTAGGGAGGCCTATTATCCGACAGCATCGCTTTTGGATCCTCTCTAACTCCTCAGAGAGACCTTTAGGTAGACCACCCCATACTGGGCTAGCATACTCAAGAATTGGCCGTATAAAAGTCAAGTATACTTGCAATAAGACATCACAAGGGAGACCCGCTCTTTTTGCAGCGCAAAGGTAATATATTCTGGGACGCACCTTCGAAATCATGTACTTAACGTGGGCATCCCATGACAAGTCGGAGGATATTTGGACTCCAAGCAATTTAAAGGTGGAAACTCTACTAATTGCATGTCCTGAGATAATAGGAGAGGGAGGGGATGGAATGTTGTCCTCTCTCCTGGCACTAATTACCATGTCCACAGTCTTAGCTCCATTCACTGCTAATGTAAATTCTTGTCCCCATTCCACTACAGAATCTAAGGCCTGCTGAGTGAGTCCAGGTAAAGATCCCATTAGAAGCTCTGTGATTGTTAGATCATCCGCGTATTTCACAGGTATTACCGAACGTGGCAAATACGAATCCAGGCTGTTTATACATACAACAAATAGCAGAGGGGATAAAGGTCCCCCTTGGGGAACACCAGCTAAAACCGGAAAGGAGCTAGACACACAGGAGCCCCACTTCACCCTCTGCTCTCGATTACTCAGATAGCTCTTTACAATGAGCCAAAGGGGTCGTCTAACATGCAAATCAGCTAAGGATAGTAGCAGTTGACAATGTTTTATTGTGTCAAAAGCTCGAGTAAAGTCAATAAAAACAGCATGTAAACTCATACAACAACCCTGTTATAATTTGGAAATTTGTAACAATTTGCCAAATTATGCTTACTTTAGTCTAAAAATTGTAATAACTCTAGAATTAACTCAATATAATACACAACCATAGTTAAACACAGATTTGCCACAGTAAAGAATACAAATCTGTTGTTGAATCTCATGTATCCTTCTTTGACTCACCTACATCTCATGTAGCAAGTTATGCAGTCAGAACTTACCTGATGAAATGGTTTCTCCCGTGGGTCCAGAGAACTCAGCAGTGATGGGAAACTGGCAGGAGAATGCATTAAGTGCTTTGTGTTCTGAAAAAGTTTCAATAAGACATATATTAACACAAGAAAAAATTACTCAAGCATTTTTACAATACACCGAATTAAAGGTTTATTGATATTGGGTTCAGCTTTATGTAAACATGCAGTGTTTTAATAAAGCTATTACATGTAAAAATGTAGTGCAGGTTTTTCCTTTTAATGCACATCAGTGTATAGCCCTATTACAGTATATTGAAAAACATAAGCACTAGATTCTCATATGGAAATGCATTATTGGTTCATACGGGTATACACTAAGTTAGTATTTGTTTTTTCACTTGACGCTAAACTTGTCGTTGTCGCTTGAAAAAGTAACCATATCTCATATTTATTAACCATTTAACAAAAAAAGCTGGGAGTGCAGAACGCGAGTGTTTACATTTCCTCGCGTTATTATGACTGACATCCTTAGATTGACATTCAGGACCCCATTCAATTTCTGCAGTTCAAATAATCCGTTGACATCACAAATATTTGTTTTATAAATCCTTACCCAGCTTTGGAAAGGTTCCGCTTTTTTAGAGTAACGCTAGCAACGCCTGTCAAAGATGCATAGGTGAGCGCGAATTATGATAACAAACGCGTCCACCGCACCACGTGATGCGTTTACATCTTAGGAGACGCAGCAGGTAGACGCATCACGTGATGCAGCCTGTGCAGTAAAAGGCAAAATGTATAACAACATTTTTGATGGTATTGTTATATTATTAACAACATTGTTAATAATATTTTCAAATAATATTATTGTTGTTGATGTTTTTTGTGCTTTAAAAGTGCGAAACATGAATTACGAATGTATAACATTTATTATTTTATTTTTTAACAAAATGACCAACAAAACAATTGTTGCAAAAGTTAAATGTTTTACACAATCCTGTACAAATAAGTAGGACATGTCTTTACATCTGCTCACATATTTAAATAAAAAAAAGCTAAATTTCGTTCATAAGATCATGCACATATATATATGTGTTCCACAACTAGCTCATGTTTTGTGAACAGGAGCATCAGCTTTTATTGCATTATTATCATCCTATATTACAAATGTCTCCCAAATGAGGCATTTTTTTACAAAATGACCAACAAAATAATTGTTGCAAAAGTTAAATGTTTCACACAATCCTGTACAAATAAGTAGGACATGTCTTTACATCTGCTCGCATATTTAAATAAAAAGCTAAATTTCCTTCATAAGATCATGCACATATTTTTTTTATAAAATTAGTTCCACAACTAGCTCATATTTTGTGAACTGGAGAATCAGCTTTTATTACATTATCATCATCCTATATTACAAATGTCTCCCAAATGAGGCATTTTTTTTTTTTACAAAATAACCAACAAAATAATTTTTGCAAAAGTTAAATGTTTTACACAATCCTGTACAAATTAGTAGGATATGACTTTTACTGCTCGTATATTTAAATAAAAAAGCTACATTTCATTCATAAGATCATGCACATATTTTTAAAAAGTAGTTCCACAACTAGCTCATATTTTGTGAACAGGAGCATCAGCTTTTATTGCATTATTATCATCCTATAGCATTTTTTTTTTTTTTTTACAAAATGACTAACAAAATAATTGTTGCAAAAGTTAAATGTTTTACACAATCCTGTACAAATTACTAGGACATGACTTTACATCTGTATTTATATTTAAATTAAAAAAGCTACATTTCGTTCATAAGATCATGCACATATTTTTATAAAGTTAGTTCCACAACTACTTCATATTTTCGATTTGACATATAAACCATGACAAAATGTAAAATGGTATACGTTTTAATTGTGAATTTTATATAAACTATTTAATCATTTGCAAAGTCACCAAAAAAAAAAAAAAGTCAGAACAGCTAATTACTAACAGATTATTCCACCTACGACCACAAAGTGGCAGTATAGACCAAGGTTGCACTCAAACAAAGAAAGTCACATTACACACTAGTGACCTAACTACTAAAACACTCCACAATCTACTGGAATCATTTTATCATCTGCATTGTTGCAGTTTGCATGCCCTCTTAGTCTTCTTCTTGGCTTTACTTTCTCATTCTTTCTCTTTCCACTCCCTGCTTTGAGTCTTTTCAACTGACCTTGGCTAGAACTTAATATTTAGCTTGTATGTCACAAGGGTTGAGGAGACAAACTAACAAGCCCACAGTGTTATTGTGTCAAGTTGAGGAAACAGGTTGCAGAATTGCTGCAGATGGTCTCCATGATGTATGTCTAGCAGGTGGAACGTGGGATAGGCCGGTTCATGGCCACTGTGTATCCGGCTAAAAAAGAGCTGATTTCCAGATTTACACACACACACACACACACACACACACACACACACACACACACACACTTTCACAAAGACTAAATGTTTGTCAGTGTGACCGGACACATTATGAACAGGAGCATCAGCTTTTATTACATTATTATCATCCTATATTACAAATGTCTCCCAAATGAGGCAGTTCTGGCCTTTGTGGTAAAACGTGTGGTTTTAATCACTGTATTTTCTGTCTACCAAGTGATTTTGTGCTAAATGAAATTCTGCTCTTTCAGTTTGGTTCCCATGCCTCTGATTGTCTTTCACACGTCTCTGATATCGAGCTAAAAGTGAAACATCTCTCATTGTCAAGGTCCCGTGGGGGATGGGGGGGGAGGTGTTAGACAGAGAAAGAGGAGAGAAACAGAAAAATGAAGAGGAGAATAAAGGAATAGATGCCAGTGAGGGAGGGAGGGCAGAAGGAGAGAGCGATAGAGAGAGAGGGAGAGTGTGTCCCTGCCAGAACTCACGTAGACCCACAGCTGCAGAGCCTTTCTGATCCCAGTACCTCCCTTCGCCCCTCCGTCACACTCCCGGCGTTCAAAATGTGTGTGTGTGAAAGAAAGAAAGTGGCCTTTTATTTGTAGGTCAAGCTGTTTAAATAACCTGATTGTCTGGGTGGCACCACACAAACTTCACAAACAACATATGCAAGTGTGTGCGGCCTACATCTGCTGCTTTTTATAGTACAGTTAATGTACACACCAGCTGAGAATAGACTTCTGTGACACACATACATATAGAGCGGTGTCTTTTATGACATCAGCCCATCTCGAGCATGCCTATTCGATCAATGCCTAATTCTGATTGGTTGCTGCTTTGTTCTTTTCATTACTGGATTACTGTGATTGGTCACTGGTCTGCTTTGTTGACGAATGGCTTGCTTTGATTGGTTAAAGGTTTAAAAGTGTTCGATTTGCATTACTGAAATGTAATTTTCGGTCATTATCGCTGAATAATGCTTGTGAAATGGTGATCAGGACACCTGAAGCAACATAGAGGGTCTTGTAATTGTATATGAGCCTACTTGAATAGCTACCAAACTATTAAGTTATATCGCAAGAAACTAGCCAGAGCGTATAATGAAAGACATAAATTTATAAAATCTATCAGTTTATGGTTTAGGGGTCATTATACAAACATATGTGACCCTGGACCACAAAACCAGTCATAAGGGTCAATTTCTTAAAATCTAATATTGAGAAAATTGCCTTTAAAATTGTCCAAATGAAGTTCTTAGCAATGCATATTACTAATCAAAAATTAGGTTTTGATACATTGGCAGTAAGAAATGTACAAAATATCTTCATGGAACCTTTACCTAATATCCTAAAGATTTTTGGCATTAAAAAATTTATACTTTTGACCCATACAATGTATTCTTGGCTATTGCAACAAATATACTAAGTGCCACTTATGACTGGTTTTGTGTCCACAGAATGACCACCAATTTGAATTAAAGGGATTTTTTTAACCCAAAAAGTGTAAAATTCTATCATCATTTATTCACTGTCATGTTGTTCAAAACCCATAAGACTTTGGTTAATCTTAGAACCTGAGAAGTTTATGTCCCTCTATTAAAAGTCAAGGTAACCAAACTTATAATATTTAAAAAGTTTATAAAGACGCCATAAAATGAATCCATTTTAAGTTCTGTGTAGAGATGCAGTAACTTTAGACACTGAAAAAATAATTTGGTGCACAAATCTTCGGTCAAAAATTGCTATACGATAGTATTTTCTACAACATACTGTGATCTTTAAGTACAGACTTTAATTTAAATTTCCGTTTTAAAGATTAATTAAAGTCTTATGGGTTTCGCAATAACATGACACTGTAAAAAAATGATTTTTGTAAATAAAAATAAAAATAAAAATATTGAAGAAGGTTTCACAAGGAAATGCTATTTCAGTTTTTGTACTTCAAAATGTTAAATTTAAATCAATGTGCTACTTGCCATTTCTTTATTAAAATGTTTGCAATTTCTGATTGAATATAGTATCCACACTTAATTTTTTTTAGTGTAAATGAAGAATTCGCAATTTAAACAGGCACATCATACGCTGTATTAAAATTTTTACATTTTTATGAAATGATGTAAGCATTTATTTTGGCTGCTTATGGCATATTGTCACATCTGTGTTAAGTAAAACAAACCAAGTATTAGTTGTGCACACTAATTATGTTGCAGAACTGAACAGCTCAGTCTCCATTAATCAGGTTGAGTGTGAAAGCTGGAACAGAAGTCATCTGTTAACAGGTCATCTGAACACTTGTTGTAGCATTAGAACATTCTGTGATCATTGACACACTGCAATGGTCTACTGCCACCTTATATCAAATACACAGAAATATGAAACATGCCAAAGGATGACTTCATTGCACTAAAAGACAGCAAAGATGTTCACACTCACTAGTGTTCAAGCATTGAAAGAGCATTTGCTAACCGAGTAAACAAAATCTAATTTAGCAGCAATTTAAACTTCTGATATTTGAAAGCATGCACTGACTCAAGGAGAAGACTATTTTTAGCTTGCATGGGTCGTAATTTCAAGGTTTCCTAAGGAGAGCCGTCTAACATCATGCTGGCCGCCGCTGATGCCAGCTGGCTGTCTAGGAGCCGGTGATTCTGACATTGATAGGCTCCTACAACAGAGCTGATTACACATTGTCTCAAAACATCAGCAGTCTCTGTGAGAAGAGAAGATTCATTCACACACCTGTAAACGACTCTACATGTTGCGCATGAATCTTTTCAACAGACTTTCACTCTTTTGCCTAAAGATTTCTTTAAATAATAAATGAGAAACGGTCATTCAAATTCTTCATAGCTTCTAGAAACATTAAATAATTGATGAATTTAGGAATAATTTCTATCATCTATCTATCTATCTATCTATCTATCTATCTATCTATCTATCTATCTATCTATCTATCTATCTATCTATCTATCTATCTATCTATCTATCTATCTATCTATTTACAAAGGCTGCATTTTTTTGCTTAAAAAAACATTACAACAGTAAAAGTTGAAACCATATATATATGTGTGTGTGTGTGTGTGTGTGTGTGTGTGTGTGTGTGTGTGTGTGTGTGTGTAGTGTTATTTGTATAATTTACAGTATACATATGGCCTTTATTTTAACGCCTTATGGAAAGAGTAGGTCAGAAATACGGGGGTAAGTTCCTTTACTGTCTGCATACTGTATTGCTTTGTAATGTTTTGTCAAAATTAGATCATTTCATACAAAAATTGATCTTTTAAGGGCATATTTTTCAAGTAAATGTTTGCGACGTGCCGAATCCAACGATAGATCCATATGTTTTATGTTGAGCATTTTCGCGGTTTTTTCCTTGAGGTAACTTATCTGCATTAGCTAAAACGTTATGTCCCTTACTTTAATAATGTTAAACCACAATATGACTGGTATGTACTATTGTTTATTACTTAAATGTAATGTTGTCTTAGCTACAGTATGTAAAGTTAGACTTAATCTCTCGTGGTGTATGTGGCCGTTCACATGTCGCGTTTTTTGCGCACTGAAGTTCGTTATTATACGCTCATAATGGAAGCTCATTTTTTCCAGGCGCGGGACATGGTTGCTTAGCAACGGCAGACGCCATGGGAGAGCAAGCTGCGTTTTTGGAAAGAAAGCGACGCGTCTTGCGTTTTCACGCGTTTTTAGGCGCGGCATGTGAACGGCCCCTTACTCTTCCTCTATTTTAGTGAATGCCTGTGTTGCATTACAAACTAGGAGACCAGTATAAACCTTAAACTTATTGAACCACATTTGTTTTTCAGATTTGATCAGATTTCACAAGACTTTAGGAAGCTATATCCAGAGGCAGACTTTTTGAAGACTGGGCTACAGTTGCAGACCTAATTCTTGCCAGTGCTCAGTGAGGTGCATTCAGAGCTGGGTGACATGACTTAAGGTAAGCTTTTTCTAATAATATGTCAATCTATAAAACAATATGCAACTGTATTTGACACACATCAACTGGTAAATACAATGGTACAGTAACACTTAACTAGTTGCTTATTAGCTTGTATATTGGCTGTTAATTAGTACTTATGAAGCACAAACTGATGCCTTATTCTGCATGAGCATTTTCTACATCCCTGAATCTGACCCCATACCTAAACTTAACCTGCAGTAGTTGAATGAGGGTGGGAATTAATTTGCATTATTTAAAGGAATGAAGAAATCTTCATATGAAAGTGTTTCAGTTTGTTTTGATTATAAAATATGGTTCACAGTTTGCATATTATTCCTATGGTTTAGATGCTAAAGGGGAAAGTGCTTTCAAAGTCCTGCCCACTCTGGATAAAAGGTCTTCAGACCCACAACCACGGAATCCCGGAGGCCATTCATTGACGTACAACCTGTAAGTTTTGTTTTACGTTTTCTGCTCTAATAAGGGTGTATGTATATATATATAAACACAGTGGTGGCCAAAATTATTATAACAGTTGTATTTTCACCAGCTAAAAAATTATTTTAAGTCAGTGTTTTTTATCTTTTGCTGTAGTGTGTCAGTGAGAAATATCAGTTTACATTGGCACAACAGCCAATCCTCCACAGAGATCTGATCTCATCATCATCCAGTCTGTCTGGAATGACATGAAGAAACAGAACAAACTGAGACAGACTAAATCCAGAAGAACTGTGACAACGTCCCCAAGATGCTTCAAGAGACCTACCTGCAAAGCTACCTGAAAAACTATGTGCAAGTGCACCTAGTGTAGGGCAAAAGCTGCTTTAAACGCAAAAGGACGGTCAAACCAAATGTTGATTTAATTTAGTTAATCAAGGTTAATTGATTAAGAACATTTATTTATGACATTATTTTTGACAGAGTCATTTTATGACATTTTTAGACAAGTGCTTAAAACTTTTAACAGTATTGTAGCTTTGCAGTTAGGTCTCTTGGAGCATCTTGGTGACGCTTTCACAGTTCTTCTGGATGATGATGAGATCAGATCCTGTGTGGAGCACAAAACAAAAATGTCACTGGATTATCACAATTAATGGCAAAATGAATGGAAATGTAAACCGATATTTCCTACTGACACACTACAGCAAAAGATAGAAATCACTGACTTAAAACCTTATTTAGCTGGTGAAAATACTAGTTTTCTAATAATTTTGACCACAACTGTATGAAAAGTTGAGAAGCAAAATGAGCATTTATTTCATGCCTCTGTGTTTATGTTCATAAAATACACTTAACTTAAAATGTAATGTTGAAAGACTAAATGCCGTATAATTAACAGGTGGGGACCAACATGGTGGATTTGAGCCTTGGGATGAGACAACAACATTTCTAGACCTTCACCATTGTTCCAGGCCATGCCATTGAAGCGGACTTGTTGCCTGGGAATTTCTCCAGCTTGCAGTATATCATATTGATGGACATAAGTCTTCATGTGTGAAGTTTTTTTTTTGGCCACTTGTAACATGTTTTAAATTGTAAGAATTGTCTGGTGGACTCTTTGTTTGGCTTAGTTTTAATGGCACGATGTTTGGAATGATTCTAATGTGGTAATAATTCATTTTTGAGTGTTCTGCTGCTGCAATGTTGACATAAAGAATATGAATATAGTGTGCCTTGTTTACAGTTTTGTGTTTAAAAGAAACTGATCTACTAAAACCGTTATTTGTGTCTTTAAGGGTTGGACAAAATGTGTGACAGCTACACCTATTTGAAAACTGTATTAAAAAGAAATATGAAAACTCATTAAAATGACATTTACATATTCATTTTTTTGTGTTGTGTAACTGTATTACAGAAAAACAATAATAATTTTACATTCTTTTGTGATTTATATATTATTATTGGTAAATATAAAGGTAGCAAGGCAATTAGACAATAAATAACCCAATATTTTGGTAGTTTTTAACCCAGCAACACAGTTAATCTGACCCACTGGTTGGGTCAAATAAACAACCCAGCATTTTGGGTCAAATGATTTAACCCAGCACTTGGGTCAAAACAACCCAACGCGTGTTCTGTCCCATAGTTACCCAGCAGCTGGGTTATGGTTGGGTTATTTTTTAACCCAGCACTTTTTAGAGTGTGTGATTTCAAGCTGAATTGTTAACATGGATCCTTTAGAAATCATTTTTATATTCTAATATGCTGTTTAAAAAAACATGTGTTATTATTATGTTGAAAACATTTTCTTCAGGTTGCTTTGATAAACAGAAAATTCAGAAAAACAGCATTTATCTAAAATAGAAATATTTTGCAACATTATAAATGTATTTATCATCCCTTTTGATCAATTTAAAGCATCCTTGCTAAACAAAAGTATTCATTTGTACTGTATTTTGGATCAAATATGCAGTCTTAGTGAGCAAAAAAAATGTAATTATTAACTTTTGACCCATCGTGTATATTCCAAATATATTTAAAAAATGTAATAACATATTTCATGTCGTGTAAAGTCATGTAACACCTATTATATTAGCAAATTAGTTGTAAGTATTGTACTTTGATTTGAGCTATAATAATCAGCCTCGACCCTTAACCACCGTTTACCACATCCAGTGTTTAATAAACCTGATATGAGGGAACATGTCATCGAATTTTAAGGATTTAATTATCACCTGTGTAACGAAACTGTGAGAAACTCTGTTTACAGTAAGCCCCACACCTTCAGTATTACATTTCTTTCAGACAGAAGATTTTCTGAATGAATCTGCAGGCTGTGTTGACCCAGCTTTTGCTGTGTTTCTCACTGCAGCTGGTTCCCGTAGCGACAGCAGACATGGCAAGCTGCACGTTGCCACGGCGCTGAGCTCAGCCAGCCACTGAGGCAGGGAGCCAGACAGTCAGCTGACTAGAGCGAGAGCAAGAGAGAGAGAGAGACTCTGTGAAAGGATATGGCTGAGAGTTGTAAAGCGGCCGAGTGAGAAAGAGAGAAAGTGAACGAAGGACTTTGTAAGGACGTGTTATGTAGTCTGAGGCCAAAAAGAAGAAATGAAGATGAATTGAAAGAAAGAAACTGAGAGGGGGACTTTGAAAGGGTGTGGAAAAAGAGAGAGTCAGAGTTCATACAGTGCACATAATGAGAGTATTTTTTGTCCAACACTTAGCAGATCCAGTGCAACCAAAATGACACTACAGTGCAATATATAGATGATTAATATCTATATTAAACCCTATAGCTGGGCAATAAACATGAAATGAAATACTATTAAAAATTTCCTTTTCCTCATGCATTTTTGTTAGTATTATGAATGCATCAAATATGCATTATTTATTTATGTATGAAGGCACAGTTGAACTTTAATCTAATCTAATGTAACCTAAAATCTTGAGTACATGGTCACATTATGCATCAACAACCCTTATCTATATCTATAAGATTGCTGCTTCACATTGCTGACATTCAAATAGAAAGGTAGGAGATGCTTTCCAAATTTGTATGCTGAATTTAATGAAAAATCAGTGACATTTTGCATTCAAACATGGGAAAATGCTAATATAATTAAATGATCTGAAATACTTAATAAACAAGCACCTTTGGAATGTTTAGAACTTTTTGAATGATTGCCGTTCCAATTCTACAGAATTTTGCGGAACTCATCAAATTGTTCAAATTGTAGTTTTTTTCTTTTCTGAAAGAAGATATTTTGAAGAATGTTGGCAGTTGCAGGTTCCCATTGACTACCATTTTGTGGGAAAATACTATGGAAGTCAATGGGGACCAGAAACTGTTACCAACGTTCTTCAAAATCTTCAATCTTCATGTTCATCAGAAGAAAAAAATATACACAGGACTACACTCTTAAAAATAAAGGTTCTTTATTGGCACGGAAGGTTCCATGAAGAACCTTGAACATCCATGGAACCTTTCAAATGCAGAAAAGGTTCTTTATAGTCGAAAAAGGTTCTTTTGATTTTTAAAATGTTTTTCAAAATGGTTCTTTTAAGAACTGTTCACTGAAAGGTTCCTTGGGGAACCGAAAATGGTTCTTCTATGGCATCACTGCAACCTTTATTTTTAAGAGTGTACCCTTAGGCAAGATGAAGATCCTTTAAAATTTGGCAAAGAGGATATTTCACATTTGGTGGTAAAATGAAGCTGGTTAAAAGGCCTTCTTACCCGTTCCACCCAGAATTCACTTCCTATACCCACCAAGTCTGGAAAATTCTGTCTAAGTCCCTCGGAAATCCTTGGAGATACCAGAAAACCCACAAATGTAACTCACATATACCAGCATGTTATATGTATGTAGTCCGTGCGTATGTGTGTGTGACTCAAGCGTTTGATTAATAGCTGCTGTCAGATTGTAAGTCATCAAGTTTCACTGAATTATGGCTAATAACAGTGAACAATGTGTATCTACCACTCCTCGCTTAGATTTTAGAAGTTTTAGAAATAGGAAACACAACCTCCTTTGTCTTCAGCGAATGTGTGTATGTCAACACCCGGGTTAATATGACAGCTTTTGGCTTGTTTGCTTATTTATCATAAAAGTTTATGCTGGAAAATTGGGGAATCTGCTCAGGATCTCCTTGTGCCAGGAAAACCTGCCGGAGAAGGGAGTGGTTGAAGACATTAATCTTATAAATGTTTATACTCAACTCGTTTCAGGTCCCGTCTTGCAAAAACCTACTGTAAATATGAATTATTTTGCCCATTGTCGGCTATGGTGGCCACGTGAGAAAGAGAGAGAGGAATCTTTTCTGATGCTAAACCAGAATAGCCCGCGAGGTGATGTGATGGTGCGTTTCTCCTATAAATCTGAGTTTTCAATGCCGCTCAAACAGCCAGCGATCGCTTTTATCCCCTGTAATATGTGAACTGTAAAGGTGAAAGGATGTTCTATAAAGGCCGGTATCTGCTGACTGGTCTGGCCTGCTCTTTAAATAGCCCACTGTCCACTATGTCCTGCTCACCATGGGCACAATTATGTCTTTTTAAAACCTCGACACAACACTCTCACTGTCCCTGTGACCTCACCAGATGACACACACCTGTCAGACTCAAGTGTTAAAGTCGATCAGCACATGATCAACATCAGAGGAATTCTGCACTCTAATCGGTCAGGGACAAGCAGGTCAAGGTTGCACAGAGTGAAGGCGAGCGACTCTACACGTCTGTTTCTGAACATGTAAACCTGTCAGGTTGCGCAAGTTCTAAAAGTTGCAACTTTCCCAAGGCCATTTTTACGTCATGTCTAGTATGCGGTTCTCCAAAAGGGTGAGACATAAATATAAATATATTTTAAATATGTGCTTTTCCACCAGGGTTATTATTGTTAACTATTTAAAAAATGTGTTCATTTCACTACCACAGCAATTAATTGAAATATGTTCAAGCTGAAGCTAAAATAAATAAATATTTAAAAAATGAATCAAATAAATGAAGCATACTAAAAACTTAAAATAAACTTAAAATATTTTAATTACATAAAAATACAAAAATAAAAGCTAATTCTATATAAAAAAAATTAAAATAAAATAAAACACTGTTCTCCACACAGGCTGTGTTTGCATTTGTCATACACAATATTTCTAAACACCTATTCCAACATGCTACAGCTCAGAAAGTTCATGAACGCATGCCATGAAGTTCAATGAAATGGAAATTATGTCACTGTTTACTCACGCTCGTGTCTTTCCAAACTGTATGACTTTCCCCTATGGAACACAAAAGGCAAATCTCTGAAGAATATCCTTGGCACATTGTTCAAATGTACATTTAATGTATGCATTTGGCAGACTTTCAAGCTGCCCATATTAACCAGTAAGTTTCCATGGGAATCAAACCCAAGATTTTAGCCAGTGCTGAGCTCTCCAGTTTAGGAGCTTTTAGTTACAACTTCCTGCAATGAAAGTTCAATGAAAGTGAATGATGACTAAGGCAGCCCAACTCCGAAATGACAAAAAACAAGCACTATAAAAGTGTCATAAAAGGAGAAATATTCACGCTTCTCTTTTCTTCCCATATGAAAAAAAAAAGTGAAAGATGTGCTGT
Source organism: Garra rufa (assembly GCF_049309525.1). NCBI lineage: Eukaryota > Metazoa > Chordata > Actinopteri > Cypriniformes > Cyprinidae > Garra > Garra rufa. The sequence continues at coordinate 7,531,185 of NC_133364.1, forward strand.
TGTACTCCAGAAAAGCACTATAAAACTATGAGCTTTGCACTTGGAACCCCTTTATGTCATATTTTAAGCTTTATATGAAGAACAGACCAAAATCTAAAGTATTACTGACTGAGAATCTTGAAGCTCAATGTTCATGTGCATTCCAAAAAATGTTTTGTCAGCCTCGTTCAATGTTCATTCAAAGCAGCGTGAATCTGCATAACATTTTGTGTTCCCAAAAAGAGAGACACCGATTTAGAACATGAGTAAATGTTGACAGGACTTTCATTTTTAGGTGAACTGTCTCTTTAAACTCTGCTATCTGCTGAATTTATCACTCTTGTGACTTTTGCTCCAGAGAGTTTCTGGTGGAGGTAAGAAAACACACACATGCTGTTTCCAACATACATATTCAATCCGCATATATATATATATATATATATATATATATATATATATATATATATATATATATATATATATATATATTATATATTATGTATGCATAACTCAAAAAGTAAATGTGTACATTGAGAGAAAGAGAGAGACTTCTTGTTTAAGTTTAAATTTCCGAGCCTTAAGGTTGCTGATAGTTTATAGTAAACCTTTCGATGTTTCTCACTGACCCATTTTCATAGCCCTGCTTGAATAAGCAAGGTGACTTTAAGCCCAACATTGTTTAGATTGGTACTCAGTGGAGGTCCAGAATCACAGGAGATCAAACAGACCCTTCATGTCAACCTTCAGCCTCTCAGGGATAACAGCAGCGGGAAAACACACTAAATATTAACCAGCGAGAGAAAGAGTTATTACATAAGCGTGTGTATGTCACTGAGCCAGTTGGAGGTTAATGTATTACCTATTTCGCTTCACATCGCTCTTCTCCTTGAACATCCAGACTGTCCATCTGGTTTCTGTCAGGCAGAGCGAGGAGATTGGCCATCTCATTCCACATGAATTGTCCCGAGAGTTAGTGTGACAAAGTCGGATTTAACAGCTAATATATTTTTGGAATTTTAAATAACTTCCAGGTGGAGTTTAGCACAAATTTCCAAAGTGTGCAGGCTATGTGATTCTGCTGACAGTGTGTGTCCCATGAGTGTGTCTCAGCATCCTTCCTGCTTTATGCAGGACATCTGCACAGGGGACAATTCGGCTGACTGGCCCGGCCGGTGCACCTGGGTTTTGAACTCACATGCTACCAATAAAAAAAAAAATCTTTGTCAAAGTTGGGGTGTTTTTAGGTTGAACGCAAGTTCAGGTCTATCTATAGCATGTGAGCTGTCAGTTAAAATGAAAAAAATAAATAAATAAATAAATGCATTTAGAGTCTTATTGTCAGTTTGGAAAAAATCAGTTTATAGTAATGCATTTATAATGGCAGTCTATTAGCCATGAAACTGCACTAGGATAAAAGTTCAAATATACACTGTTGTTAAAGTACAGCCAAACTAAACATTGCTTGTGTTAACATGAGACTAGTGTAATAAAATTGTTTACTAACCAACTAATCTTAACTCTGCAAAGTTAGTCCTACGTTTTTCAACTCCTGTCGCAACCCTGTAAAGATATTAAACCTTGTAATCGTCACATGATATGTGCAAGCAAGACAAATCCATTGTTCAAAAGTTAGGGGTCAGTAACATTTTTTTGATTTGGTTTGTTTGATTTTAGAAATTGATACCTTTACTCAGCAATAAATCAAAACTGACAGTAAAGACATTTATGAAGTTACAAAAAAGATTGTATTTCCAATAAATGCTGTTCTTTTTCATTTTATATGAATTTAAAATCTTTAAAATATATTTAAGTATCACAGTTTTCACAGAAATATTAAGCAGCACAGTGATTTTTAACATTAATAATAAGAAGAAATGTTTCTTAAGCAGCAAATCAGCACATTACAATGATTTCCGAAGGATCATGTGACACTGAAGACCGCTGAAGACTAATGATGCTGAAAATTCAGCTTCGCATCACAGGAATAAATTACTTTTTTAAATATATTCAAATAAAAAACTTTTAAGCTGTAGTAAAACGCCAGAATATTACAGTTTTTACTGTATTTTTGATAACATAAATGCAGACTTGATGATCAAGAGACCTTAAAAACCAATAGAAAATCTTACCGACCCCAAAGTTTTGAAAGATATATATTTGCAAAGAAATTAATTACTTTACAGTTTAAATAACACATTTTTGTACGGAAGAACTAATATTGACATGCTAACAAAACACTACAACATTTCTGCTGTTCACACCTCTGGAAAGTCTTGACTTTTAGACCTTCATTATAAGTGCACTACTATAAACAAATGTTTTTGTTTTTCTTACAAACTGAGGGACTCGTCAAAACTAACTTTTCTGATCAAATCGGCAACATCTGTACATTTTACTGTATAAGCAAACCTAAAACATTCCTGTAACAACTACTCAGGATGTTTCCGTGGAAAACCGGCCAATCAGAATAAGCAAAAGTGCAAAGTTTGGGTTTTATGTGGGCATTTTTTGGCATCTTGCCACAGGGGGGCGATGTTACTTTGTCAGAGCCCCATCCCTGGAGACAGCGGGACATCTTTACATTGCCTTCTCAAACCCTTGATGAACGTTTCCTAGTCTTTGTGCCAGAGCGCTGGCATGAGATCAACTGAGTGCAACCGCATGAGTCAGCTTAACAGATTTTAACAGAACAGGATAAGCCACAGTCACTTCCACTGCTCAACTGCATCTGACCAGGTCTTATCAGCACGGTTGGCTTGTCAGTTAGAGTTAAATGCTAAATGCAAACTCAAACTGCACTGATATCTAAGCAGGATTTCCACTCAGTGGTATGTTGTCACATTATCACATTACTGTATTGATTTTAAGATAGTAACATGTGGTTCCTAGAAACTTCAGGAGCACTTCTGTCCATCGTCCTTGCTATGTTTAGGCCACTGTAGGTCATCAGCCGTAGGGGGAGGGTTTGTTAAAATGGAACATTCGTATACGTGATGATCAGAAAGATATGAGCATACATGGAGAGCCTTACCAAACAACCCAGCCAATTGGGAGTCAAATGCCAAGCTGTCCAATCGTTGACGACATATCTGTAGCATAACATTTAGTAGTGTTTACTAAGGCAAACATCACTATTACTATTGCTAAAACTACCACACGATTATGCTTTGAACAGAAATAGTTCTAGCAAGGTTCTCCCCAAGTTATGAACACACGTTCTTGCAATAACGTAAACAGAATGTTTGTTATGGTAAGTTTTATTTAGATGTTCGTCTAACATTCTAAAATCAGGTACTACTTTGGAATGTTAAGAGAACATTCAAAAGTAACATTTTCAAAAATGATCAAAAAATTCAAAAAGCAAAAAAAGACATTTGAACTTCCAAAATGTAGTTTAAATGCAGCTTCAAAGGGCTCTAACGAAGCCAGGGAAGAAGGGTCTTATCTAGTGACACAATTGTTTTTTTGTTTGTTTTTTTAATGACAATTTCTATACTTTTTAACCTTAAATGCTTGTCGTGTCTAGCTCTGCGTGTACTCTGTGTATTCCAGTTCAGTACAGTTAGGGTATGACGAAAAACTCCCATCTCATTTTCTCCTCCAACTTCAAAATCATCCTACATCACTGTTTTACCTTTTTTTGTAAAGGGCTTTTGATCTTCTTTGCACGTTCACTTTGTAAACAAAAAGCAATGTAGGACAATATTGAAGTTGGAGAAGAAATTGAGATGATCAACTTTCCCTAACTGTCTTGAACCAAAATACACAGAATACTCACAGAGCTAGACAATACGAGCATTTGAGGTTAAAAAGTATATAAATCGCCAATTTTTTTTTAGAAAATAACCAATCGTTTCGCTAGATAAGACCCTTATTCCTCGGCTTAGAGCCCTTTGAAGCTGCATTTAAACTGCATTTTAGAAGTACAAAGTTAGGCACCATGGAAGTCCACTGTATGGAGAGAAATCCTGAAATTTTTTCCTCAAAAAACATAATTTCTTTACGACTGAAGAAAGATAGACATGAACATCTTGGATTTCACGAGTTCGCTCTTACATATAATAAACAGTGTAAAAGTTAAGCGTGTTTGGCATGCTGTCCGGGAGAGGGCTCCGAGCTCGGTAGTCATTCCCGAGCCTGGGGCACTCCCCCTGCCCAGGGAGAGGGGTCCGAGCTCGGCATTTGGCCCGAACCCAATAGCGCGCCCCCTAGCTGGAGGTGAAGAGAAAAATAAAAAGGGGGGGTGGGAGGGATGCTGAAATCAGAGATAACTGAAGGTAGGACTGCTTGGTTATTTGAAGGGACTGTAGTAATTGGATAGGGAGAGTGATTGGATAGGGAGTGTGATTGCTGATGGTGAATTGGCCGTGTTAATTATCTGTGCGAGCTCCTTCCGAAATTTGTTAATAAAACATCACGACAAGAGGGTGAGTAAATTATCTGTAAAATTTTGTTCTGGAAGTGAACTTCTCCTTAATGGAAACATTACCAAAACGTTCTTCAAACATATTTGGTTAGCTGGGTTGTTGAAGACAGCCATAAAACACAAAAAAAAATTGGTGTAGGATTTACTGTAAACCAATTTTCACTTACAAATTGCAAGTACATTTCAAGACTAATTACAAAGAAACTGCAAGGAACACACTGAATTAAAAGTAAAAGTCAAATAATTTTTTCCCTTAAAAAAACATACTCCAATAATCTTGTATCCAGGTGGCCATACTTAAAATTATGTCCACATAAGCACCACTTAAAAACATTTCTGAGCATGTGCGCTAGCCAGATTTTATTTTCCTCATTATTGTTTCCATTAACAACTTTGACAGCAATATGTTTACATAGAAGCATATAATCGCTGTGATTTTGATTAGCCATAGATTAGTGTAAAGAAAACCCAAGGGTTCAGTTTTAGGTTATGCAATGTTTGCTCAATTCTGCAATAATTTAAGCTCAGCTCGTTTTCATGATCAAATATCACAAATGGGTAACACACAAGTATGTGCACAATCACAAAAGGTTTCGATATGAACGTGTTTGGCCTTTGCAGAGCGCCTAATTTGGAGTAACTACAGGTCCGCGTGACACGCTGCTCTGAAGTAATTGTTACATGTGGAAAATCTGAGTGCCATAAAACCAATCACATGACCCCTGCCTTCATCTATGGCCAAATATTTGCTGTGCCAGGCCCTCTGGCCTTAATGGCTCAGTGTTTTTCTTACAGACGTAGGCAGTGCGGTGTGTTTGAAATCCATTACTGCCATTATGCTGAACACACAGCCTCGACGTGCACAAGTCTAATGACTCGCCGGTCTGACTCCATCTGTCTCTCCACCTATTCTCAAGTATTGGCGTGCCAGTCACCTGCGTCATATAGACAATGCCAGGATGGAGGAGGCAGACATATAGACTTCTTCAATGTCATAATAATGGGCCAGTATGTGAACTCTTGAGCAAATGCTCTGGCAGACTTTTTGACAGTAATGCCAGTATAGCATCTCCGTCATATGGAAACCTCACAGTGACCAGGAACATCTTGACACGTGTGGTTTCCCTTTAATTTCCTGTCCTAATGTGTCACTGTGTTGCAACCGAGGACCGGGAAATGGTCTAAAATATTCCAGATTTTGTCCTGGCTTTCTGGGCTCCAATAAACAGCCATAAATAGTTCGGTTTAATTAATACTTGGCATATAAAACCAACTCATTATTCTTCTAGACATTTGACCCAAGGCTGTCTGGAAGTGATGCTTCCAAGGGAGGCGTCGCCGCTCACCTCACACGATTCTCTGCCGTGGTCTTGATTTGGAGACCAAGAACAATAAAATATATCATTCCAAACACCTTTAAGTATCCAAAAACCTACAACATTAAGATTTTAGTTGGCGTCTTTATCCAGCTAAATGGCTCAGTTGGCGTCAAACATTGCATTTGCTCTCATCCATCAAAACTATTAAAATGCAATTTGTGCAATTAGATAATGGTTAGTGTAGTTATGAAACAAAAACTAAAAAAAATAATGCAAATGTCTATATCGGTTGGGATGAACATACTGAAGATTAATGGAGGGTCATTGAGTTTGTGATTTTTAATGCACCTCATCCAACAAATGCACTTTACAAACCTCTACAATGTAGAAAAAACATTCTAAGACAGACTCTTGCTCAAAAGATGATAGATTCTCAGGATCTCTTTAAAACGGTGGGGAATATTTCATCTCTGTGACAGCTACAATTACATATATTTCTATTTAGAGACAGCAATGGACATTTGTATGCACAGGAAAACTTTTCCACAGGAAGACTAAGACACAAGCATATTCAAAGTACTTTAAACTAACCAGGGAAACCGCACTGACTCACTGAGTTTTTCAAAGAATGCCTTCATTTGGTCTTTTTGTTCCATCTTTTGTCAGTGGGCAGTGATTTTGGTCACCTTTGGCCTGAAGTCTACATACACACACAAACACACACCCTCTTTATTACATCATGATGGCAAATGCCAAAACCAAAGATGGAGCAACACCACTGAGAAACATTTTTGGAGGGAAGTTCACAGTTTGGATTCTTTTGCAACTCATTAACTGAAAAATTACTTTTGGATTGGCTGCATGACGCAAACCCGCCACAAAGATGAAAGGTTTTCTGAATGGCTATTAGAAAGCTGCTGTTCGGTTTGTAGAGTGATGCTACATGGTTAGGTGGACACTTTCTGGTTCATAGACTCCAAAACTGGGGCAAAACTCCCAAAACCTAACTATACAGTTTCCAACTGAAATGTGACCCTGGACAACAAAAGCAGTCATAAGTAGCACGGGTATATTTGTAGCAATAACCAAATACATTGTATGGGTCAAAATTATCTATTTTTCTTTTATGCCAAAAATCATTAGGATATTAGGTAAAGATCATGTTCCATGAAGATATTTTGATTAGTAATATGCATTGCTAATAACTTTATTTAGATTTTTTTTTTTTTGCAACCTTAGATTCCAAATTTTCAAATAGTTGTATCTCCCAAATATTGTCCTCTCCTAACAAACCATACATCAATGGAAAGCTTATCTATTTAGATTTCAGATAATGTATGAATCTCAATTTCAAAAAATTGACCCTTATAACTGGTTTTGTGGTCCAGGGTCCACAAATAAACATTAGAGGCAGTAAAACACCAACAACTATGTATTATTTTCTCACAAATTATGATAATAATGTGATATCCTTAACACACTTTTGCCACAGTGCATGATTTGTAAACTAATACAGTTTGATGTTTGCATCACATAACCAACATGCATATGGCTTTGCAAGCATAGTAAACTTGCTTGTTAGCGCACCTGATACACCTGACTGTTACACTCAGGTTTGAGGCCTGTGAAACACAAGGCATGATAAAAGAGCTTAAAGATTTATTAGAAGCAAGCTAAAATTGCATGATTTTTTGTCTCATGTTTGTTTTTGGTTAGGTTTGCTGTAGGGTTTAGTGTAAGTGGTATGTTATTTCGAACACGATAAAACAATGACCTTTTCTGTCATGATACATACTGTACAACACTCAACATAAAAATTCATTTGCACAGTCACGATTAACAGTTTCAGAGAAAACTGAATGTGCTTTTACCGCCACTCACTGGATGTTTCACTTTGCATGAAGCAACATAATATCATTTCACATAAATGTCGCCACTGGCACATTTTTCCAATGAGCATGGGATGCAAATCCCAAAAAAAGATTCATACTTAGGGGTTTGTTTAAATTGCTAGTTTTAAGCTAATAGTTAAACAAGTTAAATATTGGAATATCAGGATGAAAATGCTGAATATGAGCAAGAGAGATGAGTGTTTGTGAAGCAGTGTGTGTATAATGCTGTGAGTGAGTGTTGGCCTGCGGTTGGGAAAAATGTCAGAGCCATATTTGCCCGAGTGGAACGCTCATACTCCACTACGTGGACACGCCGCAGCTATAAATGGAAGATCAGGTCTGTAAGGCAGAGAAACCATGAGAGAACGAGAGAGGGAGTCCCTCCACAGCAGCAACAGATCGCCCACACAAAATCTGCACACTGGCCGAGTGAAAAAAACAGCATGGAAAAATTAAACTGTGCTCAATATCTAATAGTAAATGCATACATAAAGGGAGAAGCATGCGCTGAATTTCATTGTTGCAAATCTGTGGAATTTTCTGTTTCACTGTAAGCCTGCATAAAAGTTGCATAGTAATGCTTTATAATATAACAGACAGAGGAAAGTTAAAACTGGGCATATAAAGAGACGTGAGGTATGTTCAAGAGTACATTTGTCTTTTTAAATAGCCAATTCAAGTGTTATTTATGTGATATATTTAGTTCCTTCAGTGAGCCTGGTGCTAAAACAATGCAGAAAGCATGTGCATGTCATTCTTAGCGAGTCATCCAGTTCGCAACGTAACTTACAGGAACAGTCAGGTGAAGTCAATTCTTTTTTCACATTCACATGCAAAGCCAAAGCAAAAATGATAGTAAAAAAGACTTTATATCTTTAAGGATTACATTTTTATTTACAACCAGTTCAGGCTGCTTTCATCTTCTTAGACATCTTCTGCCAATTTTCTCGTCTGCCAATTTTAACCTGAGAGAATTTCACAGCCTGTGACTGACAGCAAAGAATAAATAGTGTCTCAAGCTATAATTATGTTAATAACACAGAAGACAGATAGTTATTGAATGTGCACTGCAAAAAATGATTTACATAGTATTTTTTGATCTAGTTTTCTATTACAAATATCAACAAAATCTTAAATCAAAATACATTTACTTGAAGGAAAATTACTAAAGATATTAAGTATGTCTTTGAAAAAAACAAAAAATTGTTTGTTTAAAGCAAGAAAAAAATCCATCACTTGGGTCAAAAAATGTACTTAATTTTCATTATTTTATTAATTAATTTTTTACTGCACTGCAATTGTTTTTTTTTTACGTAGCATTTTGTCATTTTTTTATATTACAAATATCAACAAAATCTTAAATCAAAATACATTTACCTAAAGGAAAATGACTTAAGATATTAAATATGATTTCGGAAAAACATATAAAATGAGTTTGTTTAAAATATATATATCTATGCACTTGGGTAAAAAAAAAACTTAATTTTTAAAGATTTTTAATTTATTTTTTACTACACTGCCAAAATGATTTTCTTACATAGTATTTTTGTCTCATTTTCTATTACAAATATTTGCATCCACTTTAAGAAAAACGACTGAAGATATTCAGTAGGGTTTCTGAAAAAAATGTATAAAAATTAAGTGAGTTAACAAGAAAAATCTATTCGTAAAATTTTTTTTATTTTTCTTACTACACTGACAGACTTTTTTCTTCTTTTAAGCACTTTTTTAAATTAAATTTTGGCAGATTTTTCAGAAAACAAGACTTAATATTTAATAGACCTAATAGCCATTTTACTTCTTAAGTTAATGTATCTTAATTCCTTAATGTTTAGATATTTGTGTAATATTTGTTCAAACAATACCAACTAAATACCAACTAAAAACAATTTTAAAAATTAGGTTATGACTCCTTAAGTTCACTTGCAGTTGTAGTATGTGCTTGGATCTTCTTCTGCCGCATTGTGACAGTAACCTCAGTGACATCTATACACATTCCCTCTCTCTCCTTCGCCCTATTTCTGTCCCTCTCTCTTTCACCCTCTTCTCTCTCATAGCATTTCGTATGACATATGAGATCAGGCCACTTTTACCCAACATACACGCGCACTCACACACACACGCACTCACAAAGACACTGTGATGGTCTGCCAGAGGTTATAACTCACCTCTGTGTTGTTCGGCCATCCCACGTCCTCCTAGCAAACCCCCAGCAGTGGTGGTCGGGCCATCCGGACCCCAGAGGAGGGGGTTTGAGGCCCAGGCAGAGGCCTCTCATAGCAGGGATGACTGAAGCATCTGCAGAGTCACGTTACAGCCAGAAACTCTCGGCCCCCTGCATAGCCCTGTCATTTTTCCATCTCTGAGGCCCACAGTGATGACATCGTCCCTAAGCGCGGCACACAAAAGGGTCACAGGTCCGAAAGGTGAGAGGAGAGGACGCTAATAAAGGGATATGGTAATTGAAAGAGAAAGTTTTTCATAGTGAGGGTGTTTCTTTTGTGTGTCAGCGCGAGCGACAGCAGGTGCAATTAACACACACACGTTCACTCACTTGCACTGTAAACAAACATTTTGACAATGTTGCATTTAGATTGCAGTTTGGTCATTTTAAAAGTGGAAACCAAACCAAGTTGATTAGTAAAAAATGTTTTGAAAGATGTCTCTTATGCTCAACAAGACTGCATTTAACTGATCAAAAATACAGTAAAAATGTAAAATAGTATTACTATTAAAATAACGATTTTCTATTTGAATAGATTTTAAAATGTAATTTATTTCTGTGATACAACGCTGAATTTTCAGCATCATTACACCAGTCTTCAGTGTCAAATGATCCTTCAGAAATCTTTCTAATATACTGATTTGTGGCTCAAATAATCAAATAAATCTTAATTTGATACACCCACAATAAAACTTTTGTAGCCTTAAAATATAATTAACAAAATCCTAAAACAAAATACATTTACTTGAAGGAAAATGACTTGAGATATTAGGTATGTTTTCGGAAAAACATATAAAATGAGTTTGTTTAAAAAAAAAAATCACTTGAGTATAAGTAATAAACAATTTTTTATAGATTTTTAATACATTTTTTCCTGAACTGCCATAAAAAGTATTTTCATACATAGAACTTTTGTCTCATATTTAACCATTCTTAAATCAAAACGCATTCACTTAAATAAAAATGACTGAGGATATTAAATATGTCTTCAGAAAAAAACAAAAAATAGTTTGTTTAAAGCGAGAAAAAAAATCCATCGCTTGGGTAAAAAATCTACTTAATTTTCATTATTTTTTTATTTATTTTTTACTGCACTGCAAAAAATGATTTTCTTACATAGTATTTTTGTCATTATTATATTACAAAGAGTGAAGACTGCATTTAATTGATCAAAAAATACAGTAAAAAATATTATTACTATTAAAATAATGATTTTCTTTTTGAATAGATTTTAAAATGTAATTTATTTTTGTGATACAACGCTGAATTTTCAGCATCATTACACCAGTCTTCAGTGTTACATGATCCTTTAGAAATCATTCTAATACACTGATTTGTGGCTCAAATAATCAAATAAATCTTAATTTAATACACCCACAACGAAACTTGAAAATGAGAATTTTTTTACTACAAAATCGGACCAAACTGCAACTAAATGATTTGTATAGGCTGTTCTGTTCTAGGATAAACAATGCTAAATGCTAAAAATACATTGCAACATAGCCATACAGTGATGGATATAATGCACAATAGCTAAATAAACAGGCTTATTAGCTTTTAAAGGGAGGAGAAACTGCTTACTGTATCTTTGTTATTGACGTCAAAGGTTGTGTGTCTAAACTCATTGTTTGGTCACAATGTTGTTTGGTAGAATCTGGTCAAACTAGCCAGATGCCATCACGGACAGACTGCATTACCTGCCATCATCCTCGAAGAAAAGGAGCAATACTAGAAGAAAAAAGACAAAAATTATATTAAATATGGATTCAGTTGCAGTGAGGATAAATGTGAACACATTACAAGGATAATATCAATAACTGCAATTACAATGTTTGATTTTAAGGACATTTTTGTTAACTGTTGCATAGTAAACAACTGTGGGTTTCCACTTGACATCCAATGCATTTTTTATTTATTTAACATTTTTATATTAATTGAATATTTAATTTAAAATTAATAAAAAATAATAAATGAATAAGTGCTTATTATATTATATTATACAGAATTTGCAAAAGAGTTTCTACAACATTCTTAAAAACATTGATTTCCTATGTATAAAAAAAAAAGAAGAAAAAAAAACACAATAAGGCTTGCTGGGAAGTGTGTGATAAATAGAGAGATAAAAATGCCAAAAAAAAAAAAAATTAATTTTATACAACCAAAACACAACATTGTAAATATATGACAATAAAAATGTTTCATGTTAAGGTGAAAATGTTACATCAACTTCAGAATATAAACCCTTAAGTGTGCTTGCTTGCTGGGAAGTGTGTGATAAAGAGAGAGACAGGAACAGTCAGTGAAAGAGTGCTGGTGAAGTGTTGAGGTCAGGTCAGTATATGGGTCACATACTTTGAGCTGATTTATTACACTGTTGCAGTTCCGCTTTGATTCTGTTCATGCAAAGGTGAAGCAAACATCTGTATAGCGGCTACCTTCCTCTCCCTAGTGTGTGTGTGTGTGTGTGTGTGTGTGTGTGTGTGTGTGTGATTATACAGATATAGTTTAAGGGCAAACTGTCTCTCAGAGTTACTTTTGTAAGTGCATCCATCCTTTTTGATCTATTTTTAATGTACTGCATGATTACAGCAACAAAGCAAAGGCTAATGAGATCTGTGTGTGTTCAGCCTCTCTGTGTGTCTCCACTTGGAAGAAATCAGATACTCTGCGCTCTCGGCGCAGCTGATCGCATACCGGCCCGTTTCAAAGCGTCCAGATACAACCTGAACCCTGGCCGCCCACCAAAAACCACTTTATAACCTTTATAAACACACATGCACACACACAGACTCAGATTAAGGCCTGTCAGTCAGTCCTCGAGCCACCAGGACACAAATGTATGTAGTTGCGGTATGACTCTAGAGACATGCACACAATGCGTCTGACCGGCCGGTCTTTCTCGACGTTTCTAACGCACACACATTGGTCTGTTTTAGTTGAGGCATTTGATATTTAGAGATGTGATGTCTATGGTTTAACTGACATGACTGACATAACCTCAGAATTAGAATTGTCATCATGTTCTCATGCACATGTGTGTTGTTATGGTGACAAAATCGGCAATACCAAAACATCCAGGATGCACAACATTCTAAAAATCTAAAGAACCTTTTCCACAATAAAGTACCTTTCGGAACCTATGGATTTTAAAGAGCAGTTCGCCCAAAAATGAAAATGTGCAAACAATTTACTCTCCCTCAGGCCAATCAAGTAGGTGAGCTTGTTTCCAGATTGGGAAAAATGCAACATTACATCACTTGCTCACCAATAGATGCTCTGCAGTGAATGGGTGCCGTCAGAATGAGAGTCTAAACAGCTGATAAAACCATCACAATAATCCATAACCAATCCACAACACTCAAGTCTTGTGAAGGAAAAGATCTGTTGATAATTCTCTCCTGATTCAGATGAGACAACTTGTTTGTGGATTACTTGTAGATTATTGTGATGTTTTTATCAGCTGTTTGGACTCTCATTCTGACGGCACCCATTCACCACAGCGGATCCTTTGGTGAGCAAGTGACAATGCTAAATTTTTCCAAACCTGTTTTGATGAAGAAACAAACTCATCTACATGTTGGATGACCTGAGGGTGAGTAAACATTTAGCAAGTTTAAATTTTTGGGTGAACTGTTCCTTTAAAGAACCTTTTTTCTTACAACCTTTTGTGGAATATAAGATTCTAAGGATGTTAAAAATTCCATATGGAACCATAGATGTCAATAAAGAACATTTAGATTTAATAGTGTAACCATCAATGAAAGACAAAAAAAAAGCACTATAAAAGCCAATCAATTGATTCACTGATCGTCTTGCTTTCCACCCAGATTTAAAATCAAACCTGTTCAAACCTGATGTGATTCAAACAACATAAGGGTGAGTACGTGATGACAAAAAGGGTCATTTTGGGGTGAATAATCCCTTCAAGCAATTCAACATTTCTTGCTCACTGTTGAATATCAACAAACTTATTTATTTATGGAAACATGAAGTAAATAGCATTGTAAAGTCAATTTGGGGCCTAAAGTGCATTCAGGTGAACCTGGATTTATATACCTAATGTGTACAAAACTGAATTTTTACAATTTTTAAAATGTATTTTATACTATTTTTGCAAATAAGGACTTCCATAAACAGAGATTTTGTCCAATTCAGCTCTCTTCTGAGTACTTGTCCCTATATAATATGGTTAAGTAGGTACACAAACACATTACAAAGTTCCTTTATGAGGCATCACACTGTATATGGTGTGCTGTAAACATCCATACAGCTCTGTGTAGGAGTGTTGTGTACGTCTGATTTCACTGAGCATACATTAACATTTGACACACTTTATTTCAGCTGGCCACTCGCTAAACACATCAACACATTTCCCTCTGCATGCAGCCGGACAATATATAAATCAAAAAAAGCGTATTGCAGACGGTCTCTGTAAGAATTATTTACTCTATCTCAGCGACCACCCAAGCACAGATCCCTCGCTGCACAAGATCATGCGTTTTCACCTGCGACTTCAGCGTTGCTTGGGAAGCCGTTGTGTCACCTCAGATAAGCTCTGATAAGCTGTATCGCTCAATGTTGATTTCATGGAAAAACAGAGCTTCGATGGTATTTAGTACCCATAAAAATCGAAATCACGCAACCTCCAAGCTTGTAAATATTTCTGACGCTGACACAAAACGGCTGGCTACTTTGATTCAGCAAACTATTTCATGACTGACTCTGGTGTGTTCATTTTGTGAAAAAAAAAAGCAAAAAGAAATTATAGTGAAAATAAGTGAAAGCCGATTAAGGGCTAATCTGTGTAATTAATAAAATATTATAACCAATATGGTGCAAATAACTAAAGGATTAGTGAGGAAATCAAAGCTCTGTCACATTTATGGGCAGTACATTCGAACCTGCAAAACACATTTAAGTCAAAATTCATCCCAAAATCAAGGAAAAGAAATAAGAATAAATAAATAAACAAATAAACAAACACATAATCCTATTTATATAAAAACACTTGCACATTTTGCATTTTCATTTTTCATGACAATAAATAAACACCTAATTCTCAACTATAGTGCAATAAAAATACATTTTATTTAAAGTTTACATTATTTATACTTCAAGGTAACTGAAAAAAATATATTACTATTTATTTTAACATTTTATTTTCTTATAAAACATACTGCAATAATCTATTTTATTTGCAACTTTATATTTATTTATTCATATAATTAATGTATTTATTAATTTTTGACAGTGTTGTACTTTACTTTAATGTTTTCTGATTTTAATAAAAATCATTGTGTCCAGACAGGCTGAAGTCATTATTGTATTAAAGTAGTCAGAATCATTCAATCCAAATTCAATGAGATTTAAAAAATCTCAAATTTATAAGATGCATTACAGCAATGTGAATTACAAAGAGCTAAAATGATGTAATATCATAAAACTTCTGTCAACTTCTAATGGCATGCATATGGATCTTATAACAACTTAAAAACTTGTTACTTCTGCTTACATACACAAATAAACACACGCAAGCATGCACATAAAAAATGATGAAGGAACTTTCTTTATCATTAAAAGGCTTTCAATCGTCTTTAATGTGGGAACACCCAAACACAGAAAGACTGAGATCAGCTCAACCCTCGGAAGAGACACTAATCACATGTCAATGATTTGAACAGCCTGGAATGAAGGATTAGATGGAATATGTGTGGAATGCCTTAAACTTGGTCTCGTAGCAACACTACAGACTAATCACTCACTAACACCCCATCACACACACGAGAGGGAAATGAGACAATATGCCAGACAATAGCATGTGCTAAAGAGTGCTGTCAGCACACACACAATATTACACACTGTCACTCAAACACAATAAACTCAAACCAAAATCACATCTAAAAATGGACGAAACTCAAAAGGACTTTGGGGAGAAAGTGAGATGTTTTTTTAATCTAATAAAAGTGACTCTCAAGCATATTTCTTCTTCTTTTTCTCTATATTTACCCACTAAGTGATATTGCAGCCAAATAGGTCATAATGAGTCACACAGGGCCTTTCACACTGAACTTTTAAACAGTTCAAGTCACTTGTAATTTTTTTAGGTTGGTTAGAACTGTTTTGACTCTAACATTTTACAGCAAGTTGGTTAGCAACAGACAACCAATAGTAAACTGTCTCAGTGCTTATCTTATTAAAAGTTTACCACACTGTATAATTGCACAGACTTTCACACACTTTTAGTTTCAGCATCTAAGAAAAAAAACATGAACATGACTGTCAAGCTAACAGGTTCTCTTAAAGTTATGAACAAACACTCTTCCAGTAATGGTAATAGTGTTCGTTTGATGTTATCTGATCTTTAATAATATTCTCTGATTGTCATTTTTAATGCATTGTTTATAGAATGTCTTTCTGAAAAAATGTAGTTGAATGTTCGTTTAACATTCTTAATGTCACTACTTAACATTCCTATAATGTTTGCAAAATTTTTAAATGGAATATTCATATAAAAAGGAAAAAAGTTTTTTTTTTTTTTATTTAAACATTACGGGAACATTTAGAAATCTAAGATTTAAAAGTAAACTGTCACCATCCAGCTAACAGGAAATGTTCTCAAAAACATTTTCATGTTCTCAGAATGTTCTGGCAAGGTTCTCTCAAAGTTATGAACAAATATTCTTTATTAAGTAACATTAAGGCTTTAAACATTAGGTTTACACTAGTGCATTTTCCTTTTAAAACACATAACTTTTGCTATAGGTACGCCTGCCGTTGTTTTCGACCCTTGAAAATTGTGACCTTCGAAAACGCTGCAGACTCTGTTTTAATTTGAAAAATGATGGCGTGGCTCGAGGATCATTTTTTGATTTTAAAATGCTATTTTATAAAGACAACGCACTTGTGTAAACAGGGCTTTAAAAAGGACGTTTCGAATGTTCTGAGAACATTTAGAAATCTCTGTCTTAAAACTAAACCATGACTGTCCAGCTAACAGGAAACATTCTCAGAAAGTTATGTCAAGGTTCTCTCAAAGTTATGAACAAACATTCTTCCAGTAACATTATTACAAAGTTATCCGATCTTTAATAATGTTCTCTAAATGTCTTTATTTATATATTGTTCATGGAGCGTCTTTCTGAAACATGCTAATTGGATGTTCATCTAACATTTTTTAATGTTACTACGCTGTTTCAGATGGTTCAGAAAACAATCAAAAGTGACATTTCTATAATGTTTGTGAATATTGGCTTAAAAAAGAAAAATGTTTAACCCCTTAACTGTCACCCCCATTTTTTAAAATAGGCATGAATGTGCACTATCCAAACTTCAATTGTTGTAATTCATGAACACTTTGGAATACAGATCTAAGATCTTTTTCAAAAAAATAAAGTATCAACAAATTATAGAAGTTTAAATTTACTGTAAATAGAATGCACTGTACACTTTTTATTATATTTTATATAAAATATACATTTTACATAACAGGTTTTATCCTAAATCTGATATCAAATTGAAGCCTCACATCTAAATAAGTTATGTTCCAAATTTGAAGTTGATATGAAAAAAAATAAGGTTCCTGTGAAAGTTTGTTTAGGGCGTTATACCACAAACAGCCACCGGGTGCCCTCCAAATGCCATATATATATTTTTCTGTCACAAAAGTCTAAATTTGTCTGAAATTTTTCATTCAATCACAAAATAACCACCAAATATGCAATCCTGAGACTTTCCAATGATATGCTTTTTGACAAGATTGTAAAAAGTTGTGATTCTAAAAGACCATAATGCATTTTGTAATATGACACCACTAAGTGTCACACTCTGGCTGGGTTGAGGAGTGGAGATGGAGGAGGAGAACCGGAGTAAATGAATAAATACAGTTTATTAAACAAAACACTTGAAAATGATACAAACAAACAAAAACCGGGAGCAAGAAACGAGAACATGTATCATTAACGACGGACAGCTGGGAGTGATCAGACACAGACTTAAATACACAGAAAACAAGGCGTGGTTACAAACAAGATAACGAGATGACGAGGGGGAAATACAAATATGGGCAAGACTGAACCAACTAAACACAAACCAAAAGTGGGAGACAAGGACTAAACCATATGGACTAGAAACAGAAGGGGAAAAACATTGGGAAAACAGAACAGAACAGAGACAAAATACTGACACTAATGGGGAGGAGACCGCCAAACGATTTTAAAGTACCATATCCATGATTTCAAAATGGTTTTCACGGGATGATTCTTGAGCTTCTAAGCTTTCAAATGATATATAATTTATGATGATTACTAAAAAAATTGATAGAGAAAAAGGACAACGGAAAAAAGAGCGCCAAGCGTCCCACAGTTGGGACGGTGACAGTTAAGGGGTTAAACATTAAAAAAATTATAAGTTTTATAAGAACATTCCGAAAACTTTCAGAAACCTATTTAAAAGTAAACCGTCACTGCCCAGAGAACAGGAAATGTTCTCAGAACGTTATGGCAAGGTTCTTTCAAAGATAGAGTTTTAGAATGTTCGTTCAAAGTTATCTGATCTTTAATGTTCTCTAAATGTCAATATTTATACATTGTTTATAGAATGTCTTTCTGAAACATTTTAGTTGGATGTTGGTCTAACATTTTTTAATGCTACTACTTACTTTCAGAATACAATCAAAAGTAACATTCCCATAATGTTTGTGAAATTACAAAGTGGAATACTGACATAAAATGGAAAAATGTGTTTAAACATTAAAACAAATATCTAGAACATTCCAAGAACATTCATAAATCTACCATTTAAAAGTTAACCATGACTACCCAGCTATCAGGAAATGTTCTCAGAACGTTATGGCAAGGTTCTTTCAAAGTTGTGAACAAACATTCTTCCAGTAACGTTCATTCAAAGTTTTCTGGTCTTTAATAAACGTCATTATTTATACATTGTTTATAGAATGTCTCTCTGAAACATTTTAGTCGGACATTCATCTACTTACTTACATGTTACTTAGTTTCAGATGGTTAAGAGAACAATCATGTTTGCAAAATTTTTAAATGGAATATTCACTTTTTTTTGAAAACCGTTTTCATAATGCTACTAAAACATTCTTAGAACATTTTGTTAGTTGGGTAGAGTAATAAAATATTTTTTTCGGGGTAGTATTTTAGAATAACTGCAAAAAAACACAGCAGACGTTTGTGGAATATTTCTCCAGTCAGTTAGAATAAGCATTTAAATACACAAATGACAGTATTAACCCAAGGTTTACAAACGCACAGAGTGAAATCTGGAAACTTGACTGCCCATGATGAACTAACTCAAAGTATGAAAGTGTGGAATAAGAAAACCATGAGTGTTCATGACACTGAGTTTACTATTTCAAGGGTGAAAAGCCCTTGAATTCCAGCAAAGACTCAAGAGTCACAGACATCCAACAAGTATAAAAAGAAATGTGAGAGAGCCTAAAGAAACCCCAAGTGTTTATTTCAATGCAAATGAGAGAATTTGTCTCTGTGTGTTTGTGTGTGCGGACGACTGTGTGTTTAGTCTTGCAGATGTTGATGGAGTGTGCGCTGGTTGTTTATACCATTTCCAAAATGTGTGATCTAAGAAAAACTGCTTGTTTATCTTTGGTGTAAGAAAGACATGGAAGGAGAGCGAGGTTCAGAGGACAAATCTAAGGAAAATAACCACGACTTTGTACATACTTAACGCTTACACTTAACCCTAACACACACAGAGAGAGATGAGCAGTCCTGGGCTTCTCTCCATGCTGGAGTCATTTCACAGATATGTTCCATGCCTACTTACATTACATTTGACCAAAATTCTCTCTCTCGTTCTCTCAAGAGCATGACATCAGCCTAATGCATAATAATTATCTTCTTAAATGAAACTGGGAGGTAGAAGGAAAAAAAACAAACCCAGTTTCAAAACTGAATGTGAAACTTTTCTGTGCCCATTGCATTGAAACCCGGGTTTAAAAGACACTTAGCAGAGTAAAGTGCGGCTTGAAAAACTGTATGGTGTGACTCATTGTTTGACTCAGTCTATGATTCATTTAAATAAGCATTGATTTTTTTTGCAGTGGTTTATCCCCCAGAAGTGCTTTTTTTTTACCAGCAGAAATCAAAACCTGCATAGATGACAACAGCGAGGTTTATGGTGGCTGCAAAGCTTTTTCTATTGTAAATCTCTGAATGGGGTAAAAGTTTGGCTTTAGCAAATGGTACTGTTAATAAATAAAATAATTAAAATTAGAATCTGTTTTCTTTAAATATACTTAAAAAAGTCATTATTTGCACTTTTTAGGCAGCAATATTAACACAAATATTAGCTTTATGAGGAAATAACATTTAATTAGTAAATAAATGTAAAAAAAAAAGTTTATTGAAAAAACCCCACTTCATATTACCTATAAAATGACTTTATTCTAATACAAAACTTATCTGACAGATCTGGCACTTGCAAAGGCACTCAACTCATAATTACACATGCTTATGCCTAATACAATCTGATTATATTAAATGTTACATAATAGATAAAGCCTGAGAAATCATCACATTTATCATTTTAATTTTTTTTTTGCCCCAAGCCCTGGTTAATTTCTGACTTGTCTGTGCAGGATAAAAAGGTAAAACTCTTGCAGATGCATTAAACATCAAAACACACAGACTCATCTTTCTTTGACCACTCAAGCATGGCTGTATATTTCAGGAAACAAATCACGTTTCCTTATAATAAAACCACTTTGATTCCCGTTCAAGTGAAACTCTTGTTTTTATGTTTTACACAATGTAACACTGTTTTGTTCAGGATCAAAGCTCATTTCTCACAGAAGGGATCTAAGTTTACGTTCAGTGTCACTATGCCTTTTTACAAACCTTACATAATCTATGAGCAAACTTAAGTGAATTAAACGCAGGCTGTCAGAAAACAATCCATCTGACTCTAAACTCTGAAAGCGTCTGTGCTTCAAGCAAACGTTTAATCCACCAAGCTTTCCATCATAAAGGCAGACTAGGAAATTTCAAACTGATAATTGAATCACTCCCACTCTTCGACTCATTTTCCTAGAAGGCATTTCCTTTCTCTGAAAACGATGCCAAGAAACTGTTAAATATGGCCGTGTTTTATAGGATTGATGACTTAATGGTGGCTAGTAGTATGTGTGAGCGAGCACGCACCTAATCTGATGCTCTTTCTCTTTCTCACACACACACACAGGTGTGAGATGTAGACAGATGAGTAATGATGCCATTGGACGATTGTATGTTCCTGACAGAGTGCACGTCTCTACTGCAGGGTGTGGACCGCCTCTGATTTTTTAAAGACGCAGACCTTGGTCATGCCACACTGTTGGAAACAAGGGTAAATTCCAGTTTATTTTCAGCAACTTGACAATTACACAAGGCACCAATTTATGACCGCTCGCTAAACAATAAAATCAATGTCAAGAACTGTAAGACTGAGCACTGCGCCTTTCTGATCTATACGTCCCAATAAATCTCAAAACAAATTCTCAACTTATTCTCCTTAATTTGTGTCTGGTAGATGCATTTATGCACATTTATGCATTCGGCAGACATTTGCGCTTGCAAAGTAATCACAAAATTATTGCAACTCTGCCACAGTAAGTTTAGAGTTCATATAATTTAAGCCGACAGCTGATTAGTTATGGCAGAACTGCAGTTTTTGCGCAGTTGTGCGATTAAATGTACTTTTTTGTTATTCGTTTTTGTAATCTTTTTACATTATTTCAGGGTTCAGTGCTTTGGGGTTGAAGGTACGTGCAGAAATTGCAGAGTGCCAGCAGTTAACTAGTAAAACTAGTTACGCTACGCATTATTGAGTCAAAATTGCACACATCTTTCCTATTAAAGGAGTTGAATCAGCAACATAATTGCATTTATTCATCACAAAACGTGAGAAATCTGCTTGTCTGAGCCATGTGATGTCTGAAAACCAAAGCCAAAAACTAATTCTGGATATTATCAGTAATTACATGAAAAGTGCATGATATTTTAATGTTAATCAAAGCAAGATTTAAGTAGAATTTGATTATAATTAAACCTCACTAATTAACAGAGATTTCATATTTAAAATAAATAGTGCTACACACTAAAATAAGTCCCATTTATTAAATATTGGGTAACACTTTACAATAAGCTCTCATTTGTTAATGCATTACCTTAAATGAACTGTCAACTTCCAAAATTTTCTACAGCATTTATTATGTTTTATTCATGTTTTTAACACTTTAGGGATAGTGGCTTATCAGCATGCATATTACTAACATATTAGCTTTTTATTAGTACTTACAAGGCACATTGTGCATGACCATATTCTACAACCCTTAATCCTAACCAGTACCTAAACTTTACAACTACCTTACTAACTATTTACAAGCAGTAATTTGGAGTTTACTGAGGTCAAAATCTTAGTTTGTAGTTAGTTAAAATGAGAATTGGACCTTAAAATAGTGTGCCTGAGACTTCTGATTTTAAAAATGTACCTGTATCTAATGTATCTAATGTTAACAAATGAAACCTTATTGTAAAGTGTTACCAAATACCATGACTAAGTGCACTATCCAGCTCATTATATCAGTAACAAGTCATAGGGACATGGCAACCTTTGCTGAGAATGAACCTCCTCCTCTCTGATTGGACGAAACACATAAAACACCTAGGATTTAAACCTGCAACCTCCTGGTTCATGCCTTTTAACTCTAAGTTCAACTGATGGGGTAAAGTTCACCGGTAGATCCAACTAAAATGTCGGTTTATGCAGGAGACGTGAACCTGCCACCCTAAAATTCCTCCTGTAATCACAGCTTAAGTCACTTACAACATTCTTGGGGTATTTAAGCGGCCGAAGGGGCCTGTGCAGGTGGGGGGAGGGCGGCAAGAGGATTATCTTATATTTCATAGGTAGTGTAAAGCTGCTGCTCTTAAGTGCTTCACGTGGTTATATTATGTCAAACATATCGGCTAATCTAGCATGAGCGGAGCGGCGCTCTGGCTAAAATCAGCTGTTTCAAAACAAACATCGCAAACTGTTCTACAAACCGCTCTTAAACCTAAGCCTCATTAACACTGATCTACTGATGGCTGCCGTTCTGATGATCACATGGACCTGTCGGCTCAGGTTTAGCGAGACGGATGGGAAATTTCTGGAATGGTAACGGTTAGTTGAACATTTGTATGTTTTATAGAGTTTACCAAACCAAAACATTCCTACATAATGTTCTCCGAGACTGAACTGAACCACATGGTGGACACATTCTGGATAAAAATATAGTTTCAAAGTGCAATCTGAGTGATGCAACTCGCAACATCTAAAACAACTAGTAAAATAATCAAGCATTGTTTTTAGGCCTAACAGTGATGTGCATTTATTGAGGTGCTGTGAAAACATTTCAGCATGTATCCTGAAATTAGCAATCTTGTTCCTGGCAAAATGGAATGAATTTGTTTCTCAAATGCACTCATTAAATTTCAAAGTGAATGGTTTTCCATTAAATATAGATTCATCTGAATGTAAATGAAAGCAGTTAAAATCTGAGGAAGGGATCTTGAGAAACAACAGCAGCTCAGTATGAACTTTGAGCCAGTGACTTTGAACATTGTCACTGAAAAGTATGAAACTCAACAACAGGAAGTAGAAAACACTGAGAAATGGGATGTGGCCAATGCAATACTCTACAGCAGGGATCATCAAATCTGGCCCACGAGATCCATTTTCCTGCAGAGTTTAGAGGTGCGTTCCGATCGACAGGGTCTCTACGCAGTGTTCACTGCTCCCTACTCCCTTAGCACAGTATATCCGTTGAAGTGGACTTCGCTGACAATAATCGCTCATTTGGAATGCCCTGGAACGTCATCAAAGCAAATCAACGGCAGGGTCACGCAGATTATGATTTAACATAAATAAATATTGTAATTTATTTTACTTTAAAATTTAAATACATATAAAATACATATAAACGCATGTATCTAAAAAATATAGTCCAAATGTATATGTTTAGACCGTTAACAGATTAACAGATTTTTGTGGTCTTATCTCACGCACTTTTTTCCCCACACACAGCCTTTAACTATAACTATAGTATTTAACTATCCTGTGGTAACATTAAATAAAACAAGACAGAGCTTCACCCCGCCAGTTTTACTTTCATTCATAAAATACAATATGCAAATGTAACATGAATCGCCATAACCATTCATAAACACTCTAATTTGTATAATAATAACAACATTTATTGCAACCGCTCCATTTCAGAGCCTTTAAAAAAAACTTCAACGGCTCTGCTCCATGGTTACTTCAAACTGGTGACACGGTGCGCAATGACAGTTGGGTAGTTTTCCCCGTCCACTTCCTGTGAAGTGAAGTACTGATGTTCCCTTATTCCCTATGCCGTTCGCAGTGCCCTTCGAACTGAACATGTTCGCTCCCTTTGATTTGGAATCTCACTTAAGATGGCGGAATACCCTGTGAAGTCCACTTCGCAGTCCACTTACGGTCGAATGGAACGCACCTTAGCTCTTACCCTAATCAAACACACCTGAGCATGCTAATCAAGGTCTTCAGGATCATTAGAGAATAACAGGTAGGTGAGTGTGATCAGGGTTGGGGCTAAACTCTGCAGCGCATTGGCCCTCCAGGGTAAGATTTGGGGAACCCTGCTCTACAGTATGTATGGATAAAGTAGGGACATGCAGAAGCACCATGCATAATTTTTTTTGGCACCAGTTTGAACTGAATTTGCAGATGCTGACAATTTTTAGTTGATTCAAGATGATTGGACCACAAATCCTATGCCACAATTTATTTAAAATACATACTAAGTATACTTCAAATCCATTAACATATTTATTGACATGTTACCTCAGACTTACTAATATGAAATTACAATTAAACTTTATTTGGAGTGTTTATTGTACAATTCACATTTCTTAATACAATGTCTAAAATGTGTTTTAATATCACTAATTAATTAGGATTGTATGATTGATATCAGACTTTAAAATGCTAAAAAATGCAAGATATTTAAAGCATAAAGTGCACAATCAAATATACTAAAGTATATTTGGACCTCAGTACTATTTCCGCATATTTAAACTGGATTAAGTACAAAATTAGTTGATAATTTAGCAGATTTTAAGTATACCAGTTTAGTATATCAAAAGCACAACTGCAGATATTTTTATTAAGCATATATTTGTAGTATACTTAGCATTAAATAAATGTATTTTTTCCACTAAGGAAATTTCAAACATTTACCTACAAGAAATAAGGTCAAATATGTTCATGAATGGCCATAATGCTTCATGGATGAGTTATGCAAAAATACTTATAAAATTCTGAAATCTGTAATAAATAACGGGCTGATAACCTCAAAAGGAACCTAAACTGAATACTATATTGCGGATATGGCTGGATATTGACACAAATTTCACAATTTCATTAGATTTCTGTTCATAAGCTTGCGATTCGATTCAGATTTTGTTCATTTCGATTCAATATTGATTATTTTGGATATATATCAGGTACAGTACATGGCAAATTTTCTCAAGGAAAAAAACTATATCAACTAATGCTGTAAAATATAGGCTAATTGAGATTCAGCTGGTACTACATTATAATATTGGGGGTATACAAACTCTTAAATTACACTCAATTTTTATAATAATATAGTTATAGTAACGTTACTAGTTTTTTAAATATAAACATTTAAACGTAGTAAACACGACGTATTTATTCAAACGTAAATCAAATATTGAAGAAGATTAAAAAATATATAATGAATAGGTTATATAGTGCATATATTTAGCAAATTCTCCTCTCTAGAGTTAACTTTTCTAGCTGACTAACCAGCTTGAATATGGTTTATTTCTAAGGTAAATGTGACGCTACATGACATATTGTTTACAAGCTTTTATATTGACGTTTTTCCGCGGTTAAAACAATGATTAAGCGATTACATGAGACAGGATAGGGATTTCGGTAAATTGTAGTCTTACTTTCAGTCGTTCATTCAGGTTTATTTCGTGCTGAACTTGTTCAAGTGGAGAAGATGATCAGTTCACAAGCCGCTTCTCTTGAACTGAGGCGCTACAGCGATCTTTCGTTCCTTAATAGACAGTTCCAAAACGGCATTTGTTGTCTTAATGTTGTAATAAAATGAACATAATTTGAAATCTGAGACTTTGCTTGATATCAAAATTCATAAAGCAAAAAGCATATTGCGATTTACAGGATTGGAGCCGTGTTAAAGGAAAACAGACTTGAATTCAATCGATCGAGAAATCGATATTTTTTTACCCAGCCATAAAATTGAAATAGAGGGTTTGTACTTACCTCACGATTTGGTCAGTTACCCAGATGCGTGGCCATATTGGTGATATTCAGATGTAAACAACAGCATAAACTGCATGGTTAATGTACTGAATAAATTGCTCATATGTGCTGTCAAAAATACCGAAAAAAAGTGCAAATGCTACTAAGTAAGCAGGAAAGCATTTCGACAAACTAAAGTTAATAGGTGGTAAAGATATGTACAAGCAGTATTAATTAAGATATTAGCCTAATATTCGAAAATGATAAGAACAAACATGAATGTTATCAAGATTTTTGCCCTGGAAATACCCACAAACAGGTGTTTTCATGAAATCGTCACACATCAAGAGTTTTCAGACAAAATTTTATAGAAAAAAGGCAATATAATTTGAAAATAAATATGCTGTACTACATTACACAGACACAAAAAGATGTTAATATTCAACATATTTACACAGAGTAAATAAATAATGTAAAACTCCAATCAAATCAGACCACATCTGAGAGCATACTGTTTCAGCTTGTTAGATCTTATTATAGTAGAAGTAAATGGCGATGTGGGTTTGGCCTATATTTACATTTGGCTGCTATATTGTTATTCAATACGTATGTCACACTGACATCAAGACTGTTTCGCCAAAACGTACTCACATGCACGCGCACAAACATATGCACACAAAATCACATTTACACGGTTTGTTTGTTAGAGATCACACGGCACACACACATCTGCAGCAAGGCGGCAAAGTCAAGGCAGTTGGCAACACAACTCACTGATCAGTAATAGGAATGTTTCTCTGCTCATCTACGGAAAATAAAACAGGATGAAAGCTTTTTTCCCCTCCGGACAGCAGTGGAGGTTTGCAGACAAAAAAGGGCGAGAAGATCCATCTTAACATAACACTGCACATAAATAGGTCAAATTAAATACAAAGAGACAGAATACTGAAAATATTCTAAAAAAATCATAAATTACTGAATTGCTTAAGGGGAACAGATTTGGACTAAAATTCCAAGACTAGCTGAACGACAACGAAAAACCTAGCACGAAATCGTCATCTTAAATCCCCAGTAGTGTGGAAGAAGCATGGAATCTAATCACACCGTCTACGCAAAGTGGTTTCCAAACATGTCAAAGAATGAATATCCCTTTAAGGAGTGAATATGACCAAAATCCTCTTGGGTTTGCCTCGTCAAGGTCAGAGCTCTGGTGCAAACATTTACCACAGCGGCCAGCGGGTTTCCATGGCATTGCTGTGTGACATTCCGACGACAGAATCGGTTCAGTTTTCCGTCAAAACTCCAGTCATTTGTCCGTCTCTAAAAACACACGCATTGTTCTCAGTGTTCGCGTACTGGGAGGAATGATTCCACAGCGCGTAGTGGACGCTGACGCATCGTTGCAGTCCTCCAAACGTTTCGTTTGCGCTTCAGATTCACATGAAAAACTGCACAGCAGACCCAAATCCAGTGATGTGTTTCGTTGAGTGATTTCGAGTACGACTTCACGCACGCCAGCCGACATCAGAAACGTTTACGCAGGTCTTTTCCCAAGACCCTTTAGCAGCAAATCAAATCCTGTGCTTTCAGTCTGTCGCTTCGCTTAACACACACGCATGAAAATCATGAAAATATACAGAGAGAACATTTCATTGACTGTTAACCCCCCACCTCCCCCAAACCCCTTCACTTCATTCGCTCAATATTTCCGGGACGGAAAAATGAGACCAAAGTTCAAAGCTGAAAGTTCAAAGTGCTGTGAATTACTGTGAAATATTCCTTCATGTCAGAGTCCATTCTCAAGTCGGTTTGGTTCACCTCCTTGGTTTGTCACATCTGGGAAAGCAAGTGGAAAAATCACACATGAAATCTCTGTAACATCGCCAGACAGGAAGACTGAACCTTCTGCCAAATTTTCATTGTCTCAAAATATCTTCTATAGTTTCAGATTTATACAACTCAAACATTTCTCATTCAATTTTTACCTTTGAACACTCTTTTCTGTACATAAACGACTAAATTCAGAAGAAAGTAGCAGCAGCAGTTTTTATGGAAAAGTGCAGCATGAACATTCTACTAAATATCTCCATTTGTGACCCTGGACTACAAAACCAGTCATAATGGTCAACTAATTGAAATTGAGATTAATACATCAAATGAAAGCTGACACAATAAGATGACACAATAAGCTTTCCACTGATGTATGGTTTGTTAAGATAGGATAAGACCGAGATACAATGGATACAATTTGGAAATCTGGAATCTGAGGGTGCAAAAAAATCTAAATACTGAGAAAATCGCCTTTAAAGTTGCCCAAATTAAGGTCTTAGCAATGCATATCTTTAATCAGTTTTAATATTTTTACAGTAGAAAATTGACAAAATGTCTTTACTATCCTAATGATTTTTGGAGTAAAAGAAAAATTAGTAATTTTGATCCATACAATGTATTTTTGGCTATTGCTACCAATATACCTGTGCTACTTAAGACTGGGTCATATTTGAGCTCTACAGAAGTAAGAAACTCATAGAGCTTTGGTAGGAAAATGATGCCAGAATTTGGATTGAATTATTGCTTTAAATGAAAGTGCAACACATCTTTTGTCAAGGGACATGACAATGCAAAAACAGGAAGGCCAGTCTTGCACTAACGTGTAAATACACAAGAAAGTAGATGCACAAACACACCTGCAGGTCCTTTCGTTGAGTTCTAGTTGTCTAGACCTGCAGTCGGCTTCAGAGTGTTTACAGGAGCACTGACACGTCTCGGGGTCTTGAACAAACAACCTTCTTCTCCTTTCAGAGCATGTAGAACAGCAAGGCTCACACTGGCTACTGAAAAGAGACAGAACGAGAGAAAAGGAGAAGGATTGGGGAGATTATAGCTGACACATATTCATGAGAATTATTAATAAACACTTTCACTCAAACATACACACACACACACACACACACACACACACACACACACACACACACACACACACACACACACACACACACACACACACACACACACACACACACACACACACACACACACACACGGTGAGTCAAGCAGTACGTTTTTTTTGAGCCACCCTCATCTGGTACAACGGTTTTGCCCCTTCTGAGGGTCCAAGGGGGTTTTGTAGAGTGTGAATAGCTGAAGTTAGGCAGGATGTGGCCATGCACCTGCAAGCTCAGTTGATGCAAGAAAGTAATGAAAACAACAATAAACTGATTCAGAAAAGCATACTGGAATAAAAGTCAGAGAGAGCACAGTGCATGAAAATCCAGTGTTTCTGTTTATTGCTTGGATCAGGGTCATCAGGGCACATGTACAGTACAAAACGCTGGACTCCAAGAAGGAGATTGACAGCTATTTGAGCCTACTGACCTTATCTGAAGCCAATATTTCTCTGAGGACAGGCTTATCAAAGCCGCAGTCTGAATTCTACATTTAGCCTTGACTTCAAATCACAACAGTGTAAAGACCTTTGTACAAAGTCTAAACGTTTGGCATGAAAAACATGCACAAGATTTTACTTCACCCATTGAGAGAAAGAGGAACGTAGTCACAATTCTGGCCACAATAAGTCGATTTTGCATCCAAATTTGAAATGCAATCTTCTCGGAGAATGTCAAAAATTCAGTGTGAATAGTTGTGGTGCAAAACAACTACTTTCATGCTCTTTGCCTCAAATCTAATTCCATTTCTTAGATGTAAACCCAAACCCCAGCCCTCAGAAAAATACTGACCTCAAAAGCGTCAGTCCCACAGGAGCAGACTGTCCCCATGTACGCATTTCTTCGCTCTTTCATTCTCATTGAAACACATTTCATTTCCCAATTACTGGGAGAAGCACCAGAGTAAACAGGCTGTTTAACTTTCGTAATGCTGTGAGGCAGAGCTCACTCAGCATGACAAGACCAAACTCACAGCAATGAATTAAAAAAACATCTCACACAATCCTTCTCCAATGTCAGAGAGGACCGAACCGATGTGAGTAAGATGATGGTAAGTCCTAATACAATTGTGAAAAACATTGCAAAAACAGGAAGCAGCACAAATAAGTTTGTGATTCCAACACAAATATTGTGACAGATTAGTACCATCGAATGAAAGCCATGCTGGGTGGATCGGGTGAGTTTGTATGTCGGCTACCTCCTCACTGCCCACCTCCTCCAATCACAGAGCTTGATTTATTGGGGCCTGCGGCAAAACGTATAGAGCGCAACTGTAGGGTGCCAGAAATAGCAATCCCATTCATTTTCTCAGACCTATGAGCTCAGAGGCCGTTAAGCGATTGTGCTTTTGCAGATGGTGCTTTTTGCATTTTTTGCTTTGGCGAAACCAACCTTGGAAATGAGAGCAATTCACGTTTACATGGTTGATTTCGGGAACTCCCATCGACTATTTCCATAAAGCACTGCTAATGATGAAATCCAAGGAGTTTCTATACCCGCAATC
Organism: Garra rufa; assembly: GCF_049309525.1. NCBI lineage: Eukaryota > Metazoa > Chordata > Actinopteri > Cypriniformes > Cyprinidae > Garra > Garra rufa. The sequence goes on from NC_133364.1 coordinate 7,561,815, forward strand.
AATGTATATATTTGATTATTCTGCTATAAACATCTCATATAAGATGAATCGTCTCTGTGTCATTTATTTTATGCTTGTATTCAATGACTTGTCAGACTTGCTAGTGTATTGTGGCTATTGTTTGGATTACATCATTCACAATGCTGCATGGGATGAATAATTCATCTTCTCATAAAAGATCACATTTTTCCAAACTACATTCCCTGTTCAATTCAAAAGTTGTATTCGTGTGATTCATCTTGGTTTGGTTGAAGGGTTTTCGAAATGAATAGAAAGTGAATGGGAACATAATTCTGACTGAAAAAGTGAGCAGTTGCTCTATATCAAAAAAGTCCTAAACAATTTGGCCAAACTCGTTAATGTTAATGATTTTAAAGCATTTGCTTCGGCATTAGTGAATCAAGCTCTGTGAAAGCAGAGATCGGGCATGTGGTTTCGTGGGATGGTCAGTTTTAATGAAATGGCGGAGGAGCTGATGGATTAATGGCAATTAACGTCTGACGGGAATGCACTGATTAAAGGAGGCATAAAATCTCCTCCCAAATTAATTTGACGACCAAGAGTGCCACACTCAGGTGCAGGTGAGAGGAGGCGAACGCAGAGGTGACGTACAAATCCCGCTTTTTTTCACGGTTTTTCTTTCTCTTTCGCTTTTGGCCTTTGCCCTTCCGGGGTTTTCTGAAAAGGGAACATGACAAACACAGAAGAACATCGAAAAAACAAAAGCTGAATCGGAGTTGTTGCAAGAGATCATCCAACACAGTCAGATTGCAGTGAACGTGGTGCTAAAATGATCCAGATGGAAACATCAGCAAACATGTCTCTTCTTATTCTTGTATAAGTGCCTGACACAACAGCAGACTCCGTGAGACGTGAATTAGAAATTTAAAGCCAGCCAGGCTTTGGGGAATATTCGCCAATTCTTTAAATCCTCTCACACGAAGACGTTTCAATAAATAAACAAGGCATTAAATCTTTAAAAGCTTCAGTAATGTTTTCAGGATTCCTGGCTGGTTCGAAACACGAAAAAACTCAATCTGAGCCAAAGCTCAGCATCCACTGGTGGATTTTTACTCTCATGTTATTAACTTCTAATTAGCTATTTGGTTATAATGATCAATCAGCAAATCAACGCACAGTATTGGCAACATACACGTCCATTTATCTTTGAGATAGCTGAGGATCTTGGCATATCACGTCACACACGTCAGGCAGCAAGAATGTGAACTTTCCCCCATCTCACAATATCTGCCGCAATCCGTATATGGTTATTTGCATTATAATTGACCAATATGGGTTTTTCAATGCGTGATGAAAATAAATGAAATGCAAGATGTCAAGTTGAAGCCCTTTGAACAAAACATCAACACTATGAAGTTAAAATTCAGGCTGGTTATCTGCTATTCCATTCCTTGTTTTCAGAAGTCAGATTCAATCATGTTATGAGGAACACGCTGAGGAGCAGCCTCTGTGTCAAAGGGCCACTTGTTTACCAGAACCAGAAAGCATTTCAACGTTTTAACCCCCTAGAGATAATCTCTGACCCGTCACACATCAGCCACAAGATCAACACCCTCTGCAAAAGCGTCAACTTCAGCAAACTTTCAAACACTTCGGCCTGCATTCTCAGGCGAGAGGGAGTCATTGGAGAGGGGGTTGACTGACCGCTGCGGTATCTCTGAGGAGTGGAAGTGGCCCCGTAAAACAAAACAAGAAACGCTGTCTTATCGCCAGACGTAAAGACACTTCAGAGATGACAAAACCCTCTCTTACCTCAGTGAACCTTAGATCATAAAGCAGAGCTTATGGATGAATATGGGGCGAGGGCATTGAACTAGCGGGCAAAACTCACACACCTGTTCACGCAACTTTTTACACACCTGAGGGGCTTAGACATAAGTAACCAGCGTGCAATAACATGAAGACATCAAACAGGAAGTGAGATCAGATAGTGGTGTAAGGGTCAGAGACTATCTCAGCTCATCTGAAGACGGCTGCATTAACAAAAGCAATAGTTCTGGTCCTTTGCTAGGGCTGGGCGATATACAAAATTATATCTGCATATAACAATTTATAATACTATAATAATTATAATTGCAAGTCAGAACAATAAGATAACAAGAGAATAATAGTTTTTTTTTTTAATTCATGGCAGAAACAAGCTCAACTTTTTTCGCAATTGCGAGATTGTACCGCAAAATTCAGACTTTTCAGATCAATTCTGACTTTTTTCCTTGCAATGCTGAGTTTATATCTCATAATTCTGAATTTGTCTCAAAATTGCAAGTTTATATCTCACAATTCACACTTTTATTCTCAGAATTGCGAGTTTACATATTGCAATTCCAAATTAATATCTGAAAAAAGTTGAAATTGCGAGAAAAAAGTCAGAATTGTGAGATGAAAAGTCACAATTACCTTTTTTAATATACATAAAAAAAACATTTTAAAATAATTATAAAATAGGCATGTTTTCCACACTATTTTTCATTACGTAAAGGATATTACGGAAGAATGTTTATGTATTATTATAAGAGATAGTAATATTTTTTTAATTAAATATATTAAACCACTGAATGCATTTATTTTGCAGTAATTACAATCTAATTGTTGAATCAGATTTAAACTGATTCATTGAAAAATACTTTTGGAAAAAAAATCTTAATGTTCTCAAACTTGAGAACACAAAACTAGTCTAAAAAGCTTCTTTAGAAAACATAAAACCTATTCACAATATTCTCTATAAAAAATATTATGTATACCTTCTATATATATATATATATATATATATATATATATATATATCGCCCAGTCATAGCTTTTTCGCAGCTTTAGCTTGACAATTGTGCCTCTAATGATTTTTTAGATCTAAATCACCTGTCCGCTTGGTTCATCCATTTAAAAACAAAAATAAAGAGTTCCACTGTTCTCTCACGATCAGATTTTATGGCTTTATGTAACATGAAAAGCAAAGAGATGAGATGAAAGGAACAGGAAAAAAGGAAAACAGGAAGGAATACACCTAGCTGGAGATAAGGGTGATTGAGATAAAGGCAGAGAGATTAGGAAATGAGAATGAATGCATGAATGATGGAGGGAAGGATGACAAAATAGAGCGAGAGCCGCAGCATGCACACACATTCAACATCACCACACTAGAACAACGGCACTCACTTTTCTCTTTTCTCTGGAACATCTTTTTTCAGCCTGAAAGAAAAGGGAAAAAAAGCGAGACATTACCTCAGTGAACATGTTTGTTTGTGTGCACACAACAAACACACTCGTAATTAAAGACCTGCACAGATATGAAAGAGTACAAAAGCGGACAAATGTCCTCTTACACCCCTCAGTTATATTAATACAGCAACGTTTTTCTTTGGGGACAATCTTCCTTTCAGTAAAAAGTCCTCATTTTTGTTCAAGAGTAACAATTATTTCTAAATAAAAATAAAATCTAAAAATGGCACAGTTTTCTTGGGGTAAGAACAGGGTTTGTCTGTAGTAATTACAGTATAATAAGCTATAAAAAAGGTAACTTTATATGTATGTGTTCAAATGAGGCTTCTTACCGACATTGGCATTCACTGTGTTCTGCAAAACTCATGAAAAAGTCACCCTGATGACGGAGTGGTTTCACTCTTTTAATCTAGAGAAGAAAGTAATAACACATGAAAACAGCACATCGCAGTCATAAAGGCAGTGTTAGTGTTAAGTAAAAGCTAAAAAAATTGGCTACTCTTATTCAGGAGAAACCCTGTTGGCTTGGCCAAAAAGAGAGAGATAAAGGGTTTGAGTGTGGGAGACAAAGTAGAGGAGTGTAGGGTTTCCAAAAAGGAGACTTAACAAGATTCAGACGGATAGCGGAAGGAAACAAAATAGAGAGAAAAAGGGAGCAACAGTCTGGAAGTTAGGGGTCTCTGACCTCCAAGGTAATGTTGTATGTGACGGTAGGGGTGCACTCCATCATCTCATCGTTGCAGCACCCAGCACAGCGGGTGAGAACCACACAGGACGGTATGAAGATATGCTCTATGTCATCAGGGTATTCCTGCTGAATTTCCACCAGCACTTCCCGAGGACGGCAGAGAGACTTGTTATACACCTCCATGAATGGCACCACTGCAAGTTAAAGAAAACGGAGGAATCAGTTGCCAAAAATGTAATCCAACAGTTGCACCACTGGGTGCAAGACAGTCTTTGCTCTTCTTCGAGGTCAACACTGTTTGGAAATCAGGAGCCCTTCTAGGAATTTGTGACTGAGAGGGGCGTCCATTTGAACCATGTACATTCTTTGTGTTGCACTCTGCAAACTTTAAACCATGTTAAAGTAGCCTGCGTGTATGTTCTGTACAGTTGAGTGTCTTATTTTTGGCTTGAGAAAGAAAAAACGTTTAATTAATCATAATTTTAATAAAAATCTAGTCTGGTTCTTTGGGTTTAGCAGAGATTGAGCAATCAGAGGTTTGGTAATGCGTACTCCAAATTTTCCCTTGGAGGATTGGGTGTTGAGAAGTATTACAAACCACACTGGCTTGAGAGATTCCAATAACTACTACAAATTTAGCAAACTATGCCTTGCCAGTTTGATTAGAGCCACAGCTTTCCTTCACCCATCCACTAGAGGGCTCTGTGCCCGGGGAACCTGGCCATGTCTAGTTTTTGGATGACACCATTGCGTGCTGAGAGACTTGCCAACTTACCGTCATATGTGCTTCTGCCTCCCTCCCTGGGTATGTAGGCACTCTGTAATGAACAAAAAAAACCCACTTTAGTCAGAAATTGATATTTGAACACAGTTTAGTTGCACATATTCATCACAATTGATAATCAAATGAGTCCCAACGGGTTTGACTAGTTATTAACCACTGCATTACCACAGGTTTAGGATGATGCAACAAATTACCTAATTTCATTTCAGAGCCCAATTTCATCATAAAACTTAAAAGGGTTATCTATCACCAAGAATTGTTCTTTTTTTGGCCTGTGTATGTAGAAAAGCATTGCAACTCAGTCTGAAACTCAGACTTAAGTTAACTCAGGCTAAGTTGCAAAAAAACTGACATGTAAGCAGTTCAATTGAGACATGACATTGACTTCTAATGAGAGGCTAAAGATCATTTCAATCATGAAAGCAATCTGAAAGACAAACTGAGCTTTCAGAGAAAGTAACTGTTGTGCATCAGGGTTTCTAACACTAACTTTTAGTTGAAAAAAATTACTTCAGGGTTAGATTTGGCCTTGAAAGACCTGAGACTTGACTTAAACTTGGCCTTGATAGTCTTCTGTCAAAACTTGCCTTTGAAGATTTCAAATCTCACAGACTTCAGATTTCGCAAAAGCTCCATGGAGAGACCATGTACATTTCTCAATGAAGCTTTTTTCTTCTGTCTGAGCCTTTTACTCACTTTAACAGACCGGTTTTACTTTTTCTTGGGTTTCATATGGTTTTCCATGTATTTTTATTTATTAATAGCTGAGAATAATGTTATTATTCCAATGCTTCTCATCAGTTTTATTTGTATTTATGCAAGTCCTTGAATACAAAGTTTCAAATGTCATTAAGAATGACTCTGTTTGGTGAAAATGCTCTGAAAGTTGGCTTTAATGACTGATATCTCTACAATGTGATCTCCAGAGGCCGGATATGTTGGTACCCGGTCCGTCTGAATCGCTACACTGTAGCTGCGCCTTTAAAGCGTAATAATATCACTAAGGTGGCTATGATAGTGCCTTCGCCAAAATCGACAACAAACTTCCAAACAGTTGACTGGACACTGATTGTGCATTCAGTTGAATTCCCACGGTTGTACCCTGTCTACAGAGTTAAATGGCTCAGTGTGGGGTGGTCCGATTTGCTTGTTCAAGTGATTTTGAATAGCTTGGCAAAACATGGTCAATGACCTCGCAAGGGGAAACACAAGGACATCCAATGTAGTGGCGCAGGCACATTACATTCGAAATAACAGTATCTGAAATTCAACCAATACATCGAGTTCGTTCAGTAAACATGCACAGGCGTCTAAAACTTACCTTGACAGCTGAAAAATACAGAAGCGTCACAAGAAATAGCTGGAGCACGCGAACGGCAAAGTTCATGATTGAATTTATAAGGCGAATAAATCTTTTCAAAACCCTATCCGATGATAGGCGGACTTTAGCAAACGCATTGGTGAAGGTCTCGGCAAGCAAGTTAGACATGAGTAAAGGCTTCTTCACAAGGGGTCCGACCTATAGGGGCAACAAGAATCCCATGTTGGTCCCACAACACGCACGCAGACACCTGAGAGAGAGAGATCCACGGCAAGTAAGTTCTAGCGTCTCTCAGCTGTTGCCAATTATTTTCAGAATATCCAGAAATATGAGAATCCAGGACGCAGGTCCTCTCACATTGTTGAGAAGTAAATCAAAATTTTCTTCCAAGGCTATTACAATCCACATCACAAAAGTAATCCCATGCTTAGCCTGCCGCCCGTCTCCAAGTGCGTTGGGTTCATTTGGGAATGGGACGCAGAATGGATCAGAAACTCACTCTCTGATACAGATCGGAGTATTGCCGACACTGTATGTTATTAGCGGAGCGTACAGTGAGACCAGTGAGAGCACAAAGGCGCTGAAAGGAGAATGCGAAATCCAAGCGCACTTCTAGTCCCTACGAATGAACGTTGCTTTAATTCCGCTTCCTGTTTGATTTGTCGTCTCGCTCTTGCCGTTATGAATGATCAGGGACGCCGCCGTTCCCCGGTTTTAACTAAGCTTCAGCTGTCGGTCAGTTCGGCGATTGAAACTCACGCCATTGGACGAGACACCGTGGTGGGCGTGGCCAGAGTGGTGTCAGCGTGGACTTCTCGGACGTTCAACATTCGGATCTTCACTCAAGAGAATCTCTAAAACGAGAGAGTTTTGTTTAGGTGCTTGATGTTAAACCGGTATTATGGCTAGTATAGTAACTTGAGCTAACAGTCCTCTTATTGCAAGTTTGCATTTTGATTGGTCAGTCCCGGCATTTAGTGGTCAGATATTTTTGAATAATGACTGTTGTCCATGGTGATGCTAGCCTATATAAATAAAACCAGCTCTGCGTATTTTCTAATTAATTCATTTCAAGTCAAATTCAAAATAGATTAATTACACTTAAAAATATATCATTAAAATATTTAGTGTTTATTTAATTGGTAAGTAGATGTATACGAAACGGCACTAAAATAGTGAGCCATATCTCTACAGGATGAATGTACATTATTTTTCATATATTTGTTATTTGTACGCGCAACAGTCCTTTTTGCATAATGGTAGAATGAAACAGGGCATAATCGTTATATATTTTTTAAAATGTAAATATATAGATATAAATTAACCATAATAAGTAATGCCCGCTGCGTAATGCTGGGTTGTACGTGCAGAAGTGTAGCGGTCTACAGTATGTTCGTAATCCCAGTTTGAATATCATCCGCATCACATGACGGCAGCGCTGACGCCTTTTGGGGGCTTCTCGGTCATCTGCAAGGTTGCGTGGAAAACGGAAAGACTGCTAGGTAATGAGGGCGTGATCACATGTGGAAGTGTGTGTGTGTGTGTGTGTGTGTGTGTGTGTGTGTGTGTGTGTCCATCACCACGTACAGGTGTGTGGGCGCGCGCACACGTGCGTAGGAAAGGACCGACTCACTCCTAGCGCGCGCTGGACATGTGAGCCGCGGTCAGTCCGGCTAGCTGGCGCAGGACTCCACAACACCACTGTTCGGATTTACAAGACGACATCCCGTTTCCATAGACACACCGATTCAGGAAAATAGGAAATTAATTTCTGGTCGCTTTATAAAATATATTAAGGGATATGTTTTTTCAAGACTTGGCTCATTAGGGTAAAGTTTCCGCATGTGGCACTATCACACGTAGGCAGCTGTGAATCGCATTCATTCTGGATAGATTCATAGATAAGTGCTTTCGAACAAAATTTATTTCTCATCTCACTTGATGGCACTCGGTTTATGAGACTAAAAACGTCTTATATGCTCTCTCTTCTTTTAATAATAATTTTAAAAGTTTCTCACTCATTTGATTTACTGTAAATTGCATTGGCGCCATCTGCCTGTCACTACACGGATCGCACAGGGCTTGTGCGTGTTGCCATGTCCACTGAATATAAGCAATTTTGGCTTTTTATTAAATGTCTCTTATAAATATGGACATAGATAAGGTTCCATTTTTGGGCTCATTTCGAATATTTATTGCTTGTAAGTTTATATTACTATAAATAAGATCAATGAAAGTCAAGCACTAGCCCCTTAATCCATAAATCACACATCCATAGAATCAAACAACTGGACTCACGTTTAGGCCTGTTTTTCTGAAGCAAGATGTTTATTTGAAGGCCTATATGTGATCCAGGACCACAAAACCAGTCATAAGAGTCAATTTTTTTTTAAATTGAGATACACTGTCTGAATGCTGAATAAATAAGCTTTCCATTGATATATGATTGCTGTAGGACAATATCTAGAGATAGAACTACTTGAAAATCTGGAATCTAAGGGTGCAAAAAAAAAAAAAAAATCTAAATATTGAGAAAATCGCCTTTAAAGTTTCCAATTGAAGTTCTTAGCAATGCATATTACTAATCAAAATTAAGCTTTGATATATTTACAGTAGGAAATTTACTAAATATCTTCATGGAACATGATTTTTTTTAATAACTTAATGACTTTTGGCCTAAAAAGAAAAAACGATAATCATAACGTATAAAATGTATTGTTGGCTATTGCTACAGATATACCTGTGCTACTTATGACTGGTTTTGTGGTCCAGGGTCACATATCTGGCAACATGTCACATGACCCCATATCACTGGCCATGCAGCCAAAGCCACTTGGGAGTAAGATTACTAAGATAATTTATGATGTGAAATGCATTAGATAGACAGCCTGATTGCATATCTTGGTGATAGTTACCAATTAGCAAGTCTCGGCAGCTGCAGAAAAGCACCAGCTCTCGCTCTCAGCACACACTCAGACACTCACGATTTGAGACACGCACCTCAGTAAGGGCTGTTTAGTCTGAGTGCTAGAGGAAACCTTGAGTGCAAGGTGAAAGAGTGGAGGAAGTTCAGAAAGAAAGAGGACAAAACAGGAAAGAGTTGTGTAAAGACAAAAAGAGCTGCACAGAATGAGTTAAAAAGCGAGGTGTTGATGTAGGAGGTAATGAGAAGATGCTTGTTTTTTGTTAGTGTAGTTCGTGCGTCAGATTTTAATTGAAAAACAACAGACAGATATGAGCTACACTGCCACCTGTCAGAAATAGTGCAAACTCAGTAAGGACAACACTAATGAAGTTTACACTCCTACTGCTGTTCCAGAAAGCTTCATTAGACAAACACTGACCTACAGACGGGACATGACCAAAAATGACCCATTATCATTCAATGGAGCGCAACAATGACCTTTTCAGTGGCTTTGGGTTTCCCATTCATTTTCTACACCTGCATTAAAGTGTTAAAAAAGAGAGATTAAATGTGCAATGCTATTCAAAGGTAATTTCCTCGTTGTGTATAGTGTTCAGCTCTTGATCTGTGCTTCACAAAGAGAGTCTCTTACACTCTACTATCACTCACTCAGGTATAGGGCGAGTCCTGTATGCATACACCACTCCCTACCACACACACAGGTCTGTGTCAGAGGGGAATCAAGTGGCTCATAGCCAGGCCCAGATTAGACTCTATCCTAAACGCCAGAACTGAGCTTCCAGTAAAAGCACAGCTCAGATATCCAGAGGGAAGTGGGGAAAAATTTTTGCCATATCTGTCAGAAAATGTTTCACAGCCGTCAAGAGGAAGTTATAGATTCAGATACGATTTTGGAGGTTGTAGGAGGATGCTGAGGAAATCAGGTCTGCTTTACTTTGAAACAAATCAAATGTTAATAAACGGCTAATAATAAAATAACTTTTCAGGTTAAATAGTTCAGCTCTTTCTGTCATATGCTCCAAAATACTTTAATAAAGCATTCAGAAATGTGTTGAAACCTGGGTAAGTGGTTGCATCATTCCTCATTTTTAATACATACCAGACGTTACCCAGTGTAATTAGTCACTCACCTTGCAAGCGCCATCCCAAATAGATCATATCTGGATGATTTAAAAAATGCCAATGTATGAAACAATGGCCTCTGAAAGACATCATGATCTTTACACACCCAGCGCTGATCCTGCAGGAAGCTGAGGCTTTGGAAGAGACATCATTATATTAATTTAGATTTGTCTGTATTTCACAATATGTTAGAAATACTTTCATTTAAATAAGCTGTACAGTATGCTTTTCCTTTTTTAGGAATGATACAAAGGAAAGTTCATCCTCACACACCCATTATTGTCTTACTGGTATGATGCCATATTCGACATCCATCAATGTTTGCCTTTTGTAACTAAGACTGTAAGAAAAAGAAAGATTAATTTAATAGGAAAAAAGAAGGGGAAAAACAGATATAAGTGATATACAGCATTACTGTAAACAGTCAACATTTGAACCTTTTAACCAAACCAAAAGTTGTCCTTAAACCAAAACAATACCTGTTCTTGTCTTAGGACAGCTTTGATTTTCACTTTTTTTGATCCACTTCAAATGTGGACTACTGTATAAATAAATATGCATTTATTATAAAATTACAGAGAAATTATTGCTCTCCCCATCTGATTGCACAAGAAGTGTAGGAATGTAAACATATATATGTTCATTAACGTGTCACTATTTACGTGCATGTGAACAGCAGACTGCTTAGGGTATGGATTTGTTCTCAACTACAAGCAATTTTTCTGTGCACACTAAAATTAAAATAGTCAGTGCAACCAAATTAGAAGACAGTGTGGACAGGTTTTCTCTGCAGCTAAAGAGATTAAACTTAAAATATACCTTTTACTTTCATGATGTTTGTGATTCTTCTCCAGATGACATCATTTCGGGGTTTTCCTTGAGGGTTTTGTTATATAATATCCAAATTTTCTCAAGCTAAATTTTATTTTCTAAGCAATTAGATCTAACCCTTGTGGAAAATTACGCAAGTGAAACACCTGCACTGAGACTTTTGCACTGCAGACCACTTAGCAACACATGGTCCTGGGCGGTTTGAATTGTTTATCACAGTTTTCATATAGCAGCTACATATAGTTAGATAAGTTTTTGATTAGACTCTGTAATTTAAATATTTAAAGCAAAAAAATAAAGATCTTACCTTAGAAAATACAATGGGAGTTTTTTGACTTACCCTAACTGTCTTAACCCAGAATACACAGGGAGAGCAAGACAAGACGAGCATTTGAGGTTAAAAAGTATTTCAACTGTATTTTTTTCATAAAAATAACCAATCGTTTTGCTAGATAAGACCCTTCTTCCTTCGGCTGGAATCGTTTACAACCACATTTGGGATTGTTTGAAGCAGTTTTTAAACTGCATTTTGAAAGTTAAAACTCAGGGGACCATATAAGTTCATTATATGTATATAAATCCTAAAATGTTTTCTTCAAAAAACATAATTTCTTTGCGACTGAAGAAAAAAAGACATCTTAGGTGACAAGGGGGTAAGTACATTATCTGTCATTTTTTGTTCTAGAAGTGAACTTCTCCTTTAACCACTAACAACGCTCTAGCATAATGGGGGCGGTTTTTGCATGGACATGCACCACTCGCATGTTCTCCAGAAAATGGAAAAAATTACAAGTGTTAATATTAAACTTAAAACACAAAATGCATAGCTTGTTTGTTCGTAATAACCCTTTGTATTTGACAGTTAGGTTGTTTTGTCATTGAACAGTCCCGTGGTTCAGTTGTAGGAGTATTCTGGACTGACAGTGAGGAACCTCGGCATGTCAGTGTGTTTGTCTGCACTGACCAGTACATCCAGAGAAACCCTGACAGATTTTTGGACGGGACACAAAGCAGATGAATTCAATCATTAAACTTAAATGGCCAATAAATCACCGCCATTTTGCTGGCAGAGCGAGTGACCCCCGACCCCTCCAGCTGTGGCAAGTGCGTGGCGGCGGTGTAGCGCATGTCTACCCGACCCGACGCAACCTTTAAGAGCAGAGCCCTACACTGCAAGTACATCAGCTCTTTTCCCGGAAACCTAGCAAAAACTCACACTCCCCTCATATTTAAGACATTAATAGAAGACTAATGAACATTCCCTTGTGATTCACCAACTAACAGTAAATTATCTTCGAAAAACACCCGGTGCAAAAATGATAAATCACCCCTGAGTGTTTTCGGCTGTGCAGTTCCTGTAGCGCAACAGATCTGAAGTACAGGCGATTGGCATCGGGGGGACAACATATTAGAGAGTATTTCAGAAACCTGCACTGTACTGTATGTAATACCAATCATGTGTAAACATATGACATATATCTTAGCTCTGTCTACAGCCTAGCATGTCAAAACCAAGCCATATGGCACTTGAAAGGATCTTTATGGATATAGCTGTTTGGAAAAAGCTGGCAGGGGGGCGGCAGTCTGGCCTTGATTGGACCTTTTACATTACAGATGGCGTTACACGAGGAAGTTTTCAATCTGCAATTTTAACCAATCTGTTGGATACCTTCAAAAGAGATGAGTACCAATCACTCAAACCTCAGAGCACTGTCACTCCATGAGGTGACGTTCAGCAGATGTTTCATTCTGGCTCTATGTGAGTCTTAAAGTGTCCATATGCTTCTCTCGCTGTGTGTGGGATGGGACTACGTGTCTACTGGCAGGTCTTCATGAAGGCCGTGATGTATTTTATGGGAACTCATAAGCTTTTTGAGAAATTATGCAAGTACCTCAAGCTCAGCATTTCCAAAGAACTACTCTGGAAGAGACTACATTGTTAACAGTTCTCTGCAAAGTCTGGAGTTGGTTGGTTTGGTGCATGAGAGAGTGTCTGGGTATAGATTACACGCTCCTAAATTAAATGCTTTTACCAGTAATGGACATTTCCCAGGTAGGCAGAAGGCCATGGTTAACCCACTATGTAAACACGCAGTCATCCATTGTACATGGCACAAGGAACACAACATTTCCAACAAATAAATCAAGGACAGACCTGAACTCAATAAAACTCATGGCACATTTGAAATGCTCTACTGAAAGCGGATGCCTCCAATTACAACTGTAGTGCTGTTCAGACAGGCTTAAATAAACTTCTCTCCAGTTCACAAACATTTGAACTAAAATATTGAGAGAGATAAGAAAAAAAGCCTAGACGATAAGGTTTATCGTTTTTTAATGCCAGAAATTCTACTAACTGGAATACATTTTTGGTGCAGATCAGGGCTGTAAGGGTGGGTAAAACCACATGGATAAACACACAAACCCTGTTGTCTTCTGGAGGGTAAAGCTAGTAACCCCTCAGTGGTTTGGGTCATAGCTGCCTCATCATCGCTCTCCTGAAAAAAGGATTCAAGGCTGGGCAGAACTGTCAAATGCCTGACTGATCAGCTAAACATGATGCTTCCTAAAATCCTTATTCCTCCGTGCTTGACTGGACGACAGTGTTACGCCTATGACCTTTGACTTCTGACATTGCGGTCAAGGTACCTTGGAGAAAAAGTAACAGATAAACGCTAATGCAGACGTGAGGAAAGAGAACAAGAGAGTCTTTTCTATGAATGATGGATAAGCAGATATTATTAGACAGGTTATGAGCTCCAAAGAAACGGTAGCAGTATTACTCATAAGAATTAAAAAGAAAAAATAAATTGTCATCCTGACCACAATGACAGTTTATCCTGTGGAAAACTGTCTGGTTACTCCATCATGTGTCGTGGTCACACTAATATTCCAGCATTTTTCCAGTCGCTGTCATTTTATACAGCAAAGGGAAAATTCAACCAAAAATGAAATTTCTGTCACTGTTTACTCATCCTCATATCTTTCCAAAAGTGTATGATAAAAAAAGGAAACGTTTTGGAGAACGTTCACTCCAGATTTAAAATTTCCTGATAATTTACTCAGCCCTATGTCTTCCAAGATGTTCACATCTTTCTTTATTCAGTCGAAAAGAAATTAAGGTTTTTGAGGAAAACATTCCAGGATTTTTCTCTATATAATGGACTTCAATGGGAACCAGTGGGTTGAAGGTCCAAATTGCAGAGGGTCTTACCTAGCAAAACTATTCGTCATTTTCTAAAATAAAACTACTTACTTGCACTAGTTCTGCGTCCACTACTTCACGCATTACATAATCAGGTTGGAAATGTCATGTGTGACGTAGTACCAAGCCAATGTTTACAAAGTGAACGTGCGAAGAGAATCAAATGGCCTTTACATAAAAGGTAAAACAACATTGGACAATTTTAAAGTTGGAGGAGAAAATGAGATGAGTTTTTCGCCCTACCCTACCTTTCTGAACAGGAGTACACAGACGAAAAACTAACTGTGCATGCCTTTTCCAACGTGTTTATGTAATGTGTGAAGTCAAACAAGTGCAAGATGAGCATTTGTGGTTAAAAAGTTGATTTTTTCCCTTATTCCTCAGCTGGGATCCTTTGAAGCTGCATTGAAACTGCAGTTTGGAACTATTGGCTCATCCTGGAATGTTTTCATCAAAAAATTTAATTTAATTTCGATTGAAGAAAGAAAGACATGAACATCTTGGATGGCATGGGGGTGAGTAAAGGTCACTTACAAGACTTACAGTGGTACAACGCCTTCTCAGTGTCTTCACATCTTATGGCTAAGACCAATCATAATGCAGAATTTGCCATTTTGTCTGACAAACAAACCAGACACGAGAGTAGATTAATGTTGGTGGACTTGAACTTGAAAATTGGTGTATATTGATGTCTTTCCACAGTTGAAACAAGATCCCCTCTGAAGTTGACTCATGTTTATTTTGTGCTATAACTAGTAAAGAGGAAGAGATGATCGGTTCACGTGCCACTACAGCGATCTGTCAAAACACATTAAAGAAAATTACAACATTTGAAAGCTGAGACTTTGTTTCATAACAAAAGTAACCTGCTCTTTGTTGTCTGTCTGCGTGTTGTCAGTTTCCTCTTTGCTCCGCAATCTTTTTCACTGCGTGAAAACATGATGTATAACAAAAGGGGACAGGACATTGTGAAGTGCCTATTGAAGCAGTTTTTTATGGTTTTAACAGCTTATAGCTATACGATTTTGTTGTATGGTGAAAAGCAGTGTGTCCTTCTTTTGCTTTTCACTTTCAGGTCATACGGGTTTGGAAAGAAATTTGGGTCAATTTTGGGTCACCCAATTTAGTTTGGATAAACAATTCCATTAAAATGTGAGAAGATGGGCTCAGGCTCTAAAGCAAACAAAACAAAAGCGCGTTCCTTATTTTCCAAGTTTTGGATTTTTCTTTTCATTCTGGCACTGAGGAAGAAGCATTCTTTAACATACTTAAAGACTTGGCGAGGAGAAGATCATTATTATTCTTGTAAAAAAACATACTTTTGTAAAAATGCTACAATGACATGGTCAAATTGTAGAAAACATATGTGATTGCCAAAGCTCTTTAACAGACTTACAAGTATTTATAGGGCTTTAACATTTGGTTCAAAAGGGGGAGTGTGTGTGAGTATTTTAGAGAGGTTGAAAGTAATGTCTAAGGATGTTTGATTATTTAAATGGTTCTGTGGAATTTCTTTGCCCAAAGCCTCAAAGATCAACAAGACATGGACGGTTTGATGGGGAAGGTGGGACTTTGAAGTGCTTTCACGTGTGAAGTTGTTTCATTTCATAGACATATATTTGTGTTTCATTGCAGAGGTGTGTGAGAGAGAAAGATCCTGGCCCTCACAGTGCGTATCACATTTCAGGGGCCAATTTCCCCTGTGTGTGTGTACAGTGCAGCGCTTCTGTCTCGGCAGTGAAAGCGAAGACCTCTTGGGGCAAATCCTCTGCTATAATGACAGATCTTTTTACGAGGTGAAACTTCGTGCTAGGTGGCCCGTCATCGCACTGATGGATTTCTCGTCTTTCTCGTCTGAGCGCTTCCAGCCAGAGCTCACAAGTCTTGAGCCGACTCAAACCGGCCAAATTCAAGTTTACTCCTATAATAGAGCGAATCAGTCTTCCGTGGAGGACAGCGTAGATGTTTAATGATTCAAGACTTGAGGGAAGGCATAAAAAGCTGTGAAGTGTGACTTCTCAGACAAACACTTTAAAACAAACAGCTTTATAGAAGCAGATCACAGACAAAGACTAGTAGAGGATGAAGAGGCTATTAAACATGGATGTTTTGTGATGGTCTGGCCTTCCTCTAGAAAAATATTTTTAAAGCAGAATCACCACGAGCGCAGAAGATCAGGGTTAAACCAGCTCTGTGTGTATTAGCGTATGCTGGGACGGAGGCCAAAAAAAGCACTGTTACTTTCTCAGTTGCCATTTTAACAATTACTGGAATGGTCTGAGAAACATTGCTGTTATGATATCCAGAAACGCCTTTGCTTTAGTAGTGAATGAAAGACTATGATAAGTTGCTTAATGATGGAGGTGGTGCATGTGCACAGAAAGAAATTCCCAACCCCCTCCAGTAAGCTATATATTAGTTTAATGCTTTTCCCTTCGGGATCTGTGCAAGTTCGTTGGTTTTACTGAAACAGATCTGTCTTAGCTCAAAGTTTCTGTGCTTAGCCTGTATTTCGCTGCATCTCTTAAGCCAAGTTGTCCTCCACCTTATCCTTTTCTCTTTGTCTGTCTCTATTTCTACATCAGGCTCAATCCACTCTATGACATCTTAGTGTGTTCTAGTGACCCTGATCCATGCCCACACCTTCTGATACCCTTGGAGGGACGTCAGCAAACATCTCACTTACCTCATTATCTGCTACCCAAGTAAAAGAGTGGAACTGAAGAAGTACACACTGCACCTTTGAAAAGTGCAGTTCGTCCAGAAATACAAAAGTTTTGGTATTATTTAAATCACACTTTTGTTCTTCCAAGCCAATATGAATTTCTTTCTTCCTTGAAAAACAAAACGGGAAGTGTCTTATGAAACCATACAATCACTTTGTGTGAGGAACATGCCAAAATTTAAAACATGCAACGCAAGGGCGTTTCCTCCAAGGAAGCAAAGGAGGCATTGCCTCCTCAAAATATTGGATAAGAAAAAAATTGGTACCAAACTGAAACGATGCCATGAAAAGGGTATAAATCACTTGGTTTTTCGTACAGATACTGTAAAGTAAACTTTCAGGACTTTTCAAGCACTAATTTTCTGATTTTCAAGGATATCTCACTTATGGTTTGATGCCTTTGAATGCTTAAAAAAAATAAAATGAAAAAAGATTCCTGATCTGAATCAAATGATTCACAATCCGTGCTCCTAGGTTCTGATCTAAAGCAAAAGACTTGTGAACCCGCTCCGAAGTTCTGATCTAAAGTAAGTGATTCATGATCCACGCTCCAAAATCCTGATCTGAATAATGATTTGCAAACCATCATTTTAGATCAGGGCTCAGAGCACAGATCGTGAATCATTCATTTCACTGAATGATTCAAGAATTTGCTCCGTAGTCCCAATATGAATCAAATGATTCGCGATTACGAGAAGTTCCAATCTAAATCAAATGATTAGTAATACACGACTTGAGGTTCCGATCTAAATCAACTGATGAATGGTTTTTAAAATCATTACAAGCGATGTCGAAATTCAAAAATAAATGGCTCTTTTAATTGACTGGTTATGATTGGCTGTGATTAGTTATTGTGATAAATCCTGCCTCTTGTGCATGTTCTGTGTTTGTGAATCATTCTGAATGAACAATATAATGGTGTTGATAGGAAGACTAATTTAAAAAAGTAAGTAAACATCTTAAAGATACAACCTCCTTGTTACGTCATAATAAGACATGAAATGGCATGCAAACATCATCTGTGGAAGTTTTTAGTAAGTAATCACCTTGGTAAAATTTAAAGTAAATCTCTGTGTCTGTGACCAATATTTACAGAGGTTTGATGACTGCTGATCCAAAAAATTCAAAAGTTAACTATTCAAATAAATAGCTGAACAAAAGTTCACAAATAAAATATATTGTTTAAATTGTTACTGACTTGAGTTATCATTTTTAAATCAACGTAAAATGCTTAAAAACACTAACTTGATTCATACATGGCTTTAATAAACAGAATATTGATAAAATTGTTAATCTAAAAATATAAAATAGACCTGTTTTTCTTTTCTTTTCCCAATAGTGTTTATCATTGTTTATTTAACGAAGAAAATGCCACTGGGAAATGAATTTATATTTGATAAAAAAATAAATCACGGATGCACAACAGTAGATTTAATGTAAGTGACACCAAATGCAGTAGGTTCTCAGTTTTAGCATTCTTCACTATTTCTCTATTTGTTTCCTAAAGAAAACAAAGGCAGTATGGGTATGAAATGACATGAGGGTGAGAAAATTTTTAGAATTTTGGACTGAAATATACATTTTAAAAGGAGACAGAGAGACTGTACACAGGTTAAGGTCATTGGGCCCTCTTTGCCATACTAAGGAGATTAATTTTTGTAGAATTTTGGATGAGCATTTTATAACAGTTGGACCTAAGTGGACAACTGACCATTCAGGAAACCACATAACAGAGCTGGAGACATTCGGGATGTGGAAGCTGTGTGGGAGAAGTTTATGTGGTCAGTATGAGGATTGCTCAACTCCTAAAGGCCTTGAATAATCCACAATACCAACCGCTTGCAGAGTTAAAGTTCAGTGTAGCTCTACAACACGAGGTTATCTGAGTTGCTATTCTTGCTGTATTTGGAATGAAAGTGAAATCAAGACCCTAATTCATTATGAATCTCTAATCTGCTGTAAACGGACTGTCAGTCGATTGACTTGACCAACAGAAGGAACCAAAGAGATTCTTCAGTGGGAAACCACCTGGGTTGGCAAGAACAGCGAAGTGCTCATCCTGCTTTTTACACTGAAATCAGAGAATCCTCCCGAGCCACTGATCAAGAATCAGATTTCTCTGACTCTCATCTGATCTACAAGCTAAAAGCTCAAATTTATCACAAGAATGAATTCTGAATTGACGGGAAATGTAACTATGGAGGTTATGCCTCCACAAAAAGACAATCAAGATCTGCAAACACACACACGCAGTCTGTGACGGATGCGTCTCAGATCTGGTTTTTAATCTCTGTCCTGTGGGACGTCCTGGTCTGTGTGTGTGGGGGAAGACAAATGAGAATGAGGTGAAAGCTGTCATTGAGAACTTGTAATCAAAGAGAGAGAGCTGGAGAGCGTCCAGGATTGGGAGTCAGATACAGTATACCACAGAACGCCGCATCAATGCTTTCATTTAAGTCACTATTTGACTCTCTTCTTCTCAAAGTCTCCCTTTTAATCTAATGCTTCTTTGCCTCTAGGCTTGTCTCATTATTGCTCCAATCCTAGTCTGTGTTCTTTTCATCTTTCTATTAGACAAACAAAAGTATGTGTTCTTAAAATAGCTGAAGACATTTATACAACAAGTGAATAAGGATATTAAATAAATGTGGACGCATAGGTCAGATCATTAGATTTTCCAAAGAACTTGACATTTAAATCTTTTTGATCACAGACTATGGTGTCTTGGCATGGTTGAGTTTTCCTCGGGAATGCTAGAGGAGACACGTGAGAGTCCTCAGGAGAAAAAAATCAAAGAAGCAGGAGGATTTAGGAAAATGTCTACATTTAATCTCATCGCTGTGAACAATCGAGACACAAGGAATTTTATATATCAGACGCTTTAGGCTGCTGCAGAGATCACAGTTGTTAGGCGGTTAGCCAGTGAGGTGAGCCGTGACCGCAAACACGCCGCCACATGCACACAAACACACAAAAACAGACCTCCATCAACAACCTTCTCTGTATGTTAGAAATAACACAGCAGTGTGAAAAACCTCAAACTTCCCTTTCAGGCAGATCCTTCATTAAGGTCAGGATCAAAAGAAAAATGGAAAATTGGCATTGAATCTACACTGCAAAAATTATTTTCTTAGTATTTTTGTCTTGTTTTCTAATATAAATATCCAAACATTGCTGAATCAAGATGCATTTACTTAAGAAGCAAAATTACAAGCTATTAAGTTTTGTTTTCTGAAAAATGCATCAAAATTTGCTAAAGCAATGGGATAAAAAAATCTTACCCCACTTGCAGATATTTTTTTCTTTTTGATGCATTTTTTGAGTCATTTCACTTCTGAAATGTGTCTTGATTCAACATTGTTCAGATATTTGTACTGGAAAACAAGACAAAAATACTAAGTAAGAAAATCATTTTTGGAAAAAAGTAAAAAAGATAAAAGGATTTTTTGCTTGCTTCCATAGACATATAACATGATTGCAAGTTTTCAATAAATTCCACCAAAGAGCAAAAAATTAAATTCTTGAAATTTGTTTGCTGTGTATCCAAAAAAAAAAAAAAAGGAATTTACATCAATTATTCGAAAGTGCAAAAAAGTGTATTTTAAAAGCAACAAAAGTGACCCTGGACCACAAAACCAGCCACAAGGGTCAATTTTTTTGAAACTGAGATTTATGCATCATCTAAAATCTGAGCTTTCCATTGATATATGGTTTGTTGTAGAACAAAATTTGGCCAAAATACAACTATTTGAAATTTTGAAATCTGAGGATGCAAAAAAATCTAAATATTGAGAAAATTGCCTTCAAAGTTGTCCAAATGAAGTTGTTAGCAATGCATATTACTACTCAGAAATTAAGTTTTGATATATTTACAGGAAATTTGATATGAAATTTACCAAATATCTTCATGGAACATGATCTGTACTTAATATCCTAATGATTAAAAGCATAAAAGAAAAATTGATAATTTTGACCCATACAATTTATTGTTGGCTATTGCTACAAATATACCTGTGCTACTTACAACTAGTTTTGTGGTCCAGTGTCACACAGGACCTACCTTTTTTTTGAATACACAACAAACATTTTTTTTTTTTTTTTTTTTTTTTTAAGTGCAAATCTACTAGTAACTGACAAACACCAAATACAGGTGATGGCAACTGGTTTTACGTCACACATAAATAAAAAAGTACTCAATTTCAAAATAGCGTAATATTCTTAATCTATGGACAGAGATAAAGATACACACCAACGGATACACAGTTACGTGTGTGTACATATTTGTTTAGAGAGTGTCTACACTGGGTTTACGAGAAAAGTGCATCCTCCCACAACCACAGCTGGAAGTGGTTCTGACCATAAGGCCACCGTACTCACACACCACACCAGTACTGCTGACATGCCACAGAGAAGTGCTGACAAAATGCACGAAACCTGTGTTTTCAACAGTAGTCAGTTTACCATGCAAATGAAAGACAGAAAAGGCTCAAGAAGCATTGCTGAAATCACCTCAACCACACTGATGTTTAAACCGAAAATGTGTTGTAATCCCTGGCTAGACAGTACCGACATTTGAAATAGAATTATTAAGAAACATAAGTTACTACTGATGACCAAGAATGAGTGTGTGGACAGAGGAACTCTCTTGACCCTGATACAGTCGGATACAGCAGTGGTGTAAGAAATCCTACTAGAAAAACCAACAGTACGGCGACTCGACGACCTCCATCAATTTAATCACTGTCAGTGTAAACGTTCATGTGGATGTGTGTGCTGTGCTGGTAATAAATGTCCTAACGGGTGTCAGAGTTTCACTCCCTTTTGCACATTGCATGTTGTTTCTCTCGTAGAAATATCTCCTCAATTCATTTATTAATGTCCTGCATAGGAACATGTGGTTTCTTTACACATTCATGTAGTCCTCACTTCAAAGCTTCTCCGCTGTTGACTCAGCACAGAAGTCAGAGAGTTCACAATCTGAGGGTTGCATGGAGTGCAGGAAGGCGTTCAGATCAGAATGCGATCTGATGCTAAAACCGATCCTGTGGTTCAGACAAGCTCCAGTGTGGACGCTAGAACCATTTTTTCTTCTAAAACAATCTAAAGAACCTTATTTCCACTATAAAGAACCTTTTTTGGAATGGAAATATTCTATGGATTTTAAAGGTTCTTCATGGAAGCGTGGAAGCCAATAAAGAAACTTTATTCAGGGTTTGTATAGATACTTTGTAAGCACTACTTTTTTAATGTTCAAGGACTTCATTCAGAGACCTCACTTATCGAACAATGTCTTCTCTTTCAAATTAAAAACGGTTAATTTTCTTTACGGGGTTGTATTTGTGTTTACTTTATTTTTCTTTTTGTTTTGATAACTGTACTGCCTTAATGGTTTGATGTTTGAGCAGAAAAAAAAATTCTTGAAACCACTCCGAAATCCTGATCTGAAAAAATGATTCACAATACGTGCTCTGAAGTCCCGAACTGAATCAAATGATTTGTGAACCTGCACCGAAGTCTCGATCTAAATCAAATTATTTGTAAGCTCACTCCGATGTTCCGATCTGAATCAAATGATTCACACATATGCAAAGTTCCAATCTAAATCAAATGATTCACGAAACACAATCTGAAGTTCCAATCGGAATCAAATGATTCACATATATGCAAAGTTCCAATCTAAATCAAACCATTTGCGATATGCAATCTGAAGTACTGAACTTAGTCAAATGATTTGTAAACCTGCACCAAAGTCTTGATTTGAATCAAATGATTTGCAAACCCACTCTAAAGTTCCAATCTGAATCATATGATTCACATACATACAAAGTTCCAATCTAAATCAAACGATTTACAAACCCGCTCCAAAGTCCCTATCTAAATGAAAGGATTCACAATACGTGATCCAATTGGAGAACTTCGAAATAATTAATCATTTTGCAATGCAATGGTTTAACTGATTTGGAGTTTCAAAAAAGTCAGTTAGACCCATCACTACATTTTAATATTGTTACAAGCAACGTCGAAATTAAAAAAATAATTGTCTCTTTTGATTTGATCTGTTTTTTTTTTTGCTAGTGAATCGCTTGAAATGAATGATTGAAGTCACAAGTTCCAGTGTAAATGACTCACTCAATTGATTCAGTTCATCTGTTCCTCTTTTTACGTCTTCAGCCATGTTTACACGACATTGTCAGTAATACTATTGGCTTAGCTCACTAGTTTTATGTTTTATTTTTTGATTTTTTACTAGTTTTATTAACTGAACAAAGTGAAAAAAAAGTATTTTGTTTTTTGAATTGCATGAATTTTGTGTAAAAAGATATTAAAAAGATATATAAAAATTAAACACTTTTTTCATAGATACATTGTCTTTCAATAATTCAAGCACTTTTCAAGTACCTCTTCAGGAATATTGGTATTTTCAAGGGTTCTCCATGCCTTAAATTGCAAAAAGTCACATTTAAGAACCTTGTATGAACCCTGTTTATTTTTTCACACACCTGTGCACCTGTACACTCTTTAAAATAATACAAATAAATTAAATAAATTATTGGCTCCATGAAGAACCTTTAACATCTATGGCACCTTTGGTTCAGATTATTTATCTTTAGATTATTAAAAAGATCTTCACACTGAGAAAATAAGAATGGTTCTTTCATGGCATCACTACAAAAACTAACTTTTTGACTTGTGGGATGCAGACCTTCCTCCTTATTTTCTTCCACTATGTGAATAAAAGGAAGACACAAGACCTCTTGTGAATGGGCACATTCTCGCTCCCAGAGGCACTTCACAAGTTATGAATGGCAGAGAGCAAACAAAGCAACGGTTAATAGGCAGAATGCCAGAGATGGGGAAAAAACTGGAACGAGATAGTGAGTGAGGGATGAGACAAACTCCGTCGCTACTGAACCTGACTTTCTCACACTCTCACCCAAACACAGCTGACTGCACTAATCCAAAGAATATAACTAGGGTTCAAAGAGTTTAGATGAGAATGAAGACACAAGCAGACAGACAAGAGAAAAAGCATCAAGGACAAAGACTCCTTCAAAAAAAAAAGAAAAAAAGGATTAACGAAACTGTGGCGAGGTGAAAGGGTGCAATTATATAACATAATAGCTAGCCTGAAAATTTACTGTTTACCTACTTAGGTTTTTGCACTATTTTGAGCATGTTGTTTTATCTGTCTTGTTAACTCGCTCCCTGGCTGCCACTGGGAAACAGTGTGAAATAAGTCATAACCATTCTATATCTATCACAATTTAGCCTGTTAATGATACAACAACAATGCCAAACAACCTAAAACGGTGACAGGAGATGCTCAGTTTAGTCTCATACTCAGCATGTCCGCAGGTCATGTGTGGTGAATCAGTGCTTCAGCCTGAAACTGCCACACTTGTAGGTCTGCCGAACCTTATCAGCGCCTGTTGTCTGGTTGCCTGGGGCGACAAGTGGGCCCTGGTTCTGGGTCAGAAGCCCATTAGCAAATGAAAGCTGTTATAAGCCGTGCAGACACTCTCCGCTGCTCTGATTTGTGTGTTTGCATTAGGGTTAACGGACATCAAAGCACATTCGCACAAATGCAGTAAAACTGCAAGGGTGGTGATGGTGCTGGGGGGCGTTTATTTTACGTTATTATAACATGTGAGTCATGTGGCAACCCGAAAGCATAAATGAAAACACATGTTTATAACAACCTATATGTTTTATTGTAAATTTCAAACCAGCCCCTAAAGTTTCTTGTTAAAGTCAACATGAAACACATTCTTAATGCAAAGCTTTTCTTTGTAATCTTTCATCGAAATAATAAATTGTGCAACCTCTTAAGGCAAGACGCAACAAGGCAAAACAATGTTTTTTCATGCACTGTTCATTTTTGAGGTTTTGGGATATTTAGCTTTTAATAACATGTCGTTTTAGAGTAGTGGAAAGAAACAACAAAAATGCAATCATGTTTTTATTGCACTTTATCTATTTGCTATTTGCCGTTTTGGCAAAATGAGTTTCTCATGTACTGAGCCAGAAATCTAAACTTTTTTATTCTGTATTTATTTATTTTTATAATCTATATTCTAATTGTTTCATATTTCATTTGTCTGAATTTATTTGTAAAAACATGGCATCTATTTATTTATTTTCTATTAATTTATTCAGGAATCTATGCATCCATTCATTCATGCATGCATGCAGTTTTTCTATGATTCACTGAATAATAAAAAGAGAGATCCAAATTACCCTCTATAAATAAATAAAAAACATTTAACTGTAAAATGTCAACAAAATGAAATGTTCAGATTTAGAAATGCATGCAAATTAGTGCATGTTTGATCACATTTAAAAAAAAAAAATAACTCAATCAAATGGGGAAGTGCATCTACACTGATATTCAAAAGTTTGGGATCAGTAAGATTTTTAATGTTTTTTATTTTTTTATTTATTTGTTTTTAAGTCTTTTATGCTCACAAAGGCTGCATTTATTTAAAATAATGGTTTTCTATTTTAATATACTTTAAAATATAACTTATGTGATGCAAAACTGAATTTCCAGCAGTTACTCTTCAGTGTCACAAGATACTTCAGAAATCATTTTAGTCTTTACTATCACTAAAAGTATTAATTCATTTCAGAAAAAGAAAAAGACACCAAGCTTTTGAACAGTACTGTAATTGTAACTTTTGAACAGTATTGTATTGTAAGTTTCATAGTTTAAAAAATATATTAAACTGTTTCCAACATTGCTAATTGATTTCTGAAGGGTCATGGATCAAGGACGCTGAAATTTCAGCTTTGCATTACAGGAATAAATTATATTTTAAAGTATATTATGTTATTTTAAATTGCAATAAAATTCAGTTTTTTTCTGCATTTTCAATTAAAAAAAAACGCACGCTTGATGAGCATAACAAGTGTTTTTTAAAAAAATGTACTGATCACAAATTTTGCACGGCAGTGTATTAGTCACATTTTTTACTCTATTCACCTGGGATGTCTTTCCTTAAACAATTTTCCTCCACAACAAGCATAAATCAGCCTCATCAAACTTCACTGTAAACCGAAACTTAGGGAATGTGTGAGAGCACTATATAAAGGCATGAACACAGATAAATATCGACAGAACTGGAAACTAGTGCAAAAATATCTCCATCGTGAGTTCGCGAGTTCTATCACACAACGTTTGTGTTGTTAGGGACTTGTGCGAGGGTAAATGGAGCTGTGTGTGAGTATCGACGGGTGAGTGCTGGTGACCCCTGTCTAAATCACCGGGTTAAGCAGGCGGAGGGGAAATGGGCCCTTCCAGTCATTTAATGTAATTATAGCCATAAAACCACACACACTCACACACACTACAGCCACAGGCACATCACATACACACAGCATGGTTTTTCCCACTCTATCTTGGTATATCTATTACCTCATTGGCTCGTGTTTATCATGGCGTGTCATAGTTTGTCATACTGTGCTCGTGCTGATCTAAACCGGTCGTGTTTCCGGCATGTCCTTATTTTCCCTTAAGGTTTGATTAAGTATCTCTTGGATCTACTAAACTAGCACAAAGCCAATCTTGCGTTAGCTGAACTTTAGTATGATACGCAGCTATATGAGCTGATAAAATAAACAGATTGACTGGCTTGTGCGATAATTAGTCTCAAATACGACTGGGAATATACTCTGGATCTGTGATAAAACAGCTTAAGTTAATGCAAAACACAAATAAAGCTGGGAATCTGATTCAAGCCAGATCATACAGTCTTATTCCAAGTCCATTATCTACAAACACAAAAGAAAAACACGAGCACAGACTGTGTGGGAACTTTGAAAGCCGCTGCTGTCTTTCTAACCTCAGACTGTTCCTGATTTAGTGGCCATCTTCAACCCATCCCTCTCCCTCTCTCTTTCTGTTTGTGTCCTCTCTTTTTCTCCTTGTTTGTCTTTTCCTCCCCAGCATTTGACCTTCGCCATCCTCTCCATCCGTTCCGGCCTTGACCTTTTCTCCCCCACAAAGCTCTAGCGGTCTCCTGCATCCCCCCTCCACGCCGTCAGACTCCACTGACCTGCAGTTAATGTACGGCACTTAAAAAGTTCATTAACTTTAGACACCCTCATCACTCTTTCTCTTTAAAATTTCCCCTCTCTTTCTCTCACGTTCGATCTGTCTTACTCGAGGTCATTACCATCTCTATGGAAACACTACGGTGAATCTGAAAGCATGTCGCATTTCACCCTAAAAATCAAAAGAAAGCAAATAAGAAAGTACAATTTGGTAATGAATATCAATCATATGTTTTCTGTTTTGTTCACCCCTAATCACTATTATTGATCCCTTAATAATACTTTTTGGTCACAGTTTAGATTGGTGACTAATTCTCACAACGAACTAACTATTAACTATGACTTTGGCATCAATAAACTCCTAATTTGCTGCTTATTAATAGTTAGTAGGGTAGTTGTTAACTTTAGGTGTGGGGTAGGATTACGGGATCTGAAAATAAGGCATTAATAATTTGTTTATAAGTACTATTAAACAAGATGATAATATGCATGATATATGCAACTAGGTAATAATAAAAATAAAGTGTTACCTTTTTTCTAATGGTATAATTATATAATATGTGACCCTGGACCACAAAACCATTCATAAGGGTATATTTTTTCTGAATAAATACGCTTTCCATTGATGTATGGATTGTTATTTATGCAAAAAAAACTAAATATTAAGAAAATCGACATAAAGTTGTCCAGAAGAAATTCTTGCATATTACTAATCAATAAAAATTAAGTTTTGATATATTTATGGTAAAAAAAAAAATTACAAAAAAGCTTCATGGAACATGAACTTTACTTAATATCCTAATGATTTTTGGCATAAAAAGCAATCATTTTGAGTTGTACAACGTATTATTGGTTATTGCTGCAAATATACATGTGCTACTTACTGTAAGACTGGTTTTGTGGTTCAGGGTTACATATAATAAAAAATCAACAAACGAATAAATAAATAAAAAGAGAAATTGTCAATATTTAATGTGAGACTGTGAGGAAAGATAGAAAATTGATTTCCTTTTTTTATTATTATTATTCTTTTCACTCAAGAACAGAAATCCACCTTCAGCAGCAACTCTCTCTCTAAACTCTCCCGGCCAAGTCGTTTGTTTTCCTGTCCATTCCTCCCATTCTTTTTCCTTTTTGTCATTCTTTTTTTGTCCTTTTGTCCTTCCTTTTTTCCTTGGTTTCTCAAATATAGCTCAGTCTGGTTTCTTTGCTTGTTTGCGCAAGTTTTAAATATAAAGAGAGTCAAATAGCCAAGCAACGACAAAGGTAAAAACAAATAACATACTAGACAAGACCGGTCACTGCAGACTGTATTTTTAGGGCTCAAAATCAAATAATAGCGATAGAAAAAAAAGAAGTGGTGCACAGCTCTATCCTCATCTGTTTGTTCTCCTAAACAGACAGCAGAAATGTCACAGGTTCATTCACAAGACTGCACTATAATTACCGCTAACATCTGCTAATCAATCACTGAACCACTGAAGCGTTGAAGGGAAAACCACAGTGCTTTCAAAGCTCAGCAGTGACTGTCTGTGACCAGTTTAGGAAGTATATGTGACCCTGGATCACAAAGCCAGTCATAAGAGTACATTTTTTTAAACTGAGATTTAAGCTTTCCATTGATGTATGGTTTGTTAGAACAAAATATTTGAAAATCTGGAATCTGAGGGTGCAAAAAGAAGTTCTTGGTCAGAATAAGATACTTCCTGACCAATGCAATTTTTTTAGGGCCTAGTGCAATAAAATGAAAAGAAAATGTTGGGCATCAAAGGCACATAAAGTCTGTCTAATAAAAAAAACAAAAACAAATTCTGCATAAACAGAATATCAAAAATTGCATTCTGCATGGACGATAAACCCATAGTTGATCCCTGCAGAGTTTAAAATTATGTAGCTAACATATAGTAACAATCAAGCATGACAGACATAAAGCAGGGCATATAGACAGTTATGTTTTTTCACTGAGCTCAGGGCAATGCATTTAGATTTTACAAAAAAAAAACAGACTTCTTTGAGTTATGGAAAAATCATAGGTGTTTCCATCAATATGTGCTTGAAAGTAATATGTGCAGATTGTATGAGACATGGGTGATATTTGAGATTAGACTGCATTGCAAATGCACATTTAACAGCAATTTGCATGATTACCAAAACAGTTCATTCTGTACATTGAACCGTGTTATGTATACTATATACATACAGACACACAAACACACTCCAACTCTTCCCCATCTAATTTAACATCCCATGCAGCGCCGGGGCGATAAAGAGTCAGTCAGAGGTGACCACCCATCTCAGCTACACGTCCGTCACAACCCAAACATTCATTTCCTCCATAGCAGGGGGCTTATGGGACACTTTCTCTCTGATCTTCTGAGATTCTGACCTCTCTTCTCCCTCCACTTTCACATCTCTTCCTATTTCCAGGACTAGCTATGCCAAGCTTTAAGGAATATATTCACCCAAAGTGCATATTAAGAGATTTGCATCCCAGCAACCGTGAGGAGCTGTAAATACTGAGCGGGTCGCGACCTCTCTTTTCTTCCTTCCCTCTCCAAACATTTACTTTTCCAGTCTATATGTTTGGAAAGACCCTTTTTTATTTGTGCTGGCCTTTCTGCTTACTATTTGTTGTTTAATCGTCAGTGCAATGCTCTGCCTGTACAACCCAACCCATTTTGGCTCACTGGATTGTTTTAAACTGAGACATAGTTCAACTTTTGATAGAAGTTTGTGTTCATAGTAGGGATGCACCGAATCCAGATTTTTGGGGTTCGGCCGAATACCGAATACACTGTTTAAGATTCGGCCGAATCCGAAACCGAATACCGAATCCTACTCGCATCCTTAATTACACGTTTTTAGCTGTGACTGTCCAGCTGCCGTACCTGAAGTTGCTGCATTTTGGCTGCTGTCTGTAGATTCCTTCATGCAAAACTCGTATTCTTTTGGATGTTTTAGGGGCCGTTCACATGTAGCGTCTTTTGCGCGCACAAATTCGTTATTTTAAATGTAGATGCGCGGCTTGCGCGCACATAATGGAAGCGCCGCGCACGCGGTGCGACGCGCTCGTTTTTCCAGGCGCGTCCGCGCCGCATCGAGATAAAAACATCTCAACTTTTCAGAATGCAGCAAGCGCTCCGCAGCTTGGAGCTAGAGCGCAGCTGATGGTTGCTTAGAAACGGCAGACGCTTCCGGAGCGCAAGCGCCCGAGCGCTTTGTTGACAAGGAAGAAAGAGGCGCGCCTAGCGTTTTCCACGCGTTTTTAGGCGCGACATGTGAACGGCCCCTTAGACGCAAATGTTTTAACATCGGCGATATGTTGTGTACTGCTTAGGGTCCTTGCCACCACGAGACAAATTGGCATTGCAAATTGAACATAAAGCTCGACTTGAATCGCCTTCTTTTGGTGGAAAGTACTGCCAAACAAAACTTTTTTTTTGCTTACGAGTTCCATTTTCAGATTCTTACAGCCTACTACATTCGAACGGGTCCTATGTAGCCTAAACACCTTCACGTAATCAACGGCCGTGTGACGTCGTAGTGCAAGTCTAGGGTTCGGTTTCGGTGGAAAATAAATCTAAGGTTCGGCCGAAACCGAACCCCGTCAAAAAGCCCAGGATTCGGCCGAATCCGAATCCGAATCCTGGATTCGGTGCATCCCTAGTTCATAGAGGTGCAGTCATGACATTAAGGTCCCAGTCGTGTGGTTACAAGAAAGATCACATTAACGGTGCAGCTCTATCATGTGAAACCGCAATTCCACTGTGATGCAAATTATATTAAAATGACACAAAAAACACAATAAGAAAAAAAACAATCTTACTAATCAACAAGTTAGTCATTAGACCACTAGTCAACATTCATGATCTAGACAAACCGATTTCCATTCCATTTCTTAAGCTACAAAAACATACATGACAAATGACTTCGAAAGTCTATAAATCTATAGTATAATCACACTTATAGCAATTTGCAACTCAAATTAAAGCTGACTAATTAGATGACTATCTAATTAAGAACAGACTGTGTTGTATCAGCTCCTGGATCGCTGAGATCACTGGAAAGGAGCCAAATTAGGTTAAATTGTGACCATAATGAGTTTAGAATAATTACTTTAATCTGTTGTTCTGTGTGTGACTGATGGATTTATGCTGGTGAATGAAAAAGGTTTCGCTTTACTCACATTTCATTCAACCATAACTGTGAAATTATGGGTGCCATTACTATTGGTCAGAGAGTTGGAAAACAAACTGCAGCCTGCACAAGTTTACCAGATGTTTTACGTTAAAACATCAGATAAATAAGCTCCAAATTAAAAAGTCGTCATGCAGAGATTCCCTCCACCTGCAGTGATGATGCAAATTTCACACTTACAACATCAGCTCTTTTCCTAAATGATGAAACACAGCGTTGTCACTGACATATACGTGCAGCAAATCAGTCAAGCATGCATGTGTCATGTCTCATACTAATACAAAAAACTGTGGTTTCTGGGATGAAGAGCTTTATCTCAGGTTCTAGAAAACCTATTACGCAACCATGAATTCGGACTAAATATCTGCAGCTGTACAATTTGGCTTATTAAATGACACTTCTTTTCAGAGAGCACAAAAAATTAAGCTTTTCCCATGCAACATGAATCAAAAAGGCCAGTCAGGCAAGAAGTGTGCCTATGTAGTGATTCAGAGCAATGAGACATGCTGTGAGCCAACATACACACATAGTAGAATCACATGCATTTGCCAGGGACAATATATAAGTCAGATATGAAAAATACCCCTGATGGTGAGAGCAAGAGACGCAGTTGAGTAGCTAGGAGAGAAAGAGGGAGAGAAGCAAAGTAGAAGAAGGAAAAGGAAGGTGGTTGTGCTTTCAATCCCTCTCTGGGTTAATTATTATGCTGAAAGATAAATTACCCAGTAAGCTGCTCCCAGCTGTACTCCTTAACCTCTACAAGGCGTGTATTTGGGTGTTCTCTTTTCAAGCAAGCGTGTGTACAACAAATCAATCAATCAATGCATTGGTCAGATCTCTTTTTGACAACAGTATATATATATATATATGTAACTTGACAGATGCACTAATTGTTCTCAGTTGTTTCCTTATAAAACGTTTCAAGTATGATGTTATTGTAGAATTATGTAATCATAGACATATTTGTCACTCAAGCTTAATATTACGTAACTGATAGTGTCCAATAATAGGAAGTACCAACTTAATGGTATTCACTTGTCTTGATCACTGATTGTCTAGAGTACTTTAAAGGTCAGGACACACCAAGCCGACTTCAAAGATCTAGCAGCGATGAAAGCCAAAGGTGTTGTCGCCTGTTATCAGCTGCGTCTGGACCAAAAAGCTGGGCTTAAACACACTGCATAGACTAAAACTAAACTAGCATGTGGGTTAGTTAATCTAAAAATGAAAACTTTGTCATTTATTACTCACCCTCATGCCGTTCAAAACCTGCTCTTCGTTCATCTTCAGAACACAAATTAAAATATTTTTGATGAAATCTCATAGCTTTCTGATCCTGCATAGACAGCAACTCTACTACCACATTCAAGGCCCAAGAAAGTTAGTAAGGAGATTGTTAAAATAGTCAATGTGTCAGCAGTGGATAAACCGTAATGTTATGAAGCTACGAGAATTCTTTCTGCGTGCAAAGAAAACAAAAATAACTTCATGGTACTCTCATGAATGCACGGCAAAGACTGATGTGGTGGAGAAGCAGCTGTTGAATAAAATAATTATTTTTGCTATATTTGTGCAAAAAAGTATTGTCATAGCTTCATAACATGTTCATACTACCTTTCTGCCTTGAACATGGTAATTGAGTCAGAAAGTTCTCGGATGTAATCAAAAATATTTGTGTTCTGAAGATGAACGAAGGTCTTACGGGTATGGAAAGACATGAGAGTGGGTAAGGATGACATTGAGGGGGGGTTAGTCATGAAATTTCTGATTTCAGCCCTGTTCCATTTGGAACGGTTATCCAAGCCGAGGCCCAGCTGTACGGAGGTACTATACGGTGGTAGATCCCCTCAAATGAAAACAAAAGCAATTGACGATCTGGCAAACTATCCGTGTTTTTTTGGCAATCACAGATTTCTTGAACGTAATGGCCAATCAGAAATGTTTTAGTTTCTCAGAATTCACTCATTTTTGAAAGCACTGGATCGGTTTTAAGTGCAGTTTTGTCTGCTCGCGATTCATCTCATGACTACTTGCAGATGCGATGTAAATAAGAAATTCATTGTGTACTTCAGAGAGCTCAGATTGCAAGGAACTAAGATGAGCGATTCTTTTTAGTGATAATAAAGGAAGTACACTTTGCACACTTTCTGGGTGATAATCCATTCAGAATTTGTATGAAATTTTTATTTTCAGACACACACCGCAATGTTTCAGGAATGACATCTGCATATTTATGCTGGATTCATTCTCGAAATAGCAGTGACTAACACAGTGATAACTAAAGCAATGGACGGGACAAAAAAAAGCATGTGTAAACTTTATTGAGATCAGGACATCAACCAGTAGCCTAATTCAATTTCCAGTAACAAACGGTAGAAAGTGGTATGCGATTTATGACCCAAATAGTCCCAAAACTGTCTCACCTTTACTAACAAGGAATCAAAACGGATACATTTTAAGTGACAGGAAAAAGACACGGAAAACTTAGAAAAATTTAGAAAAGCAGCGTGCACATTTCTGGTTAAAAATAAAAAGGCCATCAACTGACACTTAACACTGGAAGAATCGCCAGATTCAAACTAGCAGCAAGAGTCAAAAGCTTGTCCAGAGTTTAGTAGTCTAAACATTGGCAACCTCTTTAAGTTATTCTTGACTGCACTGTATTGGCTGCTTTGGTGCGATCAGTCAAATGTTGCCCATTAGGGTGAATAATTAATGACAGAATTTTTAATTTTCAAGTGCAGACCATGTGACGTCAAAGTTTGGTTAAATGGTACAAACACCAGCAAATATCAGCTGAGTCAGGCACAAGCAGATTTCTATGCTTATGATTTTAAGTTTTAAACCATTTTAGATAAAATAGTTAAGTTGACTTGTTGGCTAACTAAAGTGGTAAACAGTTGGTTCTCACATTGATGATGCAATCATACTGCACTTTGATTGCACAAAAACAAAACAATAATGCTCTGAGAAACAAGACCTGCGTGGGCAGCGGAAGGTGGGTGGAAACAAACTTGGGTTTGGACCAAGCAATTGAAACAAGTATGAAAATAGTTTTAATTCTCACGCAAATGCACTAAAGTATTTTTTTTTTCTTTAGTAAAAGTTTGAGGTCAATGCACTTGTAATGTTGCGTTCCTCTCCCTGTGCCAAAGGCGGCCTACATATCCTTCCACTGTTGTCTGGTTTGGATGAAACAAAGCAGGGTGAGTTTTCTAATAATGCAAATGTATAATGTTTACATCAATGACATCTGTCCATTCTTTGTCCTCAAGGCATCCGGTCTCTCTTCTCTCTCCCAAGTGACAAAAAAAGATGTGACAAATGAGTAAAAGGACAGAGGACACATCAAAAAAAAAAAAAGCGGGAAAACCAATGTAAAAGCAATTGCCTGGCTTAAAAGCTTTCATCTCTGTGGGTGTGGATCAAAGCTGACTGCTGCTTTAGGATTCCTCTCTTTAGGAGGATTAGCGACCGGCAATTTGTGTCTCTCTGATTGCGGACAGCACGGTGAACACGGTGGTCTGGACACTACCCTGCGCTGCACCTAAACCACCATTAAGTGTGTG
This sequence comes from Garra rufa, assembly GCF_049309525.1. Taxonomy (NCBI): domain Eukaryota; kingdom Metazoa; phylum Chordata; class Actinopteri; order Cypriniformes; family Cyprinidae; genus Garra; species Garra rufa. The sequence goes on from NC_133364.1 coordinate 7,596,473, forward strand.
CGCATGATGTCAGATGAATGAGTAAAAGCATAGGAGATTAAAAGGCCTTTGGTCAACCTGTGTGTGCGAGAGCTCGAACCGCTACACATGCAAAGCTCATCTCAAATTGTGCATAAATGAGGTCGCCTGTTTGGATTTCAGCGTGTTTATGTTTGCAAGTTTGTTTAAACCTCTCTAAGGTCACTATTTGCGTGTGGATGTGTGTTTTCGGTGGAGAGGTTTGGCGCAAACTCCCCGTCTGCTGTCTGGAGATATACGGATATGTGTGTATTGCTGCTATTTCTGCTGTCTGACTAACGCCAGTGGGCTCTGGCACTACCATGCTATTCTTTCCTGCTGCCCCAACTGTCACTTTTGTGTACGCATGTGTAAATGACAAAAAAGTGAGACAGAATGATGAGTTTCTGTGTTACTATTCTGTATTACCTAAGTGTGTTTGTGTGTATGTGTGTGTGTTTGTGTTGGGCCAGGTGGCTCTATAAGGAGACAGCTGTTTCTATTTCAGACCGCAACCTTAAGGCCTATTATGGAAATAAGGGGCCGAAAGACAGCAAGACACAAAGACGGAGTGAAAGAGAGAAAGAAAAAATAGCAATAACAAACAAAGCTGTCTCAAACATATGCCCAAACATTCACAGTAACACAATTAAACTCATTAAGAAGGACTCATCCTCAGCTGTACTGTCTGGGAGCTGAAAACTTAACACGGGAACTATCAACACTTTATTTTAGAATCACATGCATGCTGCCTTTTTGAATTTATGCCATGTTTTACATTTCTATTTATTTACTGACCAATACAACTGAAAAGCTGTATTTTTCCCATATGGTAGTTATGTACGCCTACGCAGTGCACATTACGTCATATCTAAACTGCAAGCATAGGGCACTGAAACTACTATTATAATTACTGAGGCCGTCTACTCTGCCCAATCATAAAAGCACAAAAAAAGAGAATTAAATGTTAGATAAAAAGTTTGATGCAGATATTTTCTGAAATCTTGTTGATAATGATAATTAGAAAATATTTAGCTGATAGTGTTATTGTGCTGGTACTTTGACAGGTTTAGGACTGCTGTGGACAGCAGACTCTCAAAGCTTTTAATATTCTTTATATTCTGTGCAGTGGTTAGTTTGCAGGAGTAACGGAAATTCACTTTTCCAATATGTTTAAATTGATTTTTACCTTTTATGGGCATTTTTACCTTTATAAAGACAGTTTTTTACATAATAAATCTTTTGTGTCAAATTCTTACATTTAATCAGTAAATTCAAATAGTATGACACTATAAGGTTGTTGCTGAGCAAATGAAATCAGTATCAACAAAATTTGTGTTTGCAATTCAGAGAAAAAAAATTGCATCTGAAATGGCATTTAGATGCATTAACACAGACTGTTTACTGCAGGACATAAATGCTTTTAACCTGCAGTTACAAATACTGTTTGTGAAAAAAGTTGAATACTGATATTAGAAATTATTTGGGGGAAAAAATTAAAATACTTTTCATATAAACCTGAAATCATCAGTAGGTGGTGGCAAATCACTGCAGGAATGAGTAACTGAGTCATTCATTCAACTGATTCGTTCAAAGCGCTGATTTAGTAACAAAACACTATCATGTGTCGAAAGAGTTCTGCTGTGGCTTTGTTTGGAACTATTTTTGTTGTTGAAATGCAGCAAAAACATAGCCTAGAATAGAGCCCTGCATTTGAGCCCGAGCCCGTCGGGGCCCGACTTTTTTTTGCCCCTAGGGCCGGGCTTCGGGCCAATTTTCACGTCATAACTTGCACACATATCGGGCTTCGGGCCTGCTTTAGAAAAAAAACTTAAAAAAAAAAAAGTTTAATGAGATTTCATGCGTGCGTCCCCGGAAGCGCCAGTGATGTCTCGCGCATAGCAGAGTATGAGCGGAGCGCGGAGTGGAGCGGTGTGATTTTGAATGGAGGAAGGAGCGGATTTTTTTAAAAGTCGGAGCGTCATGGTTTTCACTCTCTCCAAGAGCGCTCCACCACCGCTGTTTAGCTTGATAGAGATGGATCACTCAAATCAGAAATAATGTGATCTGTAGGTAAAATAACTGACGAAAACATATTATTTTCATTACAAACTTTGCACTGGATAAAGCAGCAATACTCTTTTAATGCTGACAATTATTAGCTGTGGTCGGAACAAATATTGCACACTATGTTTGAAACTCTCCTGTTATTTTATTTTATTATATTTTATGAACAGGACTGTTACATTTCAAACATACTTAATTTTTTTTTTTTTTTGGACGCGGAGCGGTGTTTCTGATATCAGTGAGCGAGGAGTGGAGCTGGATTATTAAATGCAAGGAGTGCGGGGGAAATTGTTGCCGCTCCACTGTGCTCACATACCGCATAGAGATTTTCAGCCACGTGGTAAAGTTGTGTTTTTGAAGTTTTCTATATTATTATTTATTCTTTATATATTTGTTCAATATTCGTTTACTTTACCACTGCGACTTTGTATGTTCCGGTTTTGCGCAGCAGAGCTGCCTGCCCTGTTCGAAATGCCTTTGTTCTGAGATGGTGATAATAAACTTTAAATCTAACATTTTGCTATATTGATGTTTGTTTTATATCTGTGAATTGCATTGTAGACTAGTCAAGTGTTGATTTGATATATAGGTTAAATTGAGTAAACACACTGTGGACCACATACCGCTTGGATATCGATGTCACTTAAAAAACTAACTTACATTTAAAAAACAAACAAACAAAAAACTCCAAACTTTTCTCTAAATTGTTCTGATAAAAAAACCGAAACGAAAAAACATAAACTTTCTATTAAATACGAAATCTGGTCTATTTTAATGGCTGTAACAGTATAAGCTGTTTGGCGGAAAAAAAGACGGGCTTCGGGTCGGACTCGGGCCAAAATTTTTGATAAGCTGTCGGAGACAGGCCGGGCTACAGCCTGTGCGTCTCGGGCCAGGGCCGGGCTAGGGCTTAGATTTAAGGCCCGTGCAGGGCTCTAGCCTAGAATCTAGACGCGCCCCTAGCGGCAGCAAATTACATTTGCTTCCAAGGGCAGTCTAGTTACTCTCTGTTCACTTGAGATTTCTAAAAATCCAAAATCGACCGGGCCAATCACGAGTCAGTGGGCGGGTTTAACATGATGACGACTGACGTGCGACCATAAGTTCCGTCAGACATTCTCTGGTTCCGTGAGAGATAGAGCGATGACTGCTGCTAGTGAACAACTTTCTTTCGAATCGACTTTGGCCGCCACTCTGAAAGACTTGAAGTTAAGCTTTTCTCTGAGAAAAGAACAAGAAACTGCACTGAGGTCGTTCTTACAAAAGAAGGATGTATTTGGAGTTTTGCCAACTGGATACGGCAAAAGTTTGATCTACCAGCTAGCTCCGCTGGTGGGAAAACCCATGGGACTCTGACTACGTCACCTTCTTCGTTGTTCTGATTGGTTGTAGCGCTATCCTATTGCGTGGAGAGGGAGTTTGAAAGACAACCATTTATCCCACCCCTCCGGTTGAGCCCTGTCTATGGAGAGTGCCCAGACCCTGGGCCTGGCTCGTCAGGCTAGAAAAACAGGAACTGTGTCTAAAATATAAGTCCGCTTAAAACTGTTCATCAAATCAATATCACATTTGAAATCGTGCTGATATTTGGAGAAAAACATCACTCTTTGTGTGATATCAACTATACAGGGGCATTTTAGCTTCCTTATCTTGAATTTTTGTAAATTCTTAATGTATTTTAATAGAAATCACGCAATGAAATTGTGAACAATAAATGCGTGCAGTTTAAGCTACATCTCATAGTGTATTGCATGCACTGTCTGGGTATGTTTTTGTTTGGTTTTTGCAATATACTCAATAATGTCAAATTGCATAACGTTCAAACAACCATTACGATATTATCTCATTATTATGCATGCAAACTATTTTGGTAGGAAAAACCTTTGTTCACTACAAAACAACTACCTTGAATTTTAAAAAATATTGCTAGCTAAGCATAACATTTTCATTCTGGAAGACAAAGTGTAAAATGTTCCAACACAACATTTTGATACATTATAACATTATTTCAAATCAAATTAATTTTAAACGTTTAACGTTCACTAACAGTGCCCCCCCCCAAATGAGAATATATATGTCTGGCTCTCTGCACTTTGACTATGTGCACTGAAACAGGCTTTGACTATGTGCACTATGTGCATTGAAACAGGAACCTGACCGCAGGATTAAGCCTATGGTAAGAATTGCGGTAAATCAGTCTGACACGCTCTTTTATCTATTCAGTATTTAATGACCTGCTTCCGGAAAATAGGTACTTTTCTCATATTTTATTACCGGTAACCATCTAGCCGTCCCAGTACATTAACAGCTGCATCTTTCTCACAGGATTTATTTGAGCAGAACCCTACTTCAGCAGTAACAAGATGTGCTTGAAGACCTGAGGTTACTTAGGGAACAGTGGACAGATAGAAACCTCACCTGTGGTCAGATTCAGCCTCACCTTGTGGAAACCTGAGGAGTTAGCAGGTAACACAGGCTCCATTCACGTGAGCAAGATCACCAAGATGTGAACTCCATGGTCCGTTTATCACCATGGAGTGCTGTGTTAGATGATAATGGGGGTGTTAGGCCTCTGCAGACGGAGAAATGAGCTGATAAGTGAGGTATAAGGGGTCTCAGCGGAGCTGTAAACCAAGAATAAATCCTAAGATGCCGATGGATGCGTCATATTTCAGAGTTGCACCATGTAGAGAGTAAAATCCTACAACACTCTGAAAGGCGAGAGGTGAAAGGAAGCTGAACGACCCAGAGGAAACACCTCCACTCATAACCAAACCCAGATGTGTAAGTCAACCGTGATGGTGTCAGCTTTCTAGTCCCTGGATTAAAAAATGTATAGAGTACATACATTTATATAGATTTCATAACCAGTAAAAATATCAAAACAACATTTTCTGACATTGCAACTAAAAATCCAGAGCATTCCTAAGCAATCAGTTCCATGATTAGATTATGCTTTGATTGTTAAAATTTCTTTAAGTTTCATCTTAGGATTTTTTTCTCCTCTGGTAAGACGATGATACACTGAAAGGAACTAAATTAAAATGGTCTCTGTCAACCCACATTATCATGTTCAGAATAAACTCTTTCCCTTTACTTCTACAGGGAGTAGGATATGAGAAAAGCAACAATGGATAAACTGAGTGACCTCACTTTTTTCTCTTTGTAAGTCTCTCACAGACACTCCTCCCAAAATAAACCGCCAGTCCCTAAGCGACACGAGTCAAAAGCCGAGACAAGCTGATAAAAATGGTCTGGTCTCATCCTGGCTTCAAGCAAAATAATGGAACGTTGTTCTGCTTCCTACTGCTTTAAAACATGAAGTAACAGCGACTAGCTGTCTACTTTCAACATTAGTCTTAAAGGTACAATAGACCCAAAAATGAAAATTCTGTCTTTAGTTACTCACCCTCATGTCATTCCAAATCCGTAAGACCTTTGTTCATCTACGGAACACAAATTAAGACATTTTTGATGAAATCCAACAGCTTTCTGACCCTGCATAAACAGCAATGCAACTACCACGTATAAAGCCCAGAAAGGTTGTTAGGACATCGATAAAATAGTCTCTGTGTCATCAGTGGTTCAACCGTAGTTTTACGAAGCTACAACTTTAAGATTCAACAATTTCTTCTTTTTTGCGCCTGATGCAAAAAGTATTTTATTTAGCTTTATAACATTATGGTTGAACCACTGATGTACATGCACGTGGACTATTCTAATGATGTCTGTCTGGGCCTTGAACATGTCAGTTGCATTGCTGTCTATGCAGGTTTAGAAAGCTCTCAGATTTTTGGGTGAACTATTTCTTTAAGGAACCACTAATATTAATGTTGTCATTAGCAATGCAGCTAGATATAAATAAAATATAAATAATAATTCTAATATAAGTATTAGAGAAATGTTCAGTCTTCTGAGATATCAACTTAATATAGTATTATTCATGAATTTGCGATGGTTATTTGGGGTTTCTGTGTGGTTGGTCTGTGTGTGCGATATTGCAATTTTACTGGTATTAGCTTAAGCCGGATGCTTTTATTTCCTGTATTCTGGCCTCATTGTTGAAATTTAACAGGGGTGGTATCATCACTAGAACATTAGGTACAAAAATCTGCTTTGAGAATTAAACATGAACCCTGTTCTACTTTCCAATAGATGGTTGCAGACAGTATAGATATAATGCAAATCAGGAACCCTTTCCAGCAGTATTTAAGTCACCAATTGCCTTCCGTCTGTTTTCTGTTCAAGCAAGCCTAAGGGATCAGGCAAGAAATTTCTTAAAACAAACCATGACATTACATGTTGACATGCAGGCATCTTTTGGGACAAACAGACACATGTTTAAAATAATTTGAGTAGACAATGAGTTTTAAGATTTAGAATGGCTTAATGGGTATTGCATGGGACAACAGTGATGTGGAAGAATATCCTTGAAAAATGGCCTTCCGCTCTCTTAAGGCAATGTATACCATACAGTCCAAAAAGAGGCTACATGCTGAATGCAGGGGGGAAGGAAACTCCAAGGGCACATGGGGAAGCCGGCCCAGGAGAGGCTGTTATTCACAATGATGGAGGAGAGTAAGATATTACTCAGAGTGACTTCTTTTCACGTGACCACCGTAGTGCTCTGAAGGAAAGGGTAATTGAATTTCCAGCCTGGGTTTTTTTAAGCGTCTTAGCAATATCTGGAGCAGCTCCACGGCGTTCCACTGCCAGGATACTAGGATTACAGGCCTTCATAGAGCCTCTAGCCAGACATTCCTAAAGGGAAGACCTGAGAGAACAGAGGCCTCGTTCTCCAGACCCAGCGGTGCACACAATCCAACTACGAACCAAGTCCACTTCCTAAACAAGACATTACAAGCATGTTGAAACTTACTGTACGAAATGAACCAGACTAGGGGTCATTCCAGACATGGAAAGGCTCAGTTTTTTTCTTACACACAGGGTAAGCTGAGAATGGCAACACAGTCTGTGGATAAAATGTCCCCTGGTGGGTGAACATTCAGCTTCTAATGATATATACGGGAGACAGGGTCACAACCCTGAAAGTCGAGAAATCACAGAAAAATATGTTCAGTGTTAAAAATCTTCTGGTTAATTAAAGCAAATGTACAGTACTGGAAAAAACTCTATGTGATAAAGACCCAGCTGGGTTGACAGTGAACGGCAAGTCTTTTGAAACCATTCTGGCAAAGCTCCCAGTAATTTTTGTGTCTGCAACTTATCTAACAGGCTTCAAGCCAAGTGGGCTTCTCTTATATCAGAGGTTGTGGTTTTACGAAGCTACAACTTGTCTTCTCAAATTAATGCTTAAATGCCACTCTTCACTGCTAAATCAAATATACACCAAGGGATTCCAATGGATTCATTGGGGATAGACAGAGGTTTACCTTGGCAAATCAGAGCTGTCTCATTAGGAAACATTATACTTCCATTACGACTGCAAGAAAAACCAATAGTCCTGAAAACAGGTGGTTGGAACTTAGACTCCCAAAAGTTAAATCTGTGAAATTGGGAAATATTCAATCATATCCAGTGCAAGTTTAAAGTCAATCCATATCTGGGGTTCAGCTTTGCTTTGGTTATTCAGTGACAGCATGACTGCATGAACACTGATATCTTGCTTTGGTAGATCAATAGTTAAAGACAAAAACTGTCTTTCAGATTCACCGTAATGAAGATAAGTATAGTTTAGCCCACATATAAACTTAATAAAGTCTTAAACCAAACTTCTCAAAAGATTAATCTCTATTACGGCAAAATTTTATCGATTGTGTTCCTCTAGGATAATTTACGGTTTAAAAACGTCTCTGGACTGTGTCTGGTTGCCCCAGCTCTAAGAGCAACAAGCACCTAAGTGGTTTTATATTGGGCATATTAAAAAAGTCAAAAGTTCCCAAAGAACTCTTGAACACAAGTTCCCAAAGACATCTCCAGGGACGGCCATGACTGTGGTAACAAACCCTAAAGCACGCAGGACTTATCCTAGTTCACACACTTTGCAATACTGGCTTCCTAATAACTGTATAGACAGTTTAGCTTTAGGCAATATAGATATTACCTCAGGTGCCATCTCTTTAGCAATAGTGCAGGTTATGTTAACTCAGTGGAGCATTCTGAGGAAGAGATGTTTGTCCAGTAACATGGAGACAGAGACAGATCTCCTCATGATTTGTTGGTGTTGTAGAGAGGACTGTTTTATATTAGCCACCTCTCTTGAGGCTTCTGGTTATTCAGCGCACTTACCCCTAATCAGATCCATACTCACCCCAGTAGGGGAGCCGGTTAACATATGAGCCCTATATAGTAATCAACAGCCTGTCAGGCTTATGGGAGAAAATAAGACTTCATGTGAACGAAGGAAGTCCCTCCTGGACTTTTGGACAGTGCAGCGCAGCTGTGGAAACCGATGGTTTGTCTTTTATGGGTTACTGAGAACACTGAATCAAACTCTCTCTCACAGTAGCAAGACAGTCCTGTACAACCAACACACTGTAATGTGCTATAGTTAGTAGCAAGCAGCCTTCTTTTTTTTCTTGCATATAACCTCTTAAACCACATCTATTCCGTCAAGTAAACCAGAAACTCATTCAGATTTCCTACATAATATGACCTTAAATTTTTGTTGCAAGGTCTAGGCTAGATGCAATGGATATGAGGAGCATTAAATATGGGTTTATCTTGGTTTAGAGCAAACAACTGTCTCTTTTATTTCTGCTAAGCACTTCCTGTCAGGCTAACATGCCATGGAAAGAACACTGATCAGAAACAGATGCAACAACAAGAGGCATCCCTTCCTTGACACAATTTCATCTTGGTGTTGTGTCAAGCAATCCTGCTCTTCAGGGTCAAGCATCGGGGTGTGTTTTACCGCTTGTGATGGAAAGATAAATCTTAAGGTCAGAGTTTTAATTTAGTCCACTGGCAAAGTCCAAACAATTGCTCATGGACTCACGTAAAGTCAATTGTATGTTATGTAGATGCTAGGTCTTTCACACCCATAAAAATTTTCCCATCTACTGTGGGATTTGCTCCCGTGTTGCTCAAGCAGATGTGAGATCAGTAGTTCTAGGTCATGTTTATCTGTTTGATGTGCAATGTTCTCCTACACAACCCAGCAAAAACACTGACGTCGAAGGAAAGAGACATGGTTACAACTCAGAGGTTCTAAACAGAGTAATTGCTCTAACCTCAAAACCTTGTCAGATGGCCACAATTGTACAGTTGAATCGAGTCCAAAGTTATCATACAAGTTGGCTACTTCACCAGCTGATTAATCAGGTCTGCATCACCTCAGAACATGTTGAGACCTGACATCTGCCTTCTCACTAACCACTGGCAGGAGTTGACATTCACATTTGCAGAAGAAACTCCTCAACTTTCGTTATCCATCACCTTAGTTCATGGAGAAACTCCAGGAGGTTTATTAATCACAATATTGACATATTTCTTCATGCATTTCGGTAAAGGTCTTTTCTGCTCAAACGAGAATCTCGATTCTCTTAAAAAACAAACGCTCGCTATTGATCTTGGTCCAAAACAAACAGAATTCAATTATTACTTCCAGCTGACTTGACAATAAGTGCAGAATAGCATAAAATAAAGGATAGTGCTTCTCCAGGGAGTGATGCAAGACCAGGAGTGTTAGTTTCCACTTGCCAAAGCGAAAAGGATAACATAATGGAGATTCTTCAAGCAGCATGATACCAACCTTCCTGGCCACATCTAGCTCTTTTTGAAAATGTTCTGCTTCAACTGAGCTTTGCTTGGATGGAAAGAAATCCTTGGAAGCGGTATGCAAGAACGGAAAAACCAAACACTTGCACGTCTTCCTCAAAAGCAGCTAAACAAACCCCACAGACCGAACGCAGTAGGGTTCACTTTAATGTCAGTTTTCCCTCAGTGCTTCAAACTAAATATTAGCAAAAACATCTTCAAACAAAGCAAAAAATGAAAAGGCTTAAAACATGAGGTTAACTCTGAAAATACACAATGTGTGGTGAGTACCTTCCCACAGAAGCCTGGCAAAATTTGAACATTGCATAGATGATGCAGGAACAAAAATCCTATTCTGAGCCAGTTAAAAAAAGAAGAATTGCACAATGACTGAAAGAAAAACACTGAGCAGGTGGCATAATAAAACTCCGGCCCGTGGAATCTCAAAAGCTACTCTTCAATCTACCAATCTAAAAGATGTAAACAAGGGAACATGTTCTCAATGGACAATTTATCTTGGTCTGCTGCAGTTAGTCTTAACAATAACTACATTATGCTGCATGTAACACAATCTTAGGATCAATATCAGTGCAGTTTGTCCACAATCTCATGAAAAATGAACATATCAGCCATATATCATAGGATGCTCATAGGAAACCTGAGAATTCCAAAGTGCATTTTATTGGCATGAAGACTCACACGTTATTCTAGCTCAACAATTATAAGGTGATAAAAGTTAAGTTAAACCATATATCAATTTCACATGACACATGTAGTTACACTTGCCATTATCATGCATTCATTCATAGTTTCATAGGTGTCTTATAAGATTGATTCATGCACAAACACAAAACTGTGAAATGACAAACAATAGAGAAGAATATCTTCACTCTTGGATATTTTTAGAATACACTCTAAAAATGCTGGGTTAAAAAACAACCTAACTTGGGTTATTTAGCAACCCAGCACTGGGTAAATATTGGACAGAACACATGCTGGGTTATTTTAATCCAGCTAGATGGGTTAAATGTTTTTAACCATTAATGCAACAACAATAATCAAAAGATGAACATTTATTATTAAGCAAGCAGCATTAAGCATTACAGCATTGCTTAACAATCATTTTAGAAATAAAAAATTTAACATTTAAAAGTAGCATCTTAATTTAAGTGTATTTAACCATTCTCTGTAATCACTTTTCACCAAACACTCTTAAAAATAAAGGTGCTTTGGAAGGTTCTTCACAGCGATGCCATATAGAAGAACCATATTTGGTTCCACAAAGAACCATTTAGTCAAATGTTATTTAATTTAAAGGAACACTCCACTTATAAAAGTTTAGCATTTGCACATGTGCTGCGTGGTATTACTGCTCCTGCTTCAGCCTTATAACGGCAGCAAACTTCCTTGACTATTACGCCGGAATGGGAGTGTAGTTCCTAATCTTATCAGCCTAGAAAATTGAAGCTTTGCATTTCCACCGGTCTTAGTACACGATATAACTACAGAAGAGTCAAGTTTTAAATAGGACAAATATCGAAACTCGTTGGTCATTTTTGAATGTGATGCTAATTGGTCTAGCTAAAGCTATGCTAAAAGTGATATCGCCAGAACAGGAGAACGGCTGAATGGATTTCAAAACGGTAAAACTCAACTTATTAACTCGGGGGAAGTTGGAGAATGAGCCTTTTTCCAAAAAAAGTGGAGCGTTACTTTAAGAGATAGAACCCTCTCTTTCTTACCTTTTTATAATCTGAAGAACCTTCTTTTGCCACGAAGAACCTTTTGTGAAACATAAAGGTTCTTTATGGAACTATTTAGACAAAAAAGGTTCTTCTATGGCATCATGAAGCACCTTTATTTTTAAGAGTGAAGTAGTGAAGACATTCTCATGCCGTGCCAAAACCTGAGCTGCAGTATACAAAATTTTCTAAAGAAGTGCAAGTTGGCCCTGAGAACCCCTCTCTCCTGTAGAGGAAGCAAAAGAAAAAAAAAACCTCAACAGCTGGGCTGTTTCGTCCAAGACATGCTCAACCCAGTGGTTGGGGTAGAAAAAATAACCCAGCAGCTTTGTTACAGAAAAAAACTCAATAAAATGACTCAACAGCATTTGGGTTAAAAAAAATAACCCGGCATTTTTTCAAGTGAGATAGAATTTACTGCGATGGGATATGGTTTCTGACATTTGTATCCTAATTCCTTGTTTTTCGCTTTTTCGCAAGAGTGTGTCTTCTAATTAGCCATATACTTCAGACTAAAGAAGCTCTTGACTACCTGCTTTTCCTCTTTACGCTTACTGGGAGGCCGGAGGACACAGTCTCGAGTCTTTGGTAGTGAATAACCCCCAACCGAGAGGTGAACAGAGCACAGGGGTTTTTCACAGAATTCCACCTTAGACACACACAATGCACTGCAAGTACGTAAATGGAGTGTCCTTCAGGCTTACAAACTGTTGCTAGAATTTTTTTTCATTGTGTTGACTCGAGAATGATAAATTGGAGGCTAATGAAGGTCATTTTGATAACAAAAACAATGATGCATTAATAAAATCTTACATTTCGTCTTTTAACTTACGAGTCTGTCAACAGGAACATTTCTTATCTAGGTGCATACTTTCCAGACTAGCATCACTAACTCCCCTAGTGCTGAAGACATTCGTGGTTACTTAATAGTTTTACGGGACTACATCTTTTATGAGGTCATGTAGAATAAAAGGTATTTTGGATTCATTCAAAAATATTATACAAGGGCAGGTCCCTATTTGTTTATATTTAGTTGTTTGCTCTAATGTCTATCTGGCACATCTCCCGGTCCACACGCATCTGCAGACTGTGAAAAGATGATCTCAACGCAATGTTTAGCACAAGCTTTATCTCTAACAATTATACTACCACCTATTGGAGAGTTTAAGCACAACAGTAACAGGTAAACAGACTTTAGGTTTCCACAGCAAGGCAGTTAAGTAACGCAGGCTATAAACCTGAGAAGTATTTGTATTCTGAGAAATTTGCTGGCAGATGTACTATTTTGTTATCTAATGCAATATATCTACTAGTGCTGCTAAAACGTCTAAGTACTAAGGACAGCTTCCCAGCCACAATGGGTGGATCATAATGAGCAAATGCTCATGTAAATAATTCAACAGGTGAACAAGACTGATAGTGATAGTGAGTGGAGGACAGTGATGTCATCTTTATGGCAGGTGGTCATTTCCTCTGAAAGGCACATTTGTCATGGGAGGAGTCACGTGGAGCGCAGCTCAAACAAACACCTACTGTATTTTTATTTCAAAGCCTGGGTTCGAGTAGATTCGTGCAAAAGAGAGTAAATGAAACGTGACAAAATGCTACACCTCCTTTCTCAGTGTCAGGCTTTAATTATAATGAAATATGAGTTACTCCTAACTTATTTAGAACTTGCATTGTGTGTTACAGAACCAACGTGGTTATGTGGGTCAAGTTTCTGCACCTACACACTTTTTGTTTGTAAAAACATTTTCCAACTGTATGTTTACAAATCTTTTTGGTGTGTGCGCATGACCGCACAGTTAGATGGAAGCATTAGTATACATTGTGGTTAATGTGAGTACAGCTGCAAAAATGTTTAACTACGCACGTACTCTTTCTTTGCTCAGAGTGAGCTTAAAGAATTAGTTCACCTTGAAAATGAAAATTCTGTTATTTACTTATCCTCATGTCGTTCCAACCACGTAAGATGTTTGTTCATCTTCAGAACACAAATTAAAATATTTTTGCTGAAATTCGAGAGCTTTCTGACCCTGCATAGACAGCAATGCAACTACCACATTTAAAGCCCAGAAAGGTAGTAAGGACATCGATAAAATAGTCCATGTGACAGTGGTTCAACCGTAATTTTATGAAGCTACGATAATACTTTTTGCGCACAAAGAAAAACTAAAATAACTTTAGTCATGGTACTCTTGTGAACATGCGTTGAAGACTGACATGAACGAGTAGAAATGGTTGAATAAAGTAATTATTTGTCTTTGCATGCAAAAAGTATTCTCATAGCTTCATTAAATTAAGGTTGAACCACTGATTTCACATCGACTATTTTAACAATGTCCTTACTACCTTTCTAGGCCTTAAATGTGTCAGTTACATGCCGTCTATGCAGAATCAGAAAGCTCTCAGATTTCATAGAAATATCTCTACATTTGTGTTCCGAAGATGAAAGAAGGTCCTACAGGTTTGGAACAACATGAGAGTGAGTAAATAATGACATAATTTTCATTTTTGGGTGAACTATCCCTTTATGTGATCAGATTTTTTTAAGAAAGCCGGAAATGTCCCTCTAAATGCTAACTGGCTGAGAGAAAGCTGCATCAACGATGGGAAAATTCACAAAATCATTCCTAGCAAAAAATTTTGAAAAGTTATTAAGTTATTAATCTCATTTCTGATTTATCAACCTCCCACCTGAAGGTCACTGAGCATTTGGTGCATATTGCACATAAAAACGGTAAGCTCTTTCTTTAACTATCAAGCTCTGGTCTGACTGGCTATCTGCTATGCAGTTTCAAGGAGTCGGCGTGCAAATGCTTTTACTGGTCCTCTGGGAAAACAAGGTGCCATGCTACTACAAAGAGCACTTCTTTGGAAGAACTACCTGTATTGGCAAAATTGGCAGTTTGACGTAAGGTATCTGGAATATATTCAGCATAGTTTGAGCTTAGTCTTAGTCACAAGTAAATGGGATATTACTAGGACAGACAGAAATTGAGATTGTGTTGGTGTTGTCTTGGAAAGTGCTGCATCATTATTCAAAAAAGCAAGCACTTTATTGTTCAGTGCTCTATTTTTGAGATATCAGTGTCAGATTTACCCACCCCTACGTAAAAACAAAAACTGCAGTTGGTCACCTTATATGCCTCCTTCTGTCTAAGTGGGTGGTTCTAGACCAGAAAATAGTCAAGGCACAAAACATAAACTGCACGCAGAGTTGAACAGAAAACAAACACTGTGACTCAATTAAACAAAGTGGAAAAGGCAAAAAAGCTGAATGTTTCCTTCCCTGTGCTCTCAGGAGTCTATCGGTCATTGTGTCGACCGGGATGCGTCTTGCATGACATTAGCGCTAATGGGGACGAAGCGTATGCATATATATTTGCCTGAACCAGAGAAAGGTGGAGAGAGATAGAGAGCGGAAGTGAGAGAATGAAAAGGGCACATGAGGATAGAAGCTGGCGGATGTGAAGAGTCTGGGCAGAAAGAGAAAGAACGGGGACATGGAGAGGCCCGAATCTCCTGAGGCTTTTCCAAAAGCGCATTGATTCTTTGAGTAGAGCCTCTGCCACTCTGCACGTACACCCAGAGCCTCTCCAGCCGCCTGGCTTCAGTGTGGGAGCAGAGAAGAAAGGGAACGAGGAAAAGAGAGAGAGCGAGAAGGAGAGCAAGGGCAGGGAGGGAGGGTGCGAGGAAGGGAGGCAGAGAAAGGATGAAAGAGAGACATTTGTTGCTCTGCGGATGGGTGAAATTTCACGTCGCTGGCAGTGCGATATATCCCAGATTTCTGATCGGACAGGGGGCCGTGAATACACATTGTGGATATTATGAATGCCATCATTCATGTATCACTCCATCTGGATTCAGACAAGCAGGGAAGTGTCTGAAAAGGCTTTTTTTCTGATGAATGAGGTCTGTGATTGAGTTTGTGTAGTAATGCCGAATGCAAAAAGAGTCTGTTTACATGTACATGTGGGTTTGTAGTGCATGATCGTAGATCTGGTTTCCAACTAATTCGAAAAAAATGGAACTAATGATGGTCTGTTTTAAAATTTTGCAGCTTTACAGTGAAGTTATTCAGGCAGCAAAATCCAATTAAATTAGAGAGGCTTTTCAACTCTGCATGAGGACAATTGTACAATCTGCACTGATTTCTACTAGCTTCAATTCAAACAATACACATAAAGTGCCTAATCCTTTAGAGAATAATTTGTCTTTGAACACAGCACAGGAAAAGGAAGACTTCCCTTGATTTCCCTGGGCAATGTTACCATCTGCATCAGCACTCCTATATTGTCTGTGACCTCTACATGGCTCTTCCTGAAGTCATGCTCATAGTCGTCACCCCCTACATGTTTCAGTGGTGCTAACCTCCTGCATGCAACCATAACTTCTCAATGTGACAGTGAATCTACATGGAGCCATTGTCCTCCATCTCTGTCTGTGGGGATGCCAGAAGCACTCCTTTCATCTTCTGAAAGTGATCTGATTTACTCCACACAGCTTAGCTGTTATTTCGTTGCATTTGAATATCAAAGCCCGTGAGACATTTTAAATGCCATTTATGCACAGGGAATGTGACCACTGGTGTGTTGATGACCAAAGAAACAAGTTTGGAGAAACAAAGCCAACAAAGAAACTCCCAAATCAGAAATTAGGCACATTTTGACTACTGCACTTGAATTCTGGATTAAGTCCAAGATTAACAGATGTGCCGATACGGCTTACATTACTGTTACACAGTACAGACACAATAATATCCACAGGACTCAGCACAGGATCACCGATGCCAAAATATTTCAAGTGTTATTAAACAACAAACAACCTTTCGGTAATAAGCCACAAATGTCATTTGAGGTTCACAGAAAGGGTTTGCCACCATTTCCCTCAAGATATGACGTCACATGTGAAGCTGAAAGCCTCTGCCTGAGGTCTCCTCTATTTTTAAGACATCGTGCCCTCTTTCAGGGATAAACTGCATCACTTCTATCTGTAAATCAAGAAGGACAGACATAATAACAATCAGAGGCCTTCAACTACGCCATAAGAGCTCTCTGATCGACTGGTTTTGTGTGAAAGTACAAGAGGAGCCTGTTATTCCACACACCAATAATTTTAGCGAAGCTGCCAGAAATTGAAAAGACCCACCAGATCCAAGGGGCGCCAGTCTAAAGGCCAATAACTATCCGTGTGAATTTATGTGCTTGTTCGCTAAAGAAACGACCTTGTTAACATCTATTTCCATCAGTCCTATTGAGATATTTGCCAAGGACTGTGAATGAGGTGGTCGGGCATTCTCGTTTCCCTTAAAATTGAGGAAAGATGAATGGGAAGGCTTTTTACGTAACTTTACTAACTTATAAAAAGGCCTTTCTTTGTGAGGATACACAGAGTCGACTAAATCTGCGAGCCTTTTTATCAGCAAGATAGCCTTTTCTTTCTCTTTTGAATCAACACAATTCAGCTTGGAATAAAGAGAAAGCTCATTTGATGTCAATATATGTAACAGAAAAAATTACATAATGACCGGCTCTTTGTGTTTTTCTAATCTGCATGTTTTGTGAAAGTCTGTTTACATAAGGGACAGCAAAGAATTTACTATCGCAATAAAAAACCTGCATCTGCATCTCAAACACTGTAAGAGTAAGTCAGGACATGTTCCTGTGCCGATAAGCTCGGAAAGGCAGCTGGAATTTTCACAACTCGTCTACATCATTGTTTTACTACTTCAGTGTGTTTGAAATGAAACACCATTTCGAGGTTAATGTCTGAAAAATGTTTCATATCAGCACAATTTCTGTGTTTATTTACTATGTCATTTCCCATCAAGACAGTGTAGATATATTCAAGGTTATTTCCCTCTCTAAATGCACAAATCAATGAATTTTACACACTGTGAAAATTTAGAAACATCTGGAAGAAAAGCATTTCCAGACCACAAGTTCTCATAAATTCAGAGTGAAGTCTTGGCTCGTACCTAAAACTGTAATTTGAGTCCTACCTTTCTACGCTGGTGGATTCAAATGAATGTGATTTATGAAACGGAGTCGTATTAAAAAGCAATTCAATAAACATTCAGTGACACAACTGTTTCCAGTAATAGAATCCAGCATTTTTTCTAAATGGATGGGAAACGCTTTATTCAGTGAAAGCTACTGATCAATTTTAAACTGCATAAAAAGATAATGTGAATTTATGTCTTTTATTTACGTCACCCTGTGACGTAAGCTAACCTCTAGTTATGCAGGTACAGTTTGATTTATATAGTAAGAGTGGCATGAGAAAAGGTCTAAGATCGGTGACTGATAGCATGCAAATAAATCCCTGCATCATCACAAAGTGGTCATTGTGAATCAGTCCACTGTGAACAAACGGGAGTCAATATAAATCACGGTACAATGGACGATACCTTGTATATTGAGATAAAACGACTGCATTCTTTGCCTCGGTTGTTCATTTCTTTGAATTATCTTGCTTCTTGTGGAGCTAGTGCAGATAGTAGATAAGATATGTCATCTAGGGAGACATCTGTTATTGTACAGCCCTTAGAGAGCAGCCTCTGGTGCATTTACGATAAGCATAAAGTCATAAACTGTTGCAAAAGCAAAAACCAGGCAGCACAAGGTTAGCTCTAAAGGGTTAGATCAAATTTTCATCTAAAACAAAAAAAGCAACCTTGGACTAGTAAAGTTAGGTTAGTAAATTCAAATTCAAATCTCCCCACTTGTTGCTTAGAATACAATGAATGTAAAATGTATTTTATGTACCTTTACTAAATCTGGTACGTAAATAGCATGACACATTTGTTTTAAAATGCATTTTCTTAACTAAGGTGAGTATGAAAGAAAAATGCCATATTAAAACATGGCACATCAATGTGAAATTAATAAGCAGCGATTATTTTTTTCTTTCAGTAACAATTAAACCCATAGTGTGTTTTCACGATGCATCATCAATCGGCCATATTGGCGGCACTAAATGTAAACAATGCCACTGAACCGAACAAAACCTGCATATTTTGCTGTTTATTGCTGCTGAAAATGGTCAATTATTGTCATGTTTTGGGCTGTACTAATCGGTCAGACTGGGAAAAATATTTGGAGTGCTATAGACTGCCAAAAGTTATAACAAATCAAGAAGAGTGCAAAAAACTGTCTGAGGAACAAATGCATTTGTGGTTGGCCAAACTAAACCAGGATTCGTGTTTGTTCTTATAATTTCCAGTCAGGTAGGTGAAATATTAGGCTAATATCTTAATTAATACTGCTTGTTCATATCTTTACCACCTATTAACTTTAGCTTGTCGAAATATAGCACCCTTTCCTGCTTACTAAGTCCTCCTCTATACGATTTAGCAGCTTCCACATGTTTTTCCATGGTTTAGACAGCATAAATTAGCAGAACAATGTTTTCAGAAGTACATTAACCATGCAATCCATGCTGCTGTTTAATGTTAAATCCGAGTATCTCCAATACAGCTGTGCATCTGGGTAACTGCCCAAACTGAGACGCAAGTGCAAACCCTCTAAATGTTATACATATAACATACAGCTAGCCTTTATTTTCTTATTTCTTAATTGAAATCGATGCTTTCCTTAAATCTAGTTTGATTGCAACACATAATCATTACTATTAGTGTTCATCATCTGTTTTTGATTACACCATTACTGTTTTTAATATTTATACCGTATGTACATCGACTTAACATACAGTAGTCACCACTAATAAGCTACTAAATATATTGTAGTAGCCTACTTTTTTTTTTTTTTTTTTTGTACAGCTGCTTTGAAACGATTTGTATTGTGAAAAGCGCTATACAAATAAACTTGAATTGAATTGCATACGTTTCTTCCTCTGTATGTGTTTGTTGTTATTATTATCTTATTTTATTTAAGTTATTATGATTATTTTTTCTTTAGTTATTTGCCTGTATGTATTTATCTTTGTATGTGAAACTTTACAAGATGTGATGTTTTGTCATACACATGATGTTATCATTCTTTCTTGTAAAGGTTGTGTCTGTTCTGTACATTTCCTTTTGTATGTTAAACGTTTGCATAAAAAAAAAAAAAAAAAAAATATATATATATATATATATATATATATATATATATATATATATATATATATAAAAAATACACTCATAAACTCACCTTTTTATGCGACTCACCTGTCCCGGACATCAGCTCTTGTCCAGATTGTTCTTTGAGAAAATTCATTGTCAGTCCAAGTATGGCCAACTGCAAATCAACATTTTGTAGCCATTAAAAAAAAACTTAATAAATCTTAATAAACAGTAATTCTTTATAAATATTTGGTGACAGTTATTACATTACTTCAGGTCCCAGTCACTGACTGTAACTGTCACTTGGGGAAAAATAGGCTACTGGAAGTGTGCTTATGTTAACACTCATACCTTTAAAACCAAACCTGGCGAAATAAACCAGGGTTTATCGTCATTATTAATCTTTCTCACACGTCTGAACCGGTCAATAATGAAACTACTTGCTTTCATGACAAATTTGCATTGAGCGCCAAAACAGACATCGTCGCGCATCTTTCACGAGGAGGCGGAAATACGTAATTTACCAGGAAGTGGATGTCAGAGTAAGCATGGCGGCGCGCTGTGTTCTGCAGTCCGCAAGGACAGCGCTGAGGTCCGTTCAGAGCGATTTCAGCAGCAAAGGTTTATTTGAAAGGATACCGGGTTTCTCACAGCTCTGTTTTTTGGGGAGTTCGCCGTGTCGCGGACTTAGACATGGTGAGTTTACTGGAGTTTGGTTTCGGGACATTGCACAGCGCACTCCATCGTCCTCTTCATGTCAGAGATGTTATTGAGCTTTTACATTAGATTACATTTATTATATTAAATGCCGTTCAAAACCCTGAGTGCACATTGTAAATCGTAGATTTAATAGAACATATAATTATTTTTACTTGAAATGTAATAGATAATGTTCATAACGTCTATATTTACAATTGTCTATACATTTAAAAATGGTACTAATTAAAGTTAAATACGTGTCATTAATCAGGTGGTTTGCACAAACCTGTGCCAGCTTGAGTGCATGTTGTCATTAAAGTAAAACGTTGGCGTACAAAATAATAGAAAAGACAAAACAATATTAAATTAGAAAATGCAAAATGGAAGCATTTTCACATGTTAAATGTTTACTATAGTTCACCTTTGTGTCTCTTTGTATGTCTACATTAGGGAATGTCATAAATCATTGTGCATGTTGTGTGTTTTACAGTGGTGGAGAAGAAAGATGGCAAAACAACAGTTGTAAGTAACACCTTCTCTTACAAATGTATATTTTAGAAAGGAAGTGGTCATATAATAAACAAAACAGTTATTTCTCTCTTCTTTGCAATTAACCAGCAATTGTTGCATTAGTCTCACTATTTACGATACTATAATGATGCTTCTTTTTGTCACTGTTTTATCAGATCGAGGGTGTTATAGCACCAACATCTGAGCAACCACAGCCTCCCAAC
>NC_133364.1:7617998-7816984 GCF_049309525.1 Garra rufa
TCTTAATCTTTAAGACTTATCTCTTTCACTCTCATGCATGACGCAGGACGTGCTGTTACTCAGTCAGTTCATTCGCTCGGATGGCGGGATGCTCCCACGGCGCATTACAGGTCTCTGTGCTCATGAACATACCAAGATAGCAATTTGTGTGCAGATGGCCCATCGTGCAGGTGAGTTGGAGCTTTCTGATGCTTATGTTTTAGTAAAATCGATGTAATACAACATCTAAAACAGTTTTAAACCACATTTTGTTCATTTTCTACTATAGTTAAACCTACTATAGTGGGGTTGCACTTATGTCACAGTTTGGCCATATTGGAGATACTCAAATGTAAACAACAGCATTTATGGCATGGTTAATATACTACTTAATACGCTGTTCTGCTAATTTATGCTGTCTAAACCACGAGAGAAAAATGTGTGGAAGCTGCTGAATTATATAGAGAAGGACTAAGCAGGAAAGGGTGCAGTATTTTGACAAACTAAAGTTAATAGGTGGAAAAGATACGTGTGAGCAGTATTAAGATATTAGCCTAATATTTCACCTACCTAACCAGAAATAATAAGAACAAACATAAATGTTGTCAAGATTCTTGCTCTGGAAATCCTGGTTCAGTTTGGCCAACCACAAATGCCTTTTTTTTTTTTTTCCTCCGACAGTTTTTTGCACTCTTCTCCTTGATTTGTTAAAACTTATGGCAGTCTATAGCACTCAATGTTTTTCCCGGTCTGACTGTTTAGTACAGCCCAAAACATGACAATAATTGATCATTTTCAGCAGAAATAAACAGCAAAATGTAGCGTTGTTTACGTTTTGTGCCGCCCGCCAATATGGCCGATTGATGATGCATCATGAAAACACTCTATATGGAATACAGAGCCTTGTAAAATTAATTAGTGTAAGTAAAAAACATTTTTAGTTTTTTTTTAAAATACCAAACACCCAAAAGTTGTATTTTTTAATATTTAGAATTTTAAAGTAATGCGTTATTTTACTAGTTACTTAGAAAAAATCTGATTACATTACATTATATACATTTAAACCTAAAATCTTAATGCAAAAAAAATAGCATTAGTTACTCTTATCTGTTTTGATGTACATATTAATAGCTAAGATCATGTAACCTGTTCCCTCTCATTTCTTTCCAGGTCTTCTACCAGATCATAGACCCCCCTTACCTGAAGGCCACGTTCCAAAACCTAAAGCCAACCCGCCTCTCAACCGGTACGGTCACCTCAGAAAGCAGATATTTTTGTAACATACTTGATAATGTTTTTTTTTTTTTTTTTTTTAATTAGGTACATCACACTGATCAAACAATCTCTTATTGTCTGTTTCAGGTATCTGACACGTTACTCTGTAACGTCTGTCAAGCCCATCTACAAGAAAGGGCTGAAGTGGTGTAAGAAGAGAATGAGTGTAGGACATCCTGCCCTGAAAAACAATGTCAGATACAGCCCCAAACCACTGTACATAAAGCACTGATGAATACTCCCAATCACTTTCTAGATGGGACAGAGAGGATCTATGGCAAAAGGTTTGCATCTTTTCATTGTGCCTCTGACACAAAGAGACTGTTCATTGATGAACCAGAGTGAAACCCCACTGAAACATCAAGATGTAAATTCAGAAACTGCTGTAACGTCCTGAAGTGAACTCTAGAGCTATATGTTCAGCCGTCTGATTTCGCTTTCCACAGTGTGATTTGAAAATAAAATATTTACCTCACTTGCAGCTGTTTCTAAGTTTGCATGTGTTTGCGCCAGAGAAAAAACATTGTACTTTCCAAACATGTTGACATGTTTATGTTTTCCTGAAATTAAATAACACAGAAAATTACAGTGCAAGTAAAGTCACAGAATTGACTGCACATTCACGCTTAGAGCAAGATTAAAGCTTTTGCAGGCTTTAAAATGTGGCACTAATACTAGAAACACTCCTTTTGGCTGCTATAACATGAAGGGCAGGTCAAGGTTCATAAGTCCGTCTCCCATGTAGATGTACCCATGTTGAGGGGTCTGGGGAACATGGAAGAAGGTGAGACCCAGCCAGAGCAAACTGCGTAAAACACACATAGTGCCGCCCCGCTCAAGCTGGAGGCTCCATGACCCTGCATGAGGAACACACACAGTAAGCAAAAATGACTAGTTATCCTACTGTGCAAGATCAAAGAAGGCAAAAAGCATTTTGCATAAACTGAACCTGAATTTTCAGCCATTACACATAACCACTGACAGAATCCAGACTGTGATGGTGTGACAGACGCAGAGTAAAATCTGGAGAAGAAAGTCGTGTGACAGAGAGTTGGCTCGGTTATGGATAACTATTATCACAGCGGTGTATAAAGAAGAGGCGTTCTGGGGTCTTTGTGTCTGGGTGGCCCCTTCATCCAGCTGCCGACGTTGGCTTGCGCCCAGTACCGCAAAGCTCAATGCCAGTGAAGTCTGTGTTTGAATTGCAGCACTGAACATTAACTGCTAACAATGTTTAACCTAAAACACTCAAAAATGTCCATTGTGACTGTGCTTTATTATGAGTTCAAATATTTATAGTTCCATCACTAATTAGAAAAGCTTTTGAGGATAATATGTAGTAATTCGATTTTCCAATTCAAAAGATGGGAAGAGAGGTATCAGAAAAGGTACATCCATCAACACTGAACAAAACCGTTTCATTTACAGTGATACTTGGCTTAAAATCATGTGGTTATACAATATTTTCTGCCTTTCCAAGTTCTTGGGAAATCTCCCTACTTTTTCCTTGTCCAGGCTACATTCAAGGAAACCTGAGTGAAGTCAAAGCGGTGGTAAATACCACCGCCCATTCCCAGTATCCTCTACCCACTATTAAAGGCGTCCAGATGAACCTGTTCACCTCTGGCACTTCTTGAGAGGGGATTGGGTTTTTTTCCAGCTGATTGGTCAAGGGGAAAAGGAAGAAAGTGTTACGCAGGGTGGGTAAATGCCCTCTGTCTGAGACCTGCTCTACTTCGTTTTCTAGAGACGAAACAAATCAACTTAGCCTAGTATTGCCTGAGGTTAGGGGCCATCCCTCAGAGAGGGAAATTAAGGAGAGATCACCTCCTTTAATGAAACAGCTGAGATGTTTCTACCACACTTAAAGTCTGGGCATGTGTCCAGTAGGTCGACTGTGCCTTCAAACTCCACTGAGAAACAACAAAGCGGCATTTGCCTTCTAAATCCGATAACTATTCCCACTGAGGAAATGCTGTAATTTACATAATCTTTGATTTGCAATCATGGACTTCTCCTACTGTACATCAACTGTCTTTACAGAAGGTCACTCTTATGCCAGAGTCATATGCCATGTTTTCAGTAATGCTCTAGTACGTTGCTCAGTATGTTAAACAAGTCAGATTCCATCTGGTTAAGATTCAGGATCAGCAGAACCAGATATTCCTTGAGGAACTCGATGTTAAACAATCAGTAGTGGTCTGTAGCCTGTAGGCAAGCAATGGGTAATGCTTCATGAAGCATGCTTGATGAATACCTTTCAGCAAGCTTATGTCTGACTTGAATTTGCAGAAAGCAGCAACAGACAAATAGTTTTCTGAATAACTGTTTTGTTAGTTCACTCCCAACAGACAAACATGGAGGGAAGACACACCAAGATATATGAGTGGGAAAATGTAATCGTTGTTGCAGAAAATGGCAATCCCTCAAACGTTTCTTCCCAAAAAGAAAAGAGAACAATGGGATCATAGTTTGCAGAACAACACCCCAGATGTCTCCTTGGCTTTCGCTCGGCCTTAGGCAGCTGCCAAATCATATCTGTCATTAACCCAGGGAAATCCAGCTACGGGGATCATGGGATGCCTTGCAGAAGGATTTTTACACCCTCCTCATATTTCCCACCACTATTAAGACTTCCTAAATGCAATTTGCATGTCAGCATCATTTTTTGGAAAGTATGGTGGTGTTAACAGGTGTTGTTCACCTTTAAATAATTAAGTCCAAAGCAAAAACGGGGTCCGACTTCAATGCA
Source organism: Garra rufa (assembly GCF_049309525.1). Taxonomy (NCBI): domain Eukaryota; kingdom Metazoa; phylum Chordata; class Actinopteri; order Cypriniformes; family Cyprinidae; genus Garra; species Garra rufa. Next base: position 7,622,005 of record NC_133364.1, read on the forward strand.
AACGTTTCATTAGAGACTCCCACAGTACCTTCAAAAACAGTTTTGTGACTGGAAATCAAACCGCATCAAGAATAAGTCATCATGGTAAAGGTAATGAAAGATGGTTGCTTTTAATTACCTGTGGGAACATCTTCACTCAAAGGATCCAGGAAGTCAATAGCAGGGTTTAGGTGAGACATTTCCAGGATGGACTTCTTTTTCAGGTTAACTGGCTCATGGAAGTGCAGGTAGTTGCAAAGTTTCGCAGCTTCAACAGGATCCAGACCTGCGATCAAATGTAGGTTAATCATAAGTCCTCTTTTTCCTGGACATGTCTTGACTGGGATTTCTAAATTGACTAAAATATCTCATTTTTGGCTTTGTTTCATTGTGGGATCTACAGAAAACTATTTTTACTATTTAAAATAACTGTTTTCTATTTGAATATATTTTAAAATGTAATTTATTCCTGTGATTTCAAAGCTGATATTTCACATTTTTACTGTACTTTGGATCAAATAAATGCTGGCTTAGTTTGACTTTAAAAAACAATAAAATCTTCCTGTGGCTGGTAGTGTATAATGTATGAGGGCGTCCTAAAAGCCAAAACCTGAACATTTTTTGGCATTTTAACAACCACAGCCAGGGAAAAAGAGGCTATATGGTCACCCTAATCATGCATGAAAAACCTAAACTGATCTAGGGTCTGGCAATTTAGATAAATGACAACATAACTGAAGATTGATTACAAAAAAGTGTCTTCAGAGAACTGAATGGATTCCGTTTTACTAGGAAATGGAAACATACAGGCTTTAGTTTTATACTCACACAGCTGCATATGATTGCCGGGCGGAAAACATATACAAACACTTGTGAACTGCTAAAAGTTTGGCTGTAAGCATACCTCCAAAGCTTCGGTTTGTCTGCACTTTGCCGCCGGGGCTCTTGGTAAATGCACCACGTGGCACTACAGACGCATCTTTATCGATGTTTGACACGGTCGTTGCCAATCTGCTCGCCTCATTCACTTTCACCTGCAGAAACGGAGGCATGTTAACCATTTCATAAACATTCAACAAGACACTCGCAGTCTACCATGTTTACTCCATTATAAACCATGAATAAACAGAAAACCGAATAAATAATAACAGTTGTTTTACATCCAAACATTACCACGTCCAGATAAACACAACGTTCATTTTGTGTATGTTTCCAATTTTCCCTGAACTGTTTAGACTCTGTGATTGCTAAAAATTAGAGATTGGTCAACATGTTTTATAACATGCCACAATCTTGAAATGCAGATATACCACATTAATCAAGAAAGATGGGCTTTTGTTCATTTCCTTCAATCTATTTTTCCTACTTCCAGAATGCTGCATGCTCGTTATAACCCCATCTGTGTCGTGAAACCCAAACGCCCCTCCTCTCACCGTGACCTCTTCCTCTGTGGCGTCGTCCCCCTCTCCTTTAATGCGGATCTCTGTGTGCTCGTATTCATGGGACGGGTCGCCCGTGAATCGCCCCTTTGCTGCAAATGCCACATCTGCAATCATGGACTCGGTGGCTGGGGGGAGCAGGTGCCAATCCATGCAGTTTAAACTGTTTAATGACAAAAAATTATCAAATTAATTATAGAAAGAACATGATTCATCACTCACTAACAAGACTAAACAGACATTGGTATTGAATATCACAGTTTTTCCAAACAATACTGACACAATGGGTCTTGCGAAATAAAACACATTTATATGCCTATTATTTCTTTATATATAACAATCATAAAACAGTTTCACTAATAAAATATTTTTATTTTCATACAAGTTGTGGAACTTTCAGTAGAATGACCACCATATTAAGATTACAGTTTCAACTGTACTGAAATGACTAATTAAACCAATAAAAGTTATTTTAATTCATTAAAATCGCAAGAATCAACTTTTTACTGTCAAACTTCACACATGATCACAATGTTCTGTTTAAACAGATTTCCTACCTGTACAAGGACTTTCTGTTTTTCATTTCATCGTCTTCAACTCCTTGAGCAATAAAATAATCGCATTTTATCCCCAAAATCTTTCCCCAAAATAAAACCCGGCTGAATTTGTAGTTTCTCTTCAGAATGATTAGCGAGGTTTGAAGAGCTGCTCTCTGCTCACTGCTCAGGGTCAAACCATTACCGGCGGCTAAATCCAACGAGTAGTGCAAAGACTCAGAGTCCATTTCAAAACTATTTACTGACAAATCAATATCTGTAAAAGAATTACACTTAATGCTTGAGCGATTTGTATTTATTTCGATTATTAGAGAACTGACGCTAGCAAGCTAATCAGCCTCACTCTCCGGTTACTCTGTGGTTGCCAAGGTAAACAAATGCCCTAACCAGAGCCATAGAGAAACATCTTTCTCTATGGCTCTGGCCCTAACAGCCTGTTGCTATAGCAATGTGTAAACATTAAAAACATTTAACTAAAATATATATTTAATTCACATTTGAATTAAACGTTTATTATGTTTTTTAAATAATTAATCTACTCAGAAATATTTTTTATGGTCATGATGATAATCGATCTAATTTAGTTAGATGTCGGCACAGATGACATTAGCTCACGTGAGGCTCATCATCAAACAGGAAGCATGTGACACAGCTGGCAGGATGTGTGTCGAGTCTGACCTAATGCCCTCTGCGTGATACCAACAGCTTCACACGCGGTATGTGTGAACTAGTGCTGTTAACAGCAGAAGTCAGCTGCCTGTTGAGAACACATTAGCGTGTTTATGTGTGTGCAGACAGAGGCTGTGTGTGGCAGCTTGTTTAACCCTTGTATGGTGTTCGGGTCTGTGAGACCCGTTTTCAGTTTTTTTCAAAAGAAAAATTAAACAATTATTTTTTCAACCTGAAATTCATTGGCTTTGGCTTATTTTCTGTGAAGAACATAAATCCGAAAAAAATTTCAACGACCGCATACTGTACCTCCCCCCACGCATTTACATTACATACAAGGTGTTCGGGTCCACTGGACCCAGGTCTAATAAAAGTGTTGAAAGTGTAGGTCCAGTGTTCCTACACTCTGTCTTCATCCTTTCTGGCGATGCTGTTTTCTTCCCCTCCCCCTCCTGCTCCCGCACAAAGTTGAAACATTGTTGAAAATTCAACTATCAACACTGTCTGCTCTTACATTCCCGCACATTTTATCCTCTCTCTTGCGGGAACCGAGCTTTATTTTCTCATACCCTGTCCCACCTGCAAATTAGGGGCATTATACTATAAATAAGACTTTGCCAGTGTGGTTCCTTATCACAACTGATCAAGATGGCCAAAAGATTATCTGCTGCGAGGGCCTTGCAATTGATTTTGGAAGAGAGAGGAGCTTCTGATGATGATGTCGAGGAAGAGGTTTCAGAATATGAGGATCACATTTCTGAAAATTCAGAGTCTGACAGTGACTTTGAAGAAGAGGATGAGGTTGAGCACCATTTAGTAACAAAACGAAGACGAGTACCCCATCAGCAGCCAGCTCCAGGACCAGAGCAAGCCCACCAGAGAGCAAGTGAAGAAATATGGATGTCAAAAAACGAGACGCACAATAATTCTTCAATGTGATCTAACAAAGGTAAAGGGGAAAAATTAACCATGTTTGCTGTTCATATGGCTTGTAATTGGGATGAAGTAAACATTTGTTGAGTAATTTAACATAAAATTGTTTGATAGTGTTAATTTGGAAAGCCAAAACTCTAGCGGGTCCACCAGACCCGTGGACACTGGCTGAGTAACAAAAATACGAACACCACACAAGGGTTAAGATGATGACAAACACAAGTAGAGAGGAAAGTACGATTTTTGGCTTTGCACAGGCATTAGAAAACGATTTCGTCCCAAAAGTTCAAATCTATTCCATATCTAATTATTAATCTATATCTAATTATTAGCATTTTTACATAATTATTCTGACAATTAAGAATACCCCCCCCCCCCAAATAAAATAATTAAATAAAATTTAAAATACAATAAAATACATTTATGATAGCATTTGTTGAGCTGTCTTTAAATTATGCTTAATAAAAAAATACATAAACACACACACATCTGGACAGAATGATTTGCAATAACTTATTACAGTCAGTGTTATTATTGAGATATTATAGTTTAAAAAAATAAAATCAATACATTTTTGATAGCATTTGTTCATCTGTCTTTAGGATGCTGAAAAAAAATTCAATCAAAAGAAATTTACAAAAGTGATTTTATGTGCATAGAAAGCACATTAAATGTAAGTATAAGGTTTCAAATAAGTTTTTTGAGAAGAAAATGTCAAAATTTGGTTGAAATAATGTTACATTGTTGGTATCTCTGGACAGAATAATTTTGCGAATAACTTATTATAGTTATTGAAATACTATAGTGTTTATTACTATTTTGAATCAGTTTTTATTTTTATATTTTCCATTTTCATTTTAATTTTAGTTAAATTTTTAATACTTTTGTTGTGTTTGTCACTTTTAGCAGTTTTTGGTTTTTCAATCTATAACATCTATAGTTTTTATTCATTTTATTTCTGATTTATGTTTAGTGAGAAACGTTGCTTTTGCAACTAGCTATTTTACTTTATTTCAGTTAATGTTTATTTTATTTCAAGTAACTTTTTTATGGTTTAAATTTTAATTTCAGTGTAAGTTAACTCAAATGTTATAAGAATCATCATTATTCTAAAAAGAAATGGTTAATTGTCATGAAAATAATGCCAAAAAATATATAATATTTTATTTTAATATATATATATATATATAAAATATAATATTTTATTTCCGTTAAATTTTTGGTAGAAACTCTAAGTATTGTGCATGGTGGTTTCTGACATCTTATATTTAGTGAAACTGATTTCTTTCTTTCTTTTTTTTATAAAGGTTCTTTATTGGCATCGATGGTTCAGTGAATAACCTTTAACACCCATTAAATCTTTCCATTGCACAAAAGGTTCTTTATAGTGGTAAAAGGTTCTTTAAATTTTTCAAAAAAGTTCTTTATGCTAAGAAAAAAATGTTTCTTTTAATAACAATCGTCTAGTCTTTGTGTGAAGCTGTCATTTTAGTTTTTATTAGTTTTAGTCACGTAATCATAATCTTTTTAGTCTAGTCAAGTTTTAGTCAACTAAAAGTCTAAGCATTTTAGTCTTATTTAGTCAGAATTATCCATGACTATTTTCGTCTAGTTTTAGTCAACGAAAACTGATGACATTTAGTCTAGTTTTGGTCAATAAAAATTGTATTTTAGTCTCTTTTTTTATTTTTTATAAGTTTATTTACAGATTAATTCATTTATACCTTGTGTAAGTAAAATTAATTTTTTTTTTTTCGTAGCACAAGTTGATTTATTTTATGAAACTGAAAGCAACATTAATTGAAAGGTTCTTTGAGGAACCAAAATGGTTCTTCTATGGCATTGTTTTGAAAATCCCCTATTGCACATTTATTTTTAAGAGTGTATGTCTGCTCTACAGCATAAGCTTTTTCCTGCATGGCAAACCCTTAACAAGCAACATCCGTTACAGGTGTCAAGTGCTTAGCACTCGAGCGCTCTTAAAGCAGGTCCCTGTGTGAGCGCTAGCGGGCTCATATGTCTGCATTACTGTGATTAGGGACGGTACCTCAGCGCTGTCGAGGAACGGTTAGCCACAAAGACCTCGTTGAGTTTGCGGCACACAAGTTGAACACGCACACAGACGCACGGCCTCATTCACAGGAGATTAGTGGCCACAACATCACACCCGCCTCTGGCTATAACTCACAAAGAAAGAACACCACCAGACGGGGGAAGATCTCACACAGGAAGGGGAGGATGAGGAGGAGAGCAAGAGGGTGGGAAGGAAGTGAAGATGTCTGTATTTCACTTCTTTGGACAGATTTGTCTCATGCGTGTCTCAACTGGTAGAGTTCAAAGTGACTTATTGAGAAAATTCATAAGGCCTCGTAGGTGCACTAACATTGCTTGACCCAGCTTTGACATATACTGCATTGGGTGGAATGCATTACTGTAAATTAATTGCTATTTCCTTTACAAATTTCGGTAATTTCATTAGTTACTTCTGTAATAAATACTGCATAGACTATGCACTATGGAATAATTGCATATCAAACAATAGTGGATTTAACATCAAAATTTATAGTGTATGTTTTTATGTAAGCTTTTCCCTTTAAATATGTTGGCCAGTGCAAGAATAATTTATGCAATATGCAAGTAGTAATATGTATTTATAATTACACTGTTGAAGATGTAATTAGTAGCTATTATATATTTTAATTTTTTTAAATCAAGTTTTTGTAATCTTATGTGCTTTTGTCATTTTTTTTTTTTTGTAAAATTTACTTAGCTTTAAAGCTTTTTTGTTTTATTACTTAAAGGTATTTCCTGTTAGCTGCCATAGCAACATTTTTTTTTTAATGATTAAATTTTAAGCTTAATTTAAAGTGCATAAACAAATATTTTAACTTTTTAAATATTTAAAATATTATTTCTAACATTTTTCATTTTAAATTTAAATTTAATTATTTCTCTATATATAACTCTCTCTCCCTATATATATGTATATATATGGAGAGAGAGTTATATATAGAGAAATAATTTTATATATATATATATATATATATATATATATATATATATATATATATATATAGTTCTGATATTTTTAACATTTTTCATATTTCAAATTTTCAAACTTTACTTTGAAAAGCATAAACAAATATTTGTCATTTTAAAATATTAAATACTTTTTATTAAATGTTAAATGTTACAATATTTTTTGTAACATTTATTTTATTTAATTATTTCTCTCTCTCTCTCTCTCTCTCTCTCTCTCTCTCTCTCTCTCTCTCTATATATATATATATATATAAATAATTATGCTATTATTATATTTTCAGTTTTAATTTTCATTTTAGTTTAATTTTGTTTTCTTAAGTTTTGTTACACTCTAAAAAAAAAGGCTGTTAAAAAAAATTCCATATTTATTTTCTACAGGTTTACTCTATTTTATATCACTCCAATATGAATTTCTTCCATCTGTACAGTTCTCCAAAAGATGCATAAAAAAAGTGCTTGACATGAATTATATGTGCATTGTGCTTGTCTTCTGATACCATACCATCGTTGACATATTTTAGTATAATAACCACAAATATTATTCTAGCACAAATAAAAACTTAAATGTAAGTATGTTCCTCATAATTTCTTCCACACAAGAAAAAAAGTCATACGGAACGACATGAGGCTAAGTAAACTATGACAGAATTCCCCTTCAAGCTAAAGAGAGCTGTAGAATTACAGACTGCAGTTTCAGAGGCAGATTTCCTGCTGTCAAATTCTGTTGACGATCAGATAACAGAGAAAAATCCCAATCTGGGAATTCTCCCTCTAATTCTTCAGTTACTTTACTCATTTCTGTGTCTCAATTTCTTTCCTAAGCAAACTCCACAATCCTTCAGAGACGTCTGGCAAGGAAACAAAACTTTGCTATTAGTTTTCCCCTAAAAGTTGTGTCTGGGTGAAGTGGAATAAGTTTACCCCCAGGGCTTGGAGAGGGTCTATTACTCTCGGCTCTGAGAACGGTACCTTACAGACCACCAGCGTTGCCATGGGAATAATCCCCGCAGACAAAAGGGAGGGATCAGAAGGGGAAATCAATGCAGTCGGGCTTTGTGGTTGGCTGGCATAGAGATCAGTCAAACGTACCCCGGGTCAGGAGGTCAGAGGCATCAATCACGGCTTCCGAAAAGAGCGCGGACCATCTGAAAAGAGGAGAGAAGAAGGGAGGAGAGGAGGAAACATCTTCGTCTGTCTTAATGGACGGATGAATCATCTTTGGAGTATTTCGAGGCACCATATATACAAGTACAATAATAATTGGTTCCTGTAGTTTGAAAGACCAAACGCAGCTGGAGACGAGCCATTCAGTGTGTATGTGTGTGAATGACATGACAGAATCCACATCTTATCCAGAGACCAGGTTATAGAACATTTGCATAGCAGTGAATGGGTGCCATCAGAATGAGAGTCCAAACAGCTGATAAAAACATCACAATAATCCACACCATTCTAGTCCATCAATTAACATATTGTGAAGCAAAAAGCTGTGTTTGTAAAAAACAAAATCCATCATTAAAGGAGAAGTTCACTTCCAGAACAAAAAAATTACAGATAATTTACTCACCCCTTTTTCATCCAAGATGTCTTTCTTCAGTCGTAAAGAAATTTCAGGAATGTTCTCCATATAGTGGACTTCTATGGTGCTAGTTTGAACTTCCAAAATGCAGTTTAAATGTAGCTTCAAAGGGCTCTAAATGATCCCAGCCAAAGAAGAAGGGTCCTTTCTAGCGAAATGATCAATTAATATCTAAAAAAAATTACAATTTATATACTTTTTAAGCTTAAATGCTCATCATGTCTAGCTCTGCGTAAACTCTGTGTATTCCGGTTCATGACATTTAGGGTATGTCAAAAAAATCTCATCTCATTTTCTCCCCCAACTTCAAAATCACCCTGCATCACTGTTTTTTTTTAAAGGGCATTTGACCTTCCTTGCACATTCACTTTGTAAACACTGGGTTGGTACTTCTGCAGCGATATAGGGCAATTTTGAAGTTGGAGGAGAAAATGAGATGGGAGTTTTTCGACATACCCTAACTGTCTTGAACAAGACAAGCATTTGAAGTTAAAAAGTATATAAATTGTACATTTAAAAAAAATAACCGATCGTTTCACTAGATAAGACCCTTCTTCCTCGGCTGGGATCGTTTAGACTGCATTTTGGAAGTTCAAAGTCGCGAGCACCATTGAAGTCCACTATATGGAGAAAAATCCTGAAATGTTTGCCTCAAAAAACGATTTCTTTACGACTGAAGAAAGAAAGACATGAACATCTTGGAAGACAAGGGGGTGAGTACATTATCTGTAATTTTTTGTTTTGGAAGTGAACTTCTCCTTTAAGGTATTTTAACTTTAAACCATAACTTCTGGCCAAAATATGAGTCCACAATTCAAAATAACGCTTCCTACAATTTAAAAGTCCATCCCCTGGTGTTCTCTCCCATCAAAATCCACCAATATTTTAACTGTTTTGGACTGTTTCCGCTTATAAAAGGTGCTTATTATGGATGGAGGACCCAGAAGCAATGGTTAGAAGTTGAAAAATGTCTTAATTATGGATTTGTTTCTTAAAAACATGCAGTTTTTGACTTCACAAGTGTTTCTAATCAGCCTTTTGTACTCTCATTCTGACGGCACCCATTCACTGCAGCAAGTGATGTCATGCTAAATTTCTCCAAATCTGTTCAGATGAACAAACAAACTCATTTGGATGGCCTCAGGGTGAGTACACTTTCAGTAAATATTTATTTTTTGGTTGAACTATTCACCTAAGGTTTCAGGAACGACTTACATCCTCAAGCTTATATTTAGTGTTAAGAATTTGTTGAAATCTACAAGCAGAAGCATGATGAATGGTAACTGTGATGGCTGTCTTAACAAGCAAAGCTAATAAAAGAAACAGTTTATTTACTATCCTAATTGTTGATTTTACACCCCATCCTCCAACAGCTGTTTTCAGAGATGCGAGAAGGTTTTTCTGGATTGGCTACAGCTGCCAACACTTGACACACATTATAACCAGACTGCTTCTTTGGTCTGGGAGTTTTGCTACTTTGAGGCCCCCAGCAAACACCATTCGGTGAAATCAGATCTCAGCCCATTTAAAGAATTAATACATTGTTTTATTTGATTCATATGCATCGTTTGTCTCAAGTTGCATATGGGCGTTTGCATCATTAGGGCTGTAAAGCCTTCTGAGGGTTTACTGTGGTGTCAAACACCATAAATGCTGTTATTTCTGGCTCTCACAGAATGAAATAAAGCTGTAAAATACATGTAATCTTCATTTATATGACTGTATATCGTTTACACCAAATATGTGACCTCTAGTTTGATTTACACAGTATTGTGTATAAAGTATGAGATATATCACACTACACACTCATACTCCCCAAAAAGCTTAAAATTTTGAGCAATAAAATATCAAGAAACTTAAAAATGAACCAACTTGGCACCAATAAAAATCTACAAAAACGACCAGTGATACCCTGTTTATATATATATATCTATATATATAAATAAAGTTTTATACACACACACGCGCGCACTCATTGGATCAGTTTCTGTTCTTATGCAGTTTTGAATGCTGATTCTGGCATTTGGAGCCAGTCACTCGAGTTTTTTGGGCTGCTTATGGTGTTAAAATAAGACGATTTCGCTCTAATGACTAATGAGCTGAAAACCGCAGTCAGGAGAAATGTGTCAAGTGTGTGTTTGGAGGACGTTCATTCATCCATTTCCAGGAAAATCTGAGGCTTAAGTCTATGAGACTCAGTGTTCAGAGGTTGAGCCGTTTAAATGACCAGACGCTAAAATTCGGTTTCTGTTCCACTCATATAATGACCATACAGAACAAAAACATCAAAAATTTCCCTTTATATCCACAATATCTTCATTGCATTACAGCTGAAGGAATAAATATGATGCCTGTACTTGTTAAATGACCTGTTTTTTATTTGCTCTACAAAGTTTGTCCTTTTTCAAAGTGGGAACATTTTTCTAGGTTAAGTTTCTAGTTAACAGTTTCCAATGTGATTCGAATTTGCTCCATTTAAACAGTCATTTTCTTACTGGTCATAACACTGAAGTTGAACTTTCCGCAGCCATGGTCAGCAAGCGATTTTATGTTAACACAACAGAATTCATTATAAGAGCCTTACTGTCAATCCAATCTTTGCATTTTTTTGTGCAAACGTTTTTTTCCCTAATCACTGACCTTATGCCAAAATACGAGTTTAACTTGTACTGAAACCGAAACATCTCTGCTTCAGTCTGAAATGCTCTAGGAAGAAGCAAAGCAACAATTAGAAAGCAACAGTGCCACCTAGTGATGATTCATTTTCTCTCACACAACTATAAAACTCTGGTAATGAAAGGCAACTGAGCTACGAGCTCAATATATCTGTCAACATCAATATATTAACATATTTGTATAAAAGGCTGCTTTAAAACAGAAAATTAGGAATGACAAACAATACAGAAACTCGCTTTCTCACTTTCTGACTCACGCACACAAATTACAGCTATAAAGTGTAAAAGGTATAACGTTTCCAACAAGGCAAATGTGTCAGTTCAAGTGTTTGCATATACTCAAGTACTATTTGTACTCCTTGGCAAGTGCTCACTGAATTTGTGAGAATGGTTTGGACAGTGAGCTTGAATGGCATTTTAGAAAAGAGTTTCGTCTTTGGCAAGAAGAATTGATCCTGAAAAGCTCCTTTAGGTTTGTTATATGACTTTTTATGATCCCCAAGTCTCTCAGCATATTTAAAAAAAATTGAAAAGCTAGAAAGTGTGATTTTTTTTTTCCTCTCCAAAAGATCCCGTTTTTAAAGTAAATCCCCTCCATCTGACCACTGACCTCCGACCTCCAATACAGCAAAAACCATTTCCTCCAGAGGTGAAAGGCCAGTTGTGATTGGTCGTTTTGTTGACTGATTATTGTGATTAGATATCAGAGTCAGGACAGTCTTCCTCAGTGCTGAGGAAGGGCGGGCTTGTGTCTGTCGTGCCGTAAGAATGGGGGTAGCTGCATTCATCAGATTCGGACGTTGCATCTGGGTTCAAAACGTTGGGAAGATACACCTAAACAAGATGGAGAGAAAGACTTTTGGTCATCTCAAAATCTCCCAGGTTGTGCGTAATATAAAAATGTGAAACTTACCGATGCAGATGAGGTCTGTGAAACTTTATCAGGGTCTTCATCTTCCTCCTTAACCTGAATCACAGACATTGCAATTACTTTTATGCATTTGGCAAAGCTTTTTATTCAAATTGACTTAAAACAGAGGAACAATAGCAACATCATTTCACAGATCCAACAACTTTCCAAGTATACAATGCCAGTTATTTTAGAAAGCAAGATTAGGCAAGCTAGAGCAGAGGATTTGTGTGTATGTGTGTTAATGTATGAGTGCCATTAAATTACGGTTAAATTACAACAATGCATTGTAAATTCATATAAAACTCTGACAGAGAATAAAGCCAGCTTACGTTATAGTTGTGCGGACTGAGGTATTTGAAGTGTCCGAAGAAGGTGTAACTTAAACAGATAAAGATGGTCACACACAGAACCACTAAAGTGAACAGTGATGTAGCCGCCTTGAAGCCTGTGGAGACAAAAAAAAAAAAAAATCAAGATATGTCCACTATGTGAATTAAATATACACTACAAGTCAATGTTTTTTAAAGACGTCTCTTCTGCTCACCAAGTCCGCATTTATTTGTTTTAAAATACAGCAAAAGCATTAACATTGTGAAATAATACAATTTTAGCATCATTACTCCAGTCTTCAGTGTCACATGATCCTTCAGAAATCATTCTAATATGCTATCAATTTTTAAAACAGTTGAGCACATTTTTCAGGATTCTTGGATCAGCATCCCGCTTGGCACCAGTATATATGTGACCCTGGACCACAAAACCAGTCTTAAGTCGCTGGGGTACATTTGCAGCAATAGCCAAAAATACTTTGTATGGGTCAAAATCATTGATTTTTCTTTTATGCCAAAAATCATTAGGAAATTATGTAAAGATCATGTTCCATGAAGATTTTTTGTAAAATACCTACTGTAAATACATCAAAATTTAATTTTTGATTAGTTATATGCAATATTAAGAACTTAATTTGGAGAACTTTAAAGGTGATTTTCTCAGTATTTCGATTTTTTTGCACCCGCAGATTCCAGATTTTCAAATACATCTCGGGCCAAATATTGTCCTATTCCTAACGAACCATACATCAATAGAAAGCTTATTTATTAAGCTTTAAAATGATGTATACATCTCAGTTTTTTTTTTTATAATAAATAATATTATTAATATTAATAAATAATAAAAATTTATTCTTTTATTTAGCAAGGATGCTTAAAAGGGGTCATCTGATGCCCATTTTCCACAAGTTCATATGATTCTTTAGGGTCTTAATGAAAAGTCTCTAATATACTTTGGTTAAAAATTCCCAATAGTAGTGTAAAAAAAAAACACCCTTTCACCTGAATTTAAAAAAAGATTTTAAAAAATTATAATAATTTATTATTATGTTACAAAAGATTTCTATATCAGATAAATGCTGTTTTTCTGAACTTTCTATTAATCAAAGAAACCTGAAAAATTCTACTCATAATAATAATAAATGTTTTTGAGCAGCAAACCAGAATACTAGAATGATTTCTGAAAGATCATGTGACTGGAGTAATGGTGCTAAAAATTCAGCTTTGAAATCACATGGAATAATTTACATTTTAAAATATATTCAAATAGAAAACAGTTATTTTGAATAGTAAAAATATTTCACAATTTTACTGTTTTCCCTGTTCTTTAGATCAAATAAATGCAGTCTTGGTGAGCAGAAGAGACTTCTTTAAAAAACAATAAATAAACTTTTGATTGATACGACTGTCTGAGAAATGCTGATTTAATTAGCCAGTTAGAGGATGCTACCTGTTCTGAGCACAGAGAAGAAATAAAGCCACATCAGGCATATGATTGGTGCAGCCAGCGCTTGATTGACAGCTCCCAGGTGAACTTGCCGATCAAGACAGGCGGGCAAATAAGCGAAGTACAGGTTGTGTTTGTCCACCAGGTGTTTCAGCAGCAGATACAGCACACCTGCACACACAGCCTGTGTGTTAATGAAATGTTACATACACTAATACTGTGCTTATAGCCTTGAGAAAATGAAATCAGACCGAAGGGGACGATAACAGGACAGGTGATGCTGTACGCCATGATGACTGTGAACACACACAGTGTCCATCCATACATCGCTCCATACTGAAACTCATACGCCTGATTCTACATAGAGACACAAAGAACCAGAGACAAGTGGATCAGCAACACAGATCCGTTTTAAGGGATAATCTGAGTTAATTAAAATAAAAGAATAATCATAAAAATAAGTTTAAAAGATACTAAAATGTAACAAGTTCTGACGCAAACATTCCAAATCCTGTTTAAAAGATCAAAAGCCACAGACGGACCTGTTTAACATATTTCCTCTCCGCAGCCGAATGTGCGAGCGCCAGACGCACGATGTAGAGCAGTAACCCTGGCAACCGCAGCAGCTCCATCCCAGAGCCCACCAGAGCCGCCGCGATCACGTAATTGACAAAGAACGCCCCCTGATCCGGTAAAAACACACACCTGAGACACAGAGAAAAGAAGATGGAAAGTCATTGTTATTTTTACATGCTTGTCACAAAATCATTCTAAATAAATCATTTTGATTTGAAAGATACTCACTCAAACCTCAGCTTCCCCTCAGACTGCTTATCAAACAACCAGCGGAAAAACACGTCCAGACTGAGTGGAAAGAAAATGCATTCATGCTCACTTGCAAACATTTTAGATGGCAATAAAGATTTCTTTACTTTTTCAATGTGGGTCAAATGTAAAAATTAAATGTGATATAAATGTAACGTAAACGTAATATAAAATAATAAACATTTATTATTATATAATAAAATCAGCCTCTGCAATTTGATAATGGCTTTCTTTTTTACTTTGATTATTTGTGCAGTTCTAACCCACAACCTAGTTCAGTTTATTGCAATTATGTGTTATAGGCGCAACTCTTATTATTTTAATTCTATTCAAATAATAAGGTTTACAGAGCGTAATAATTACACAGAATAACAGAATATTTTAACCCAATCCTGAATTAAAATAAATGTCAAATGTACAATTTTGATACCATGTCAGTTAAAATGGAACAAAAATGGAACAAAATAAAATATATTATTACATTATATAAGTAAAATTAAATATTATTAAAAATATACTCATTCAGATTTAAATTACAATTTTAAATTTTAAATTGAAACTGAGGCACTGAATTGGAATGTAAACTACCAGTGAAAAGTTTTTGGACATTAAGATTTTTTAAGTTTTTTAAAGAATTCTCTTCTGCTCACCAAGCCTGCATTTATTTCATCCAAAAGTACAGCAAAACAAAATTTTGAAATATTTTTACTATTTAAAATACTGTTTCTATTTGAATATGTTTTAAAATGTAATTTATTCCTGTGATTTCAAAGCTGCATCATTACTCGTCACATGATCATTCCGAAATTCTAAGTTTCTGGTTTGCTGCTCCAAAAACATTTATTATTAGTATTATTATTATGATGTTAAAAACAGCCAAGTAAAATTTTTCAGGTTTCTCTAATTAATATAAAGTTCAGAAGAACTTGTAGCATTTATCTGAAATAGACATCTTTTGTAAGATTATAAATGTCTTTATCATCACTTTTATTCAATTTGAAGCATCTATGCTAAATAAAAGTATTAATTTCTATAATTTATTTCTCCAAAAAAATGCTTTTGAATGGTATAGTGCATAATGTTACAAAAAGCTTTTCATTTCAGATAAATGCTGGTCTTTGGATCTTTCTATTCAAAGAATCTTGAAAACATGTACTCAACTGTTTTAAATATTGATAATAATAATAATAATTGTTTCTTGAACAGCAAATCATCAAATTACAATGATTTCTGAAGGATCATATTCACTGAATACTGGAGTAATGATGCTGAAAATGATCACAGGAATAAACTATATTTTAAGATATATTCAAATACAAAGCAGTTATTTAAAAACAAAGTAAAAATATTTCACAATATTACTGTTTTTGCTGTACTTTGGATCAAATAAATGCAGCCTTGGTGAGCAGAAGAGACTTCTTTAAAAAAACATAAATCTTGTGTACAAGGAATTCTAAATTGGGTTTTGAGTGTGTTATAACTACAGACAAAGACAGAAAGAGCTCATACCTGGTGAGGCCTAGTGAGGGCAAAATCAACACCATGAAGATCAGGAAGGTGTAGAGCTTGTACATCATGCTCATATTCTCACTGGACCTTCACACACAGATAGACAAGCATTATTAAGCAAGCTTCCTTGTTTGTGTGTGAGTATGTGTTTTTGAGTTTGATGGTCTACCTCGTCCAGTGGGCTTCTCCAAGTGTAGAGTAATACACTATAGTGGGCAAGAGGGCCGAGAAGGTCCACAGCATAATAGTGGGAAAGAACTGGCTGATAACGGCGCTCTGTGAACACAACACACTGTTTTCACACCACTGTACTTCATGTGCTTACATCAATATATGTGCAGTGTTCAATCACATACATTCAAATAGTGAATGGACTTGGTGACGTTAAACTTGTCCATGGTGCTAATGATGATAGAGGGTGTTGTGAGGAAGAAGAGGAGGAGGAAAAGAGCAATATTCAGCACCACAAAGCGTAGCCACCAGCGCCACCTACGTATTGACAAATTCTCCCTGAAAGAGAAGAACAGGTGAACTAAAGCAGGTAGTAAAATTACAAATTTGGTCCCAAAAAGGTATAATGGTACATACCAGTAGATATTATGTGGGTGAGGAGCGTAATTCACTTTCCAGTTGTGCACCCTCAGTTCTGCGCTCTTAGAGGACGGCTGAGGCTCCCGGCCACACCCACAACGGATTCCTCCGCCCATTTCTTCTACAGCCACACCCCTTGCCCCGCCCTCACACTTTAGAGCATTGAAATCTTTCAGAATACTGTGAGGAAAGACAAATGACACTCAGAGTGGAACAGTCAGGTTCCTTTCTCCATAGGGAGGTACCAAGAAACAAGACTTTCTTTCACTTATCACTAGATACTGTACAGGTTGTTAAGTCTAAGCGTGGATCACTTACTAAGTGGCCATGTACTCATTTTGCAGGGTGACAAATGCCATGCCCAGAGGATACAGCTGTTCTCTCTCCTTCAGTTTATCTTCTGCCTCACGCAGAGCAGCCTGCTGTGAGCTGTAGAACTCTATAGCATCAACCTACAAATAAACACACGTTATTTAGACGCTCGAGGCTTAAAAAGCCAAAGGCCACTGCTAATGGTGGTCAGTACTTACCTCTTCACAGCCATTACAGTGACAGCAGCAGCAACAAAGGTGGCTGCATGGGCGTGGGTTGATGAGCTCACGTCGTCCCTGGCGCTGGAGTATCCTATTGTAATGTTGCAGGTTTTTTTCTGCCCGTTTTCTGGTACAAAATATTTTTTTTAATTAAAAAAACATATTTTTTTACACTTTTTAAATTAAAATTGTTACTTAAAATAAAATAAGCATTACTTGAAATAATTTATGAATTTTATTTATTTTATTTCAGATAGTTGCCAAGGAAAAAAGTTCAGATTTTCATGTACTTTAACTTGATGTACTAACATAACTAAAACAAAATCTGAAATAAAAAAGTAATAAAAACTATTAAGACATACTAAAAATAAAAGTTGAGGTCAAAAGTTTACATTCACCTTTCAGAATCGGCAAAATGTTCATTATTTTACCAAAATATAAGGTGTAATACAAAATGCATGATACTTTTTAATTAGTACTGACCTGAATAAGATATTTCTCATGAAAGACGTTTACATATAGTCCACAAAAGAAAATAATAGTTTATTTATAAAAATTACCCCATTCAAAAGTTTACATACACTTGAGTCCTAAAACTATTTTGTTACCTGATTGATCCATAGCTGTGTTTTTGTGTATTTGAACCCTTTCCACTATGTCTTTATAATTTTGAGATCCATCCATCAGATCTTTTCACACTGTGGACAACTAAGGCACTCATATGCAACTATTACAGAAGGTTTAAACGCTCACTGATCCAGAAGGAAAAATTATACAGTTGTCCTCAGTGTGAAAAGATGGATCTCAAAGTCATACAGTCATTGTTGGAAAGGGTTCAAATACACAAGAATGCTGAAAAACCAAAGAATTTGTGGGACCTAAAGGATTTTTCTGAAGAACAGCGGTCAGCGAGCAACTATTATTTTGTCTTGTGGACTATATGTAAACATCTTTTATGTGAAATATCCTATTCAGGCCAGTACTAAATAAAAAATAGCATACATTTTGTATGATTCCTCTTACATTGGTTAAATTATTCACATTTTGCAGATTCTGCAAGGTGTATGTAAACTTCAACTGTAGTATGTCCTATAAGATCTATTGACAACTATGAATAATATCGGGTTAAAATAGCTTTTTTTACCTGTTTCTGTTTAGGTCAATCAGTTTAGCAACATCATAACACAAGTTAACATCAGTCACTTGACAGGTAGGGTACGCCTCCCTGCAAACAAATACACAATCAACACGTTTAAACCTTTCTAGTAAAGGGTGTAACTTCTATATTAGCGACAGCAGAAATACTGATAATTTTCCCATCTTCCTTTACTCATATTAAATAGGTAGCCCTGGCCCAACTCAAGCCACTGTTTGAGCCAATCGGCCACTCAAACAGATTTCAATTCCATTTGGGGCCAAAATGTAATTATCCAAATTCTAAGTATAATGTGTATCCGCAATGTTAATCAATTCCTGTGAATGACTCATGAATAAATGCTGACCAATAAGTCTTTGAGATCCCACAGTCCCACCCACATGCTGTAAACTGAGATCATGCCCTGCATACTCAATGGAACAAATAACATGGAGATGGGAAGGAAAAGATGTCTGGATGAATGGCTAAAATTAGAATAAAGTCTTGGAAGAACACTCCCCCTTACATAAAGTGAGTTTTTATACTCTCATCAGTGGCTGCAGTAGGTACAGGCCTCACAAACAGGGTGTTTCTGGCCTATGGAAAAATAAACTAGGGTTAGATTGAGACTAACCCACATTTATGTGTGTGTGAGAGAGAAAAACGATAGGATGGCTTACCAACTCTCTTTTGGTTCCCTTCAATTTAGAGGTATGTCGTCTTAGCAGGGCCACCGTGATCATGAGGTATAAAACTGCAAATACTGTGTGCAGCCAAAGCAGCGGATCACTGCGAAGACATCATATAAAATACAGTTTAAATAGACACACACAGAGATACGGTCAGACATTTGCACATAGATACATACTATACATACCCCTGCTTAAGATTTGCTATGGTGGTTCTGCCGAAACTGTAGGGATCATTGCCTGGAACAAAGTAATGAGTCAGACTTTTTCCCATCAGCAAACTGAAGTCTAAGAAAAGAAACTTGAGAATATTTTATATGGTGACATCATGTGAGATTATAAACCACTACCACCCTTTTAAAACCTAGTGAGTTAACATTAATCCATCATAGGCCTAAACACAATGCCTGTTATAAGATTATATGTGACCCTGGAGCACAAAACCAGTTATAGGGGTCAATTTTTTTTTTTTTTTTTGAAATTGAGATTTATACGTCATCTGAAAGCTGAATAAATAAGCTTTCCATAGATGTATGTTTAGGACAGGACAACATTGGCCGAGATACAATTATTAAAAAATCTGAGGGTGCAAAAAATCTAAATATTGAGGAAATCGCTTTTAAAGTTGTCCAAATGAAGTTCTTAGCATTGCATATTCAATAATTAATTCTAAACAATAATTAGGTTTTGATATATTTATGGTAGGAAATTTACAAAATATCTTAATGGAACATGATCTTTACTTAATATCCTAATGATTTTTGGCATGAAAGAAAAATCAATCATTTTGACCTATACAATTTATTGTTGGCTATTGCTACAAATATACCTGTGCTACTTATGACTAGTTTTGTGGACCAGGATCACATTTTGTT
This sequence comes from Garra rufa, assembly GCF_049309525.1. Lineage (NCBI taxonomy): Eukaryota > Metazoa > Chordata > Actinopteri > Cypriniformes > Cyprinidae > Garra > Garra rufa. The sequence goes on from NC_133364.1 coordinate 7,641,724, forward strand.
TTGCCTGAATAAATAAATAAAAAAAGTTTCTTGTAACCATTATTATATTATGTTATATTATATTATATTATATAATCATATCAAAGTCATATTAATAATAGTACCATAAATTATTTATTATTTTATATTATATAATATTAGAAATTTAATAAGTATATATTGCAGATATATTTAAAAACTTCCACTAAAAAGTTTGGGATCTGTAAGATTTTATGTTTGTTAAAAAAAGTCTCTAATGCTCATCTAGTCTGGATATTATTAAAATTTAAAACACCGGTTTTCTATTTTTATTTTTTTTATTCCTCTGACGCCAGGTTGAACTTTCATCACTCATTACTGTAGTCTTCATTGTCACTTGATCCTTCAGAAATCATTTTATTTTTTATATATTTTTATTTTTAAATCAGCATTAGAATCAGATAATAAGTGTATAATAAATCTTAAATCAAATAAATTCAGCCACATTTCTGTCATTTATTTTTCTATAAGTGAGGCAGCTCACTAGTGTAGTTTATAACCAAGCTACTGCATGAAGAAATCTTGAGACTGCATTGACTTTTCCAGTGTGTAAGTGTGTGTGTGTGTGTGTGTGTGTGTGTGTGTGTGTGTGTGTGTGTGTGTGTGTGTGTGTGTGTGTGTGTGTGTGTGTGTGTTTGTTAGATACCCAGCAGGTCGCCAGAGAGATTGACCGGTAGGATGATGGTGACAGACAGCACACAGATGAGCAAGAGCAGGATGACCAGGTGCTTCTGAAACGACAGATAATGTACTGCATCCACCCCACATCTTTCCTTGACCGAAGTCTCACTGTACACACACACACACACACACACACACACACACACACACACACATCAGTTTCACTTCTTACTATTACCAGATCTTCCATGCAAACTTCCCTATTTGAGTTTAGAGCTTCTTCGTGTGAACATGTAAAATGAGTGTGTAGCACCAAAACAACACTTACTCCATATTGACAATAAAGGTGAGCCAAGAGCAGCAACCCTACAGGAAATGAGGAAGACATTGATCATGTCATGAATGCTGTCATAATGAGGATGACGATAAGGTCAAACACTCACCTTCTCGTATTCAGGCTCCTCAACAGACATAGATGAAGTCATTCTACTGTAACGCCGTTTATTAACATCTCTAAAGCTGCAGGACCAAAAGACAGTACTGTTTATCTTCTCCATTTAATTTTCTATCCATACTGACCACTGCTGTTTTCATCTCACATACCCTTCAATCTCTGCGACAAGAGCGAGTCTCCCATAATCCCACAGTCTTCTTCTGATCAGAGTGAAGACTATCAGCAGCACCTGCAGGAAGATACACAGCATCCAATTACATCTGTACCAACCAATCAGATCCTACAACTCCAGCAGCACAAGCCAATCAGATTCCAGCTAACTGTGGAACTTACCACGAAGAGTGAAAAGTCGATCAGCAGAACAATGGGCACTCCTCCGAAATTCACCCCCTTGAGCACAGTGCTCTGCGTGGTACTGAAACAGCTGCTGTTGTCCACATGATCAGTGCCATTATTCACCGACACAGAGAGGCGCTCCCACCACGTGGAGGCCATCTGGAGGACAAACAGGTACAAATTGCACAATTTTACTTTTGCCGCCCCTGAAAAGATCTGTTTTGGTGTCACATACAGTGAGAAAAAAAAATTTGATCCCCTGCTGATTTTGTACATTTGCCCACTGACAAAGAAATGATCAGTCTATAATTTTAATGGTAGGTTTATTTTAACAGTGAGAGACAGAATAACAACAAATAAAATCCAGAAAAATGCATTTTAAAAATGTATAAATTGATTTGCATTTTAATGAGTGAAACAAGTATTTGATTCCCTATGAATCAGCAAGATTTCTGGCTCCCAGAAGTCTTTTATACAGGCCACGAGCTGAGATTAGGACCACTCTCCCAGCTCGTTAGCTGTATAAAAGACACCTGTCCACAGAAGCAATCAATTAATTCGATTCCAAACTCTCCACAATGGCCGAGATCAAAGAGCTTTCCAAGGATGTCAGGGACAAGATTGTAGACCTACACAAGGCTGGAATGGGCTACAAGACCATCGCCAAGCAGCTTGGTGAGAAGGTGACAACAGTTGGTGTGATTATTCGCAAATGGAAGATGCACAAAATAACTGTCAATCTCCCTCAGTCTGGAGCTTGATGCAAGATCTCACCTTTTGGAGTTTCAATGATCATGAGTACGGTGAGGAATCAGTCCAGAATACACAGGAGGATTGTGTCAATGATCCCAAGGCAGCTGGGACCATAGTCACCAAGAAAACAACTGGTAATACACTACGACGTGAAGAACTGAAATCCTGCAGCGCCTGCAAGGTCACCCTGCTCAAGAAAGTAGGCCCAATGAACATCTGAATGATTCAGAGGAGAACTGGGTCAAAGTGTTGTGGTCAGATGAGACCAAAATTGAGCTCTTTGGTATCAACTCAACTCGCCGTGTTTGGAGGAGGAGGAATGCTACCTATAACCCAAAGAACACCATCCCCACTGTCAAACATGGAGGTGGAAACATTATGCTTTGGGGGTGATTTTCTGCTAATTGGACAAGACAACTGCACCGCATCAAAGGGATGATGGACAGGGCCATGTACTGTCAGGGTCAGGGTATTAAAGCCAGCCAGGGCCGTGGATGGGTATGACTATGACCCAAAACACATGGCCAAGGCAACAAAAGAGTGGCTCAATAAGAAGCACATCAAGGTCCTGGAGTGGCGTAGCCGGTGGTGGCCAACTAAAAGAAACATCTAACCTCTGTTATTGCCAACAAGGGTTTTACTAAGTCATATTCTCAATGCAAATCTATTTATAACTTTTTTGAAATGTGTTCTTCTGGATTTTTTTCTTGTTATTCTGTCTTTCACTTTTCAAATAAACCTACCATTAAAATTACAGACTGATCATTTCTTTGTCAGTAATATTTTTTTTCCTCACTGTATGTTATCAGAATCCCAAATGACTATTGTTAGTTTGACCGTTCATCTTTGTTACCAATGCAAGTCAACTAAGAAATGTTTTCTTATTTTCAATGATGGCCTTCCAGGCGAAGAACATCATCTTGCAAATGCATAGAAAAAAATAATAATAATATACAATAAATAAAACAATGAAAATAAATAACAAATCTAAAACACTTGCAGGAGTTGTTCAAAGCACTCAATATCAATTTTAAAAAGATCAAAGATGAACTAAAAGATGAAACAGAAATATGTGCACCAATTTTCAGCTATTTCTGTAAACTATTCCAGTTGGTAGGTGCAGCAAAATTAAAAGCAGAGCAACCATAGGCACTTTTTTCTTCTAGAAAAAATTAGATAAATACTTTATAGGATCTTTTAAGATTAGATCATGTTAGTGCTAAAAAATTAGCTTATGTTTGCCACATTAGATTCAAATCATGATTCTTCAATGTTTTGAATGGCAAATCAGTGTAAGGATGTGAAACGTCACATGCACTTCAGTTCAAACTCTAGAGGGAGTCCTTTATAACTTAATTGCAAACTAAACCGAATTACACAATAGTCTAGATCACGAGTTATGTTGCATCAGCACACAAAAAACATTTTATTGATTTTATTTATGAACATGATAGTGCCTTAAAATGTTTTATTACTTAAGATCCTAGATGGAGGATTACTGGTGACTGTATTGATGATAAATGTTTGAACCTTACACTTACATTAAATATAAGACAATGATTCATGGTAGCATTAAACACTATAAGACTGTGTTATTAAAGTCAGGATCAAAATATAACTACTAGCTGCATGGCATAATCTTTCCCACTCCACCCAGTGTCTGTGTGCATTTAGGTCTCCTACAGAACCTCTATTACTTTCAGATGATTTTTTTGTTCAGGTGACTCATGACAGACTGCCTCATGACATTTTCTTACTTTGTTGCACTAAAAATTACAAAAAAATAAATAAATTAAGATATAAAGGCCCGGTTTCACAAACAGGACTTAGACTAAGCCAGGATTAGGCCATAGTTCAATTAGGACATTTAAGTAATTTTTATAAATGTGCTTTTTATAAATGTTTACTGGTGTGCATCTTGAGACAAAAGAAAGGCACTGATATATTTCTGGATCAGTGAGTAAAAGTTTCTTTCAGTTGAAACAGCTCAGACTTGCATTTTAGTCTAGGACTAGGTTTAAGTCTTGTCTATGAAACCAGGGGAAAAACTACCAACATAAAGTAAGTTTTAAAAAGAAAGTATCTGTTAGTGGGCTAAGAAAAACAGTCCTGTGTTCCCTTTGTTTTTGTTTTGTTTTTCTTGCCTCAATGACAGATATTTTCTCTTGTTTTAATCATAAACTCAATTATGATACATTCTTCAGAAAACAAGACGTATCTTCTTAACAAATGTGCTTCTCAGTTAAATGTATATTGATTAAGGAAAGTTTAGATACTTGGACTAAAAATAACAAAAGTGTTAAGTAAAAATATGTTTTGCAGTGTAGCTGCGCTATTAACTCCCACATTACGTAGTCAAATGAAAAACATTCAATACACTCATCAGTTTGCAATGTGTCAGAACAAACTTTGAAATCATATATAAGTGCAAAACATTTCAGCAGAGCTTTTCTTTAAGAAGCATCTCAGTAATTTCACCTGTTGTAAGATAGTCCCATGATGCATGACCAAATGTTTACTTTCTACTTCACTTTCATGCTCTTGTCATAATGCATGAGATGAGCTACTCACATGATACTCAACTGCCTGTCCTGTTAGGTCACAGTTTAAGTAACCTTTTGCATGACTGAAAACAACTTCTTCTTTATTAAGTTATGTAGAAATGTACAGTTGCCAAACTGAGAGTTGAAATAAGAACCGCCACAACTGACACAGGTGGAGTATAGAGCCAAAAACAGGGAGCTAAACAGTTAACAAGCAACTAACCTAAATGTCGTTAGACCCATGACAGTATGTAAACACACTTTATCATGAACACACAACTAAACAAACACTAAACTGACACATACATCGACATGCTGACACTGACGTCATGACGCAGCTGCATAACGGCTGGACAAAACTGACTGACCAGTTTAACTTTAGTCATGAGCCAAAAGCCTCAGTAGCGATTTCTTGATATTTATAAATAAAACATGTAACGTTAATGAAACAGAAGCATACCTCGGTGGATTTGTTTCCGCTTCTGGATTGTGCAGAACCGGTCGGACTGTCAGCTGAGAGTAAACTAAACTAAACTAAATTTTACACTGACTCATATCCGCACATGCGCAGATACACCGATCTCCACCCAGCGTCCCAATAAATGAATTGTCATTGTATAGAATACAATTCACAAACCAGCTGAATTAATGAATATATTATTCCACACAACGGAGAAATGCAGAAAAATATAAAAATAAAATTAAAGAAGGATAAACAAACAACTAAAATCAAACAAGCCATAAAATAGTATTTTTATCTATTGCCAAGCATAATAACTAGGGCAAATGCATTCTTTAATATTAACAATTGTTAATTTAGTCAAGTTAAAGTTTATTTTGCAAACAATACAGCATGCAGCAGTAACTGTTGGCACTGAGACAAAATAGAATAGAACAGAATTACAAAAAAAGTCAAATTAAGAATTTAAGCGTTAAAAAAATCATCTAAAACTGTTATACAGGAATATTACATTTACATTTACATTTATTCATTTAGCAGACGCTTTTATCCAAAGCGACTTACAATTCATTACGATTCATCCTAAGGAGGCAGATCAACATAGGAAGTGCTCAAAAATACCATATCAGGCGTTGTAGAAGAGTGCAGGCTAGAAGGGGAAGATCAAGAAAGAGAGGAGAACAATTTATTTTTATAGAGTCACATAGTGTCGAAAAAGATGGGTTTTCAGCAGTTGCTGATGGGTTTTCAGCAGTCGCACATTTATGAAAATGACTAGCAATTTCTGAGTGAAATTTTACTAGCAAATTATTTCCATTTTTTAAATATATACTTAAAACTAATAGAGTATGTTTTACCAGTAAAAACTATTTGTGTCTTTCTACTCCAATATTTCACATTTAATTAATTGTATTACATGCCATATCTGTCATTGTTTATAACATTTACTAACATTAAGAAAAATTATTACAAGTGACTTTTTAAAATGCTTAAAAAAGTATGTTTTTAAATATATAACTATATGAATATTACAGTATGTTTTACAAGAAAATATTTCAGTGTTTCTACTTCAGTATTTCCTATTTAAGCTATTGTACTAAATGCCATTTCTGTCATTATTTATACATTTTTCTAGCAATATAAATGGTTTCTACACCAAATTATTCACATTGTAAAAATGTGAAAAATATTGTAAAATGCATCAATAAAACAAATATTATTAGAGTATGTTTTATAAGAAAATAGTGTTTTTTCTTTATACTCCAATATTTCACATTTAATTTAACATAGGCCTCTTACTTGCCATTCTTTGTAATTATATATTAAGTTCACTAGCAATTTCGAAGTCAAAATTGTTTAAACCTAAATATTTCCTCTGTAAAAAGAGAACTTTTAAAATGTATAAATATAACAAATAATATTAGAGTATGTTTTAAAAGAAATACTATTTACATCTTTCTACTCCATGCAGCATTTCACATTTAATTCATTCTATTAAATGCCTTTATTCATGAAATTTACTAGCAATACAAATTTTTCTACACCAAATTATTTACATTGTAAAAATTTAATTTCTAAACTGCATAAATAAAACTATTATTATTATTATAATTATTATTTACCCCCCCCAAAAAAAATCTTTCTACTCCAATATTTCACATTTATTTCATTGTATTACATGCCATATCTGTCATTATTTATGCAATTTACTACCATTACTACCATTACTACCAGTTTCTACACCAATTATTTACATTGTAAAAAGTGAATTTTTAAAATTAATAAATAAAACAAATATTAGAGTATGTTTTACAAGAAAATATTGTTTCAGTATTTATATTTTATATAAGTAGGCCTCTTGCCATTTTTGCAATTATTTATTAAATTTACTAGCAGTTTCTGAGTGAAAATATTTCACTTTCTGTAAAAAGTGCATTTTTTTAATATATAAATATAACAAATATTATTAGAGTGTTTTACAAGAAATAATATATGAGTCTTTCTACTCCAATATTTCACATTTAATTTATTGTATCACATGCCATTTCTGTCATTATTTATACAATTCACTTTAACAATAAAAATGGTTTCTACACCAAATTACATTGTAAAAATGTATTTTTAAAATGCATAAATAAAACAAGTATTATTAGAGTATGTTTTACAAGAAAACACAGTTTCAGTCGTTATTCCAATATTTCTTGCCATTCTTTGTAATTATTTATTCAATTTAAAAGCATTTTCTGAGAGACAATTGTTTCACTGCCAAATTATTTCCACAGTAAAGGTGAATTTTTTAATATATATAACAAATATTATTAGAGTATGTTTTACAATAAGTCTTTATACTCCAATATTTCACATTTAATTCATTGCATGTGATTTCTGTCATTATTTATAAAATTTACTTTAGTAATAAAAATGGTTTCTACACCAAATTATTTACATTATATTATATAACAAATTAAATGCATTAATAAAACAAATATTTTTACAGTATGTTTTACAAAAAAACAGTCTTTATTTCAATATTTCACAATATTTCACTCTTGTCATTCTTTGTAATTATTTCTTAAATTTACTAGCATGTTCTGAGTGAAGTTTCATTACCAAATTATTTCCACTGTCATTGTTTAAAATTGTTTATAATTTTTAAAATGCATATATAAAACAAATATTATTAGAGTATGTTTTCCAAGAAAATACTGTTTCAGTCTTTATATTCAATGTAGGCTTCTTACTTGCCATTCTTTTTCATTAATTATGAAATGTCCTAACAATTTCTAAGTGAAAATACACCTAATTATTTACAATGTAAACATATGTTTTTCTTTTGAAGTTGCAAAAACAAAAATTATTACAATGTGTTTTACAAGAAAACACTAAACTACACTCAATTATTTTCAGTAGGCTATATAAACAGCCAAGTGGTGCCAAACAATATGCGTGCAATGCAAGGTAAATGTATTATTTATCCAACCATCTTAGATTGCTTTCATGTGTCGAAAATAGGCAAAAATTTTCCAAACAGCGTCTGATTTAATTGGTGCATCCTCACATTTGGCTTAAATAGATTACCCCGGGCCTGGAGGGGGAGGAGAGCGAGATGAAGAGAGTCTTTGAGCCTTTACAGTGAATCCCAAGTGATTGACAGGGCGGCTATATCCGTCCAATATCATCCCGCTCACGTTCTCATTCGCCTCTCCGTGGCCCTCTGCGACACCATCTGACGCACGAATTAACCCCCGCTGCCGGCTGGAGAAGGGCGACAGGTTCCCTAATCAGCGGCTGATTGCGGCGGCGGCGCTCGGGGAGAGAGCCGCGGTGATTGGGGGTATGGAGGCTTTGATTGTTTTCAGTCAGCCTGACAGCTGAGGAATACTGCCTCTAATCAGCGTAGTCAAGATACTGGCATGAGTGGCAAATGAACAGTCAAGCACACAAGCAGACGAGCACACACAGCCTCATTTAGGTGTTTCGCTTGGTTAGGCTACTGTAAACACACTAAATAGAGCGTGGAGCATTAATCTTACTGTGCTGTATGCATTCTGCTTACAACTCAGACTGGAGATTAGACATTCTAGAACTTTTGTTTAAACAGTGGTCGAATTGCAATAAAGGGAACCATTGGCCATTTTGCATGGATGTTTCCGCATGAACATTGAATATTCCAATATGGAATGCATTATAATGTTAACAAATGAGACCTTACTGTAAAGTGCTTAACCAACGAAAATATAAATGCATAAATTGCAATGCTCGAAGATCAAATTCCCCTCACTGAACAATTCCCATCAGTCACTGATGCCGAGACCAAAATGAGAAGTCACTTCATCCAGGAAAACCAAGTTAACAGAAGCAGTTTATCATTAAAGTATAAAGTTATTTTTTCTTATCAACATGACATGAGAATTTCAAGCATGTCAGGAAAAACCCACAGGAGGAAGATAAACAAAAAAATCAACACACGTGGGGTTTTCTCCTGGAAAATAAAAAAAACATAGCCCATATACTTCTGAAATCATTTTCAGATGCATACAATGTTTTTTTTAAATCATAGATGTTGAAAGATAAAATATAAAGAGTCAAAAGGAGACAAAGGCAAGCAAACACCAGAATAGTGATACAGTCTTTATCTTTCCAGGAGGAAAAATGACAGAAGGTGCAGTTCTCATTAGACCAGAGATTCTTTGGACATACATGAATAAATGAAAAATAACATTATGTAACCTAACAATAAAAATCTCTTCATTATATAGAGTTAATAAAATGATCTGAGCTGATTTGAGTCCGCTCTGAAATCACATTTCTGTCATAATTTACTCACCCTCATGTTATTCAAAACCAGTTTCTGTTCCCATTGACTTCTACTGTATTTTTGGCCACACAATGTTAACCAAAGGGAACTAAAACTGTGGTTACCAACCAGTTTGAAATGACATTAGGGTCAGAGTCACAATTCATTTTTTTCAGGTTAAATTGTGTCTTTGTATGTTTACATAAAAGGACCCAGGTGGAAAAAGTGCACTTCCATAATGAACTTAAAGTGCTCTGTTTTTATGCACTAATTTTGTACTTAATATACTAAAAATGATTACTTCTTTAAATAAACTTAAGATGGATCTCAAAATCATACAGTAATTGTTGGTTCAAATACACAAAAATGCTGAAAAACCACAGAATGTTTTTAATTTTCTGAAGAACAGCGGGCGGTTTAACTGTTTAGGGCAAACAGGGACTCATGAACAACTATCACTAAACAAAAAAAAACAGCTGTGGATCATTCAGGTAACAACACAGTATTAAGAATCAAGTGTATGTAAACTTTTGAATGGGGTCATTTTTATAAATTCAACTATTATTTCCTCTTGTGTAAACATCTTTTATGTGAAATATCTTACTCAGGGCTGTACTAAATACATTTTTAAAACATGCATTTTGTTAAAGTAATTAACATTTGGCAGAATCTGCAAGGTGTATGTAAACTTTTGACTTCAACTGTACATGTGTCATAACAACACCTTTTTACCACAGTTAAAGGAATTTCCCTAAAAAGGAGGTTGTATGTGTCTGGCAATTCAAATTGCACTGTCAGTAATTTATCTGTCCTAAGGACAATTAAACAAAGCATACCTGTGACATATAACCTATGGTGAGAAACCTGGCCACTGTGATGGAAACCTCTGAATGGTACTAACAGCCTGAAACATTAGTGAAAATTAGTGCCACCTGAACTTTTATCCATTAAGATATTAGCACGTTGCAGTGCTGTGGTCACATCAGAGCATGCGTCCTGGATTTTGTAGCCAAATGTGAGATTATGCAGCATGGGGGAACTTAATGATAGCATCCATTCATCAACCAAACCTGGATACAGTAAACCTGTCAGATGAAACAGGATGGAGGTCAGCATGCAAGTGTGCTTAATCCAAACTTTGTTCAAAGTTCGAAAATTATGCAAGTTTGAATTTCTCATTCTCAGACATTATTAATTTGGACACACTAGCTGTGTGATGTATTTTAAAGCATAGACTTACTTTTCGCACGTGTTGAATAAGACTGCTTGTTGTGTTGCTGATCTTGGCGCTTTGGTGAACTGGAAAGCGTCCTACAAACATGATGTCCCCTAACTGTTTGGCTTCCATTGAGCCTAAAACTGGGCTACAGCCATGACCCTCAAACATCCCAAAACAACAAAAAACCCAAACCAAATCTTACTGTTATGCATCTTTACTTTGTCTGTGTGTCTCAGACATCTCTATTTCTCTGTTTAGTCCTCAGCTCTCTCTCTGTCCTCACCTGTCCTTTTAGACGACTGGGCTGTGCTTGAAGATGTTGCTAAAATAGTCTGTCTCTGCTTCTTCCTCTGGTACTCTAGAAACAGATGCCTTGTCTCCTTCCTGCTCACACCTCTAGACTTTAAAAGAGACCCAATCAAGAGGAAACCTACCTGACATGAGGAAACACTACATTCAGGAAGATTTTCACCAACAATGCATAAGTGAATTCAAGTATGCAAAACCCTCTCAGTAGGAAGCACATTGCATAACAACATCTTTGCATAATCTAATGATCATGCATAGGTTATGCATAAAAGTAGTTTGATGCCTGCATGTACATCTCTATTGTTTACTGGTTGTGCTGTAAGATTTATATTTTTTAACTAAATTGATTTGATATAAAACACACACACACACACACACACAGTGACTCCATGATCTCAAAATGTAATCGCATTAAGTGACCATCAGCACTGAGCTGCTAAGTCACTTTAATCAAATTGCTAAAAGCAAGGAGGAAGGTCAATTCAGAGGGTTTTCTCTTATGTATTTAATAAAGGAAATATTTTACACAACTATAAAAAGCACATCAGTGTTGCATAAAAGTTGCATAATCGTTACTCTCATTATGATCTGAGTGCACTGCATTTAGGAGAAACACAAGTGATTTAATGATGTGTTGTTATGCATTTTACTGCTAGGAACGCCATGGGTTTGATTTGCAGGGAATGCCGATAGAATGTAGGCTATACTGATAAAATAAGGCATGTAAAAATGCATTTCTGTAAATGCTCAAATGTTTTATTTTTCATACAGGGTTCAAAACCTAGTTTTGTTATGCCTGCTATTATGCCTGGTAAATGGTGGAAAGTACCAAGCAGTCATAAATATTTCTTACTGGGCATTGTAATGTAATGAAAATGGAAGTGGTAATGGAAATGACAATTAAAATAAAGCTGGTTTTATTGGTCCTATAGCTGGTTTAAGCTGGAAGTAGCCTTTTTATATATCTAATTTTATATCTAATTTCATAATTTTATGTATCCTAAATACACAATTAAATAAGATCCCTGCTGAAAACAAAAACGCTAAAACCAGCCAAAGCTGGTTTTAAAGGGGTTTTTTTTGGCCACTTCCTGACCACAAGCTGGTCAGGCTGGTCTTAGCTAGTCAGCCTGAGAGACTAGCTGGAACAGCCAGCTAAAACCAGCTTGACCAGCCTAGCCAGTTTGGGAGACTGGTTAAAACCAACTACTTCTAGCTTAAACCAGCTAAGACCATCCAACCAGTTTACCCAGCTGAAAAAATAACAGCTAAAGCTGGATAGGCTGGTCAAGCTGGTTTTAGCTAAATGTTCAAGCTGGTCCCTAAGCCTGAACAGCTAAGGAAGTGGTCCAAACCCCTGTAAAACCAGCCTCCTGACCAGCTTAAACCTGCTTTGTTAGCTGGTCAGGCTGGGAGACCAGCTAAAACCAACCAACCAGCTTAGACCTTAGTTGTTTTTTCAGAAGGGTAAACTAGTTGGCTGGTCTTAGCTGGTTTAAGCTGGAGGAAGTTGGTTTCAGCTGGTCTCCCAAGCTGAATATGCTGGTCAAGCTGGTTTTAGCTAAATGTTCCAGCTGGTCTCCAAGCTTGACCAGCTAAGGAAGTGGCCCAAACCCGTCTAAAACCAGCCTAACTAGTTTAGGCTGGTTTAGCTGGTTTTAGGGTTTTTTTTCAGCAGGAAAAATAAATGTAAGTGATTTTTAACACCAAGTGATTCATATATTACTTCTCACTTTATCCTTAGTCAAGTACACTAACTTTCGCAAAACTTTATTGGGATTACAATGGTTTAAAGTACGCAAAACGAAATCGCAACGAATTGATTTCTGTGATTTGGGAGTCATTGTTTGTGGTGTAACACACCACAGTCGTGATTAGTGTCGACGCTATTACTATTATTTACCACTAGAGGGCGGCGCTGCACCTGTGTTTTTCAGACTCTACCCAACCAAACTATGTGAAGAGCTTGTTGTTTAATTTCGCGGTATGCATACTGTATATAATGTGTATATTTGGTATTTTATCCCAGTCTTTGGATGTTTGCAATTTAATAATTCTTTTTACAGTATCAATGATTCATTTGTCGCTATTATCGCCACAAAAATCAATGTATCAGTTTATTACTTGCATTATTTAATTACTTGCATTTTCATTCTGCGTTATCCTTCAATATGCGTATTTCAGTCAGTGTTTTTAATGTTTATAAGGCGTGACATTTTGACAGTTGCTCCGTCAGAAACCTCCCCTCCCCTTCTGAATAAGCTTGCCAGATTACCATACAATTATCATATCATTACCATCTCATTATCATACTGGAGCCAATGGAATTGGGTTTAAATTTTTATATTTGTTATTTCATTCTGCACTATTCAATTTTCTACCTTGTGAACAGTAATTGGGCTGTTTTGTAGCCTATATTTATATCTTAAAGAGCACTGATTTATAATGGACGTCTGGCCTGTTTAATGTAAGTAGTTTAATAATATCAGGTTCTATGAGTCATGTATGGGCCATCCAAGTGTATTAAACACCTGCAGGTGGTCTGCTATCTCTCCAGTAATATAATTACTTCTCGGCGTCCACAGAAATCACCCGAAATCCCGCTGTGATGGACCTAATCTGCAACTCTTTCCACAGAGGCCTGGATAAAGTGCATCTACCTGTCTATATTCAGCCAACGTGAGTGTCTACTGTCCCGCACCTTCCTCTCAAAGTGACCTGGGCTTCATCTCATATACATGAGATCATCTAAAGGGGTCTCATTTTTCTCCATGCCCCTCTGTTCTCCATTACAATATTAAAGAGAGTCTTACTTAAGCTTCTACTCAAGGGTGGCCGTGAACTGAAATTTTCCCCAAAGTGCTCTAATCCATCACAAGGACAACGCTGGGCCGAGCGTCCATGCATCATTTTAGAGAGGACGAGGGAGGGCTGTGGGTGTAGCGGAGAGAGCGAGTCAGCGCCGGTGGGTTTTTCTTGCCAGTAGGGGGGTAGCGGAGCCATGAGCTTTAGGATATCATAATCTAAAGGCTGGTTTTAATTTGTCATAATAAATGAGAAACCCCTCTCCCCTACAGAGACCACAGGCTTCTTTTGGATTGTTAAAGGCCTTGTCTACATGCTGAGTGTGTTTCACCACATTCACAAAAATAGCATCTACATGCATTAATTAAGATTATTATTACCACAATACAAACATCATACTATTTCTATATTTAGGGTTAGAGATTTGAACCAGAAGATTAAAACTTGGACTTAAAACTTGAATGATACTTCAAATCGTGTGGCTTTTTGAGAGGCATGTTATTACTTTTCTAGGAAATCTGAGATTTAAATATACGAAAAATGATTTTTCGTGTTTCATGAGTGATTCATGTCATGCTAGAATACTACAGAAGTGGACTTAATTGTGTTGACTGTACACTTGTAGTGTACTTCAAATCTTAAGTGTGTTTTTACAAAACAGTACTTGCAGATTATATCAAATTAATTAAATAAAAGGCCACTTAAGTGTGCTTAAAGAAAGTACTCTTTCGTGTTTCTTAACATACTTAAACATTATTTTAAAATCTGCAATGTAGTAATATCAAATTAAAAGTTTAACTTTAAAGTAAAAAATCATGTTTTAATGTTTTGCAGTGCTTTACATAAGTATACTTACGTTATATTACGTTAATATATTATATTATTCGATATTTTAATTATATAATTATGATAATTTTAACAGTAATTTAAAATTTGAAATTCAATTAAATTCAAATTCAAATACAGGACATACAAGTTTAGAAACAAGTTTTATAGTTTATAGTCCATATTTCCAATGTAATTATGAAATTACTGCAAAACACTCTTAAGTTCAACTAATTGCATTTAATATAAATTCAAACTACATATTTTTTATTATTATTTACTTCCTGATAACATGCAATTATGTTTCTGAGAACATTAAATTCAATTCACACTTTTATCCTTCACACAAAATATTCTTTTAAAGTATATTATTTTCTTTTGAAAAGTATGCTACTTCTTTTGCAGAAATGTACCAAAATTACTTAGCAAACTGCTAACAATCACTCTGAAGCCTTTAGCATCATGGCAGCCCCTCAAATTTTTTTCTCGCCGTTTAGGTAAAAAAGAGACATCAGATGTCACCGCTGTGAATTAAGACTTTAACAGCAATATGATTGACAGGTGTCATAATACCAGTCAACGGGCCTTGGCAATTTCTCACTCTCTGCTTGCAAAACATTAGCATTAGCGTAAGGGAGAGAAAGACGTGTGAGCTCAGGTCGCCGCGGTACAGATGTTTTAATTGCGTTTGTGTCAGTGTGAAACACGATTAGCGTTTCTGCTCATTAACGAGCTGATGGGCCCCTCGTTCCGACACCTCGCTAATGCGCTAACACACTAACACCTCACACATCACATTCGGATGCAAAGACTGAAACAGAATCTAATCAACAAGGACAGCAACACATACACTTAACCGCTCCGCAGCAATTAGATGATCATTTGCTCAAGTCTTTGTGTCTGTGTGTATGTGTGAGTGTAATTACATAATGGATGGTTGAATAAAGCTGAATTTTCGAATGGCGAAGTTCTTCGGCCCCTGCTGAGGTGAGACCCACAGAATGATGCCTCGCGTATTTGGGTTACAGCCATGCTGTATTGTGAATTATATGCGATGCTATTGCGGTACTGAATGTGACCTCATGAATGTTCAGCCTGCTTATTTCCAGCTGTTCACATGCAGATGATGGCAGCTGGTATGTTTCCAGCTGATCAGTTATTCAGCAAGACACAGAGTAAAGGTGTCAACACAACTAACAGGGAACATTCTCAGAACATTCTGGAAGGTTCTCTCAAAGTTACAAATGAAGATTCCAATGGAATGTTCATTCAAAATTACCTGACATTCTTAAAACGTTACATCATTTGAACATTCTGTTGTAACATTTTCTCTAATGTTCCAAAAAAAAAAAGTGTTTTTAAATAGGATGTTTTGAATGTTCTCAGAATAATGTGTTCGTAATTTACAGGAACATTACCGAAATGTTCCTAGAACATATTTTTGTTCGCTGGGATGCAAAATGAATGCATTAACAAGGACACCAAACGCTGCACAGATCATACCAGCTGGCCTCTAACATTAACCATCAGATGTTTTTCAATCATTTTTTTAAAATATTAGAATAATATGGATTTGATTGCTTTTGAAAATACTTTCTTCTGATATGCTATTTGTTTTTTGTTTTTTTTGGGAACAATATTCACTGTAGAAAAGGTTTTTGGTGACAATGTGTTAACTAGTATGGCAATTACAATGGGAATTACTTTCAAACAGTTTCACAAACAATCCACCATCTGCCACTAAATGTATTTAAAATACATTTATTTAATGCTAAGTATACTACAAATACATTTACATATTTATGTACTTGCTTGGTATACTTAAAGTCTGCTAAATTGGAACTATTTTTGTACTTAATGCACTTTAATTGTGCTGAAGTCCAACTTAAGTGTATTTGATTGTGCTAAAGTGGAACTACTGCAAGTATAATTAAGTACAATTCAAATATCTCTAATATTATTCAAGATTATTAAGATTATACAATCATCATCAATAATGAAATTACAACACATTTTTTAGCCTTACTATTAGAGAAATGTGCATTGTGCACAAGTACTCCAAATAAAGTTTATTTGTAACTATTATATCAGTAAGTCTGGAGCAATATGTCAGTAAATATGTTAATAGATTTGAACTATATTTAGTATGAATTAAATGTATTTTAAATATATTACTTTTTTACTAAAAAAGTAAATGGGCTAAAACATTTTGTTATAAAGCCGCTTTTGAATTTACAGTACTTGAAATTATTTTAAAAGAAATGCATTAGTTTTTCAAATTCTAAACATTTCATTTAAAACTATCCAAATAGAACATAATATAAAATATCAATAAATATATTAAAATAAAATAAAATATATATAAAGAATGCCACCATATTACATTTTTAAATATATTTAATTATATTTAATATTTTTACAGTCACCATGAAATTAAAAATTTCTCACTATTTCTCATTTAAGAAGCTGTTTTACTTGGATATAAGTTACAATAAAATGCTGTAATGCTGTATTTTTGTATGCCATTCTAGAAGTTAGCATCATGGTATCCAATAGGATTTTTCTATTTGCTTGATATTGCAGAACATAAGCTCTGTGATCATGTTTTAAGTTTAGGATTCTTAAACATTTTGTGCATCATGCTAATTTTCATATAAATTGCACCATGGTCACATGACTTCAACATCACTAAATGTCTGACAATTAGGCCTTCAGTCCTATTTCAAAAAATACTGAACAGTTTGTAAGATAGTGATTATAAACTCAATGAGTCTGTAGAAGTGGACTAGTGGGTAGATGAGTTTACCTGCTCGATGACCTCTGTAGTCCCATTAGCCACTTGTTAGCAGCCACATTTTCTAGACAAAAAAAGTACAAAATAAAAAATAAATAACGTGAGAGGGTCATACTGATGTATTTTATATTGTAGAATAAAACATTAAATTATTTGAGCTTGTGGTAACCACAGACCTTATTTCAGGCATTTAAAAAACACCCCATTCTAAAAAAACACTGATTTCAGGAGGATTGAACTGGAAGCCCTAAAATGCCAACTACAAAAATATGTAATTCCTGCAACATTCCATATCCACCTTTTTCTTTAAAAGTGGGCGTGGCCATTTGTAAATTTTACACTTCTGGCTTAGGGTCTCATCCAAGTCCAGCTATTTTTAGCTGTACAAAACAGCTAGTTTTGCTGCTTGATATTGCAAATTGCGATTATTTTAATGTATTGTCTTAATTATGAGCACACTTTGTAATGCAAACCGTTCCCTATAGCGGATAATGAACCGGAAGTCTCGCCCATAGGGTTACCTTGGTGTTAATAATAATAAGAAAAAGAATAAGGTGGATAGGGAAGAAAAAAAATAATTGCAATTTAAATTCCACTAAAGTCATTTTAATGTGCATTATAGGTAGAAATATCTTGTTTTAGTTTTATGCTAAATGTCCCAAAACTAATAGGCTATATGTAAATATTTTTATATGCACAGTGCCCATCACATTATATCACACCAAGATGTATTGTGCTGAAAATTATGAATGGCATTTTGCTGAATTTCGCTTTTGTTTGGCCCGCTATCGCATCGCTTGCACCAGATTATTCACTTTCTGTGTGTCAAGCACGGCAAGAAATAATACAAAGGAGCTCACAATAAGTAGATTTGCTTTGGTCTCCGGTCGCCCTATGTGTGTGCGGAGGCTGCAGCGGTGTGATACGGGTTGAACACACACTCTGAAGTGGACAGATATGAAGAATGACATTTAAAACGCTGCACTGTTTGTCAGTGCGCGCTCTCGTTCGCTTTCTCAGACCCTCGCGCTGACTGAACGCCCCTCGGTGCGGCTGTCAATCACACGCGTGTCAAACCTGTGAGGACGAGGCAGCAGGTATGTTTATACTGGCAGACGAAACTAAACAAAAACCAAAAGACGCAAACAAGAAACGGAGAGGAGATGAAGGGGCGAGAGGCATGAAACGGGGAGAAAGTGTATCATAGAGACGCTGAGGAATCAAGAGAGACCTTAGCAGCCCTTTCCTCCTCCTCCTCTCTCTCGCGCACGCTGTCTGTCTCTCACCTGCGTATCAGTCGTCTGCGCCGTGTTTGATTGACAGCTTGGCAGAGATCAGTGTCTAGCTGATGTGAGGGTGGCAGACCTGGAAACGCAGTGAGAGGGTTTATCAGCTGCACAGAGAGAGAGAGAGAGAGAGAGAGAGAGAGAGAGAGGTGGGGAGGCAGAGGGGGGCACACAGAGAAAGGAGTGTGAAAGAGCTACAGGGAAGGAGAAAACGATGAAGGGAGGAGAGAGAGAGAGAGAGGGAGAGAGGAGGAGGAGGAGGGGGAGAGGGCTCTTTTACTGCCGGTCTAGAATGTGACCGGATTCTTAAACAGCTTTACAGAGAGTAAGAAACAGCAACCAGCAATTCATCAAACACATACCTGCACACACATGGGTGAATGCAATGAAACCAAAATCATGAGGTAAAAAAATAAGAATTTATATTTTTGTTAATTAATTAACCTGCGTTAACTAACTAGGATGATTAGTATATTTTTTAATTATTTATTTTGCATTGTGACATTAGCGACATTTAAGCATATTATCCCTTCACATTATCATTATTGTAATAAGATTCATATCAATATCAATATCATTAATTTAATACAGTAATACTAAAAAAGTTTTTTTAATTATGAAAATAGAGATTATTTATGAATATGTAGTATAAATAGTTTTTGACTATATAATTATGAATATAAATGCAGTACAACAAATACTGCCATACATACATATATATAATATATATTTAAATATTATATATATTATCTATAGTCTTTTTCACAATATAGTAACAAAAATTGGTTTTGCATTACATTAATCTGGTGGAAAATGTCCTTAATGAGAATGAGAATGTGAATATAACAACATTTTAAAAAAAGAAAGAACAGGCTTAATTATTTTTACTATTTTTCATATTTTTTTAGTGAAATATATCTACATACAGTATATACAATTTCAATTAAATTCTATATATAAAAGCAGTATATATATATATATATATATATATATATATAATCACCAAAATATCACATATTAAAAATATCACATCCAGAATAATAAAGGTTTTTGTTTACATAATATATATATTATGTAAACAAAAACCTTTATTATATATATAAATATAAATACACACACATGCATGGATATGCTTCAGAAAAATATACTTTATATATATATTAAATGTATTCTTATATAATATTAATTTTATGAATAAAAATATATGTATATTTTGAAAATATATACTGTATGTGTGTGTATTTATATATACTATATTTATGTACATAATAAATCTACTTAGTACAAACATATACAAACATACAAACATATATGTACACACATTTTCTTTTTGGGATGCAGTTAATCACAATTAATCATTGCACAGCACTAATATATATTAGTATATTATCATTAGAATATGTTTTATTTTCTTTAACAAATTAAAATTACTTATTTCTTTTCATTTTTGATTCAAATTCCTTTGATGTGCATATAAATCCATTACTATATAGATACACGTACTTGCATTTGTGTTTTATAGTGTGTTTAGCACATTTGCAATATCGCACACGCACCTGAATATATCCCTATGAGAACACACACACCTGTTTCACAATCATTTTAAGCTCGTCCTAGTGGAGGGTCCTTCCCTGACAATCACTGTGAGTCTGTTTTATGGACAATAAAAGGTTTAAACAGCAACACTATGTCTTTGCTTTAAATGGTGATGTCTTTCCTTTAAACGGCTGCTTTATAGCGTGAGTCGTAAAGGCTGTATAATTCAGCAGCATTTTACTGATGCTGCTCCTGGCACGCTGCCTGCCAGTCAACAAATGACGCTTGTGCCGCGGAGGGTGGAAGAGAGAGAGAGAGCAAGAGAGACCCAGATGCCCTGCTGCACTGAATCACTAGCTGTGCTTAAACTCTGTGCAGTGAGACAAATTCCATTACAGAGACACACAAACCTGACGCACTGCCAGAATTTTGGTAAGATTAGATCTCAGATGAAATTAGCAAAGAATCATTTCTGTGCTTTGAAAACACATGGTGTCTTGAATATTTTGTGGAATTCTAAACATTTGTTTGTGAAAATGTATTATTACATCAGTACATTAATAGATGTTAGTATTCTGCTTCAAAAACTTTTAGATGCTGTAGATTATTACAGATTTCAACATGTTAGTTCATAAATTTAACCAAAATCTGTTTCAAAAGTGTAGCAATGAGACTATACGAGAGTAGTGTGATATAATCATATCTTGTCTGTGCAGATCTATTAGCTCTTATAACCATGAAAGGCAAGTAAACATGTTAACTTATGCAAAATCTACCCACAGGAATTATGTCAGTAACACATAACTAGAAGTTCCTCTGCCTAAAATGAAAGGTCTGACAACTTTACAGTTTCAGTGTTTATTTAGATTTAGATTTAGATTTTTTGCAGACACTTTCAAAGCAAAGCAGCTTACCTTGCATTTAAGTTATTATTTTATTTGTAAATCAAACAAAAAGTGACACAAAAAGCGATGAATTACAATCAAAGTCAATCTCAGGACTAGAACCAGGAACAAAATTAGATTCAGGATCAGAGTCTGAATCAAAATAAGTCTAAAATGAAAAAGAATTAGAACCAGGCACAGAATGAAAGAAAGAATCAGAATCAGGATCAGAATCTGAATCAAATCTAAGTCAGATTCAAAATAGGAATCAAAATCAGAATCGAAATAAAATCATAACCAAAGTCAGAATCAGAACAAGAGTCAAGATCTGTATAAGAATCTGAATAAAAATAAACATCAGAGTCATGATCACAGCCAGTATCAGGATTAGAATTAGAAACAATAATTTTTAAATTTAAAATTGAAATTCAGATTCAAAATAGGACTCATAATCAGTCAGGGTCAGGATTAGAAAAAGAATCTGGATCAGAATAAAAATCTGAATTATAATCAGTCAGAGTCATAATCAAAGTCAGTATCAGGATTAGAATTCAGAACAGAATAGAAGCTATGATCAGAACCTGAATCAAAATCAGAGTCAGAATCAAAATAAGTCTAAAAATTAAAAGAATTAGAATCAGGTACAGAATGGAAAAAAATAATCAGAATAAGAATCAAAATCTGAATCAAATCAGATTCAAAATAGGCAAAATCAGAATCCAAATACAAATCATAATCAAAGCATATCGGGATTAGAATCAGGAACAGAATCAGGATCAGAATCCAAATCAAAAACAGAAAAAAATATGTATAAAAATCATCTGAATATGAATCATAATCAAAGTCGGGTATCAGGATTAGAATCAGAAACAGAATAACAGTCAGGATCAGAATCTGAATTAAAATAAGTATAAAAAATTGAATCAGCATATGAGTCATAATCAACAGGCTCTCATTCTGGATCAGAATCTGAATCAAAATCTGAGTCAGATTCAAAATAGGACTCAAATTCAGAATCTGAATAAAAATCATAATCAGCAAGGGTCAGCATTAGAAAAAGAGTCAGGATCAGAATAAAAATCTAAATTAAAATCAAGAGATAGAGTCATAATCAATTAGATACTGACTTTGGAGAACAGAATAGAAGTCATGATCAGAATATGAATCTGAGTCAGAATCATAATCAAAGTCAGTATCGGGATTAGAATCAAGAACCGATTCAGAATATGAATCAGGATCAGAATCAAAATCAAAATCAGAAAAAAGGACTTAAAATCATATGAATATGAATCATAATTAAAGTCAGTATCAGGATTAGAACCAGGAACAGAATAAGAGTCAGGATTAGAATCCAAATCAAACTAAATTTAAAAATTTGAATCAGATTAAAATCAGAGTTAGATTCAAAATAGGACTCAAATTCAAAATCTAAATACAAACCATAATCAGCCAGGGTCAGGATTAGAAAGAGTCAGGATCAGAATAAAAATCTAAATTAAAATCAAGAGTCAGAGTCATAATCAATTAGATACCAATTTAGAAGAACAGAATAAAAGTCATGATCAGAATCTGAATCTGAATCAGAGTTAGAATCAAAATAAGACTCATTATGAATATGAAAATCAAAGGATCAGGATTGGAAACCATCTGCATTTACAGATGCTGTCAATACAGTTTGTTTGTAACCTGTAATATTCTTTTAATATCTGAATGTGGCCTTAATCTAAGCTTTTTACATTTACAGAAATAATTTTTTCAATGTTTGCTCACTCTCAGAAAAAAAAGGTACAAAAGCTGCAGAGGTACTCTTTCAAAAGGTACAAATATGTATCATTTAGGTACAAACATGTGTAGAAACAAATGTGTACCTTTAAAGTACTAAAATCGGTAAATAAGGTACAAATGTGTACATTTTGAAAGGGTACCACCCCAGTGACAGCGTTTGTACCTTTTTCTAAGAAATACTGTGAGTGAGAGCTAAAATAACATCTCACATTTACTTTACCGTACACAATTAAAGAAAGCACTGGCTTCAAGCTCCTTTCTCTTCTATTTTCCCCTCACACTCTCTCTCTCTGTGCTTCTCCTTCATCTATCCGCCATTCCTTCCATCAATCGCTCGTCTGTCACGCTGCAGGAGCACCCAATCTATCACGGGTTAGAGTTCGGGGGCACTGCGACTCCAAGCATTGGAGCGTTTCCTCCATCACACTCTCTCCCTCTCTCGTTCTCCTCCTCACTCCCTAACAGGCAGGAGGAGTGAAGGGAGCGGGAGGTTGATGGAAATTTTCAGCGAGTATTTAACGTTTAGCGTTCCTGATGAATGCCAAGGCTGTTTTGTGAGCTTTACGATAAAAAAGGTGCTCGCTGTCTTCTCAGGGGCAGAGGCAGACATTAAAACTCAAGCCAAGTCATTACCCGGCATGTGTGGAGAGTAGGGCATGGGGGGATTTACTTTGGGCAAGTGGTCTTCAATAAGTCCCGCTCTTGAGATCTGAGGTTTTATGTGGGGTGGCGGTGGTGGGGGGTCTATTTCTGGGGTATTTGTGATGTGTGTGTTTGTGTGTCACTGAAATGAATGAGATATTGAGTCGCTCACCTCTCCTCTGCCCTCTGATTCCAAATTGAATTTGAGGGATCTTGTGGGTGGGACGGCCTTCTACCATTCAAAGCCACATCAATTACTATTGGCCGCCGTTCAATTGATTTAGAAATCACACCACATGCAGACGGCCAACATATATTATTCGAAAACATATACAATCACATACACTCGTGTCTGTGACCTCACAGGAAGTCAGATACTGAGCGTGTACAGTATTTTAGATTGCTTCTGTGGCATTTCTGAGTGGCAATCAATCAAATTTTCCAGAGGCATCGACCGCAAACAGGTGAGAGCAGGCCAAAGGCCAGCTGAGGGTCGGGACCCAGGACGGTGACCTCTGATAAAAAGCACAACCTCTGATTTACACCACGCCCCAGACAGGCGTATCGGTGACCTTAACCATGACCGTAACCATGACAATCAGGCCACTGTTGCTGTGGGAGGATAATGAGAGAGACGCTGGATCATGCATCAGTGCCCTATGTAAACACACACACACACACACACACACACACACACACACCTGATGTGCAGTTATGGGTGAATAGTTCTGCCCAGATCGACCATCTCTCTCTCTCTCATTACACAGTGAATCATCTTCTGTGGCTCTGGTACCAAAAACTTGAACCTCAACTGGTCAGAAATAAACAAGACTCAAAATCTGAATATGAATAATATTCAAACTCAGGGTCAGGATTAAAATCAAGATCAGAATCTGAAACAAAATCACAGAATGTATTTAAAATCGAAATACAAATCATAATCAAAGTCAGAATCAGGATTAGAATCAGAAGAAACAGAATTACAAAAAAATCAAGATCAGAATCAGAATCTTAAAGCAGAGTAAGAAACTGAATATGAATAATATTCAAACTCAGGGTCAGGATTAAAATCAGAATCAGAATCAAAGTCACAGATTGTACTTAATATCTAGAAACGAACCATAATTAGGAATCAGGATTAGAATCAGAAACAGAATCAAAAAAGAATCAGGATGTGTGTAAGCAGTCAAAATCAGAGTCATAATCAAAGTGAGAATCAGGATCAGAATCAGGATCAGAATCTGAATCAAAATCAGAGAAAGAAACAAACAACTTAAAATCAGAATCTGAAAATGAATCATATTCAAACTCAGGATCAGGATTAGAATCTGAATCAAAATCTCAGATTCAAAAAAGTACTTAAAATCTAAATATGAATCATAATCAAAGTCAGAATCAGGATTAGAATCAGAAACAGAATCAGAAAAAGAGTCAGGATCTGTATAAGCATCTGAGCCACAATCAGAGTCATAATCAAAGTGAGTATCAGGATTAGAATCAGGATCAGAATCAAAATAAGTCCGAAGCAAAATAAGTTTTAAAATCTAATTCTAAAGATAAATCATAATCTAAGTCAGTATTGTGATTAGAACCAGGAACAGAATTAAAATAAGAATCAGGGTCTGAATCTGAACCTGAATCTGAATCAAAAACAGAGTCAGAATCAAAATCTGATCAAGATCTGAATACAAATCAGAATCAGTTAGTCAGGATTAGAATCAGGAACAGAATCAGAAAAGGTGTCAGGATCAGAATCTGAATGAAAATCAGAGTCATAATAAAAATCAGTATTAGGATTAAATCAAGAACAGAAGAAAAGACAGGATCAGAATCTGAATAAAAATCAGGGTCAGAATCAAAATAAGACTCAAAATTATAATATGAACATGAGTCATAATCAAATAGTCAGGATTAGAATCAGATGCAGAATAAGAGTTGAAGTCTGAATCAGGATTAAGATCTATAAGAATCTGATTCAGAACAAAAAATAATCTGAAACAAACTCAACAAAATCTAATCAAAACAAAATGAAAATCAAATTATTCAGGATGCATATAGAAAACGAAATGTAAAGAAGGTGAAAAACCTCTGCATGGACCACTCCATCCCTAAATTCATCTCTACTAAGATAATAAAACAAGAGAGCTAATCTGGGGCAAACTCAGCAGTTTTAAACACGATTTTCAACAGATCAAAGAGCTTTTCTTGTGTGTAAATGAACCCCAGTACAGAGCGTTCTCTTCTGAGTAATGAAAATACACAGACTCAGCAAAGGAGAAATACACATTTTTTTCATTGGCTTTCTTTGCCCCCTCAAGATCCTGCCTTTAACTAAAGTGTCTTGCCTTCCATCCCTTCTCTCTCTCTTTCTCTCCCTCTCCTCGCTCTTTCTCCAGGGTAATAAGTCGGCTCTCTCATTCCGTCACACGCTGTGCTACATTGATCAGGCCTGCAGGTCAAGTTCAATAGGAGCAGTGAGTGCCTCTTTTTTCCCCTTCCTGAGACCAACACGCACACATACACGTTCTGAAACGCACATAATTGCACACAAAAATACACACACACGCACTCACATTCTTCATTCACACATACAAAGTGTTGCATGTCCCTCTAAGGAGGTCAGACTCCTGGAACGACTGTTCCAGCCTGTAAACAGCGGCTGGGCTCCCACTTCATTAACATTCAAGCACACAAACAAACAGTCAGAAAACAAGAGCAGAACGTTCCAGAAAAACAGTGTGTGATGTTTGCGGGTTGACGGTGACAGGAGATTTCACGCAGCTCATATGCACACAAACACACACACATGCATCTTCAATGAAGCCCCGAGCGCCACATTTCTGTTTGCGTTCGTTTGTATTTTGGAAGGACAACGACCTCCATGGTTCCTAATTTATCCCGAAGAGAGCGATAGTTCATTTAATAATGTTTACATTAAGGCACACTTGGTGCTGCACTGCTGCGGCATTTTATGGGATGCGTTTTAGCAATAAAAGGAGTTAGCATTTATTGCTAACGCCGAGGGTCGTTATGAGACACACTGACCTCCACAGACACGCAAATGAATTTATGAAGAATTCTCACAGCCATCGTAGACACACACATTAGCACACACACAATCTCATGAAACAGCCCTCGGTCCGTTTGCACTGGACCATGGCAAACAGAGCACATCTGTTAATATACACAAAGTAATTACACTTTCATTTAACACACACACACACACACACACACACACACACACACACACACCACTTTTCATTAAACACACTCTGACTGTTTTGAGCAGAAGAAGCATCTCATTAGCCACTGCTGGGAAGTGCTAGATGTGTGTGTGTGTGTGTGTGTGTGTGTGTGTGTGTGTGTGTGTGTGTACATGAATTGCTTTGTATAGTCGAATGGCACTAGCATGTGTCATGGCACTTTGTTCCCCTTCCGTTACGGCTATTTTGTCAATTTATCTTTATTTTTTCCATTTGATGAAGACAAACTGTATCGTCGCAGAGGCATTTTTCACTTCTGCTGTCCTCCCCTTAAAAAATTACCATAAACACTATAGCCTCTGCCAAAATACTGTAGTTTCTTAGGATATTGTTACTGAAAATCAGCCACCACTGTCATCGAAACAAGAAATTTATAGTCTATTTGGAGCCTAAATATAATCAGAATAAGAGTCGGGTCAGGATTAAAATCAGGAACATAATCGGAATCAAAATTAGAATATGAATATGAATCAGAATCAAAAGATCAGTATCAAAATTTGAAATTGAATCAAATTTAGAGCCAAAATTAGAACCAGAATATGAGTCATATGTAAATGATCAGAATCAAATCATCCGAAACAAAAATAGAATCAAAACACAAGTCATAAACAACCAAAAAATTTATGACAAAAAAGTCAAGTTCCCATATGATTTTAGAGGTCAGGATCAGATTCTGAATAAAATCTGAACCCAAATTAGAATCAGAGTCATAATCAAAGGATCAGAATCAGAATATGTGTGATCAACAAAAAATCAGGATTAGAATCAGGAACAGAATCTGAGTCAAAATTACAATTAGATTATGAGTCATAATCAAAGGATCAGGATCGCAATCAGAATCTGAATCAAAATTAGATTAAAAACATAGTTCCCATAGTCTATTTTTAGGTTTTAAGAGGTCAGGATCAGAATCTTAATCAAAATCTGAGCCAAAATTAGAATCAGAATATGAGTCATAATGAAAGGACCAGGATTGGAACCAGGAACAGGATCAAAATAAGAGTCAAAATCTGAATCTGAATCAAAACAGAGTCAGAATTAAAATCAGAATCATAGAGGTCATAATCAAAAGTCATAATCAAAAGATCAGAATCTAAATCTGACACTAGTCTTAAACAAACAAGACATTTATCACAAAAAACCCCAAAGTCTTTTATGGTTTTAAGAAGTGAGGATCAGAATCTGAATCAAAATCTCAGACAAAAATTATAATCAGAATACAAGTCATAATCAAATGATCAGGATCATAATCTGAATCAAAATTAGAATCAGAATGAGTCATAAACAAAGGAACAGGATTAGAATCATGAACAGAATCTGAATTAACATCAGAATCAGAATATGAGTCATAGTCAAATGATCAGAATCTGAATTAAAATTAGAATTAAAAAAACAAGTCATAATATATTTTTGACAGAAAAGTATTGAGTTCCCATAGTCTATTATGGTTTTACAATCAGAGCCAAACTTAGAATCGGAATATGAGTCATAATCAAAGGACCAGGATCAGAATCTGAATCAAAATGAGAGTCAAAATTCTAATCAGTATATGAGTCATAAACATAGGATCAAGATTAGAATCCAGAACAAAACCTGAATCAAAATTCAGAGTCAAAATTACAATCAAAACACAAGTCATAAACAAACAAGATATGTATGTTCCTATAGTCTATTATGTTTTTAAGAGGTCAGGATCCAAATCTGAATCAAAATCAAAATAGAATCAAAATATCAGGATTAGAATCAAAATAAGAATCAGAATCGAAATCAAAATGAAAGTCAAAATTAGAATCAGAATAGGAGTCATAATCAAAGGATCAGAATTAGAATCAGGAACAGAATCTGAATCAAAATTTGATATATTTGAACAGAGACTATAGTTACCATGGTAAATCAACCATACAGAAATTGTATTATTTTCAAGTTCCTCACTGTCTGTGCACATATTATGGGCTGGAAAAGGCAGCAGGTTTCTTCAAACATGACTGTACACACAGAAGAGCAGCTCTATGCTCACTTTAAACATTGACTTTAAGACAAACCAGCGGTTCAATTCCACAAACATTAGCGAACACAAGACAGTGTCAAGTTATATTCAATCTATCAACTGCCACAATGTGTTTCTGAAGACATTTAGTACCCTTTGGCATGGATTATTTCTTTAAAATGGATAATTATGTTTTTTCCTCATGAATGTGGATATGTTTATTTAAATCCAATAAAAACAGACTACAACTTCCTAAAATGAGGCCTTTTTAGCATGACACTGGACAGTATGAAGAGTTTTGGGAGAGGATGGAGGTCTAAACGGTTGCCATGGTGCCACAGGGTCGTGGGGGTCACAGCTGCAAGAGGCAGCTTTAGGAGATCGCTAACAATTGGGGGTCCGCTAATCACACACACATACACACACACACACACACACACACACACACTTACAGAGGCAGCTTTAAATGGAGCACCAGCGCCGGTGCAGTCCGCTTCACTCTTAGCAGGAATTCTGTGAGCAGCCACTCAGCCTTTCTCTGTTTCACCCCTTCATTCTGCAAATCTCTCACCTCTAGACCCTCTGTTGGGCCAGCAAACCACTTCACAATCCCACCCTCCCACTCGCACACACACAAACACTGCAAGATGTCCTTGGTCCTTTATGGCGGAGGACAGATGGTGTCCTGCCTTAAACCACTCAATTCTTTTTTCCCTTCTTTCTCTATTTTTTATCTGTTCAGGAAGGGGGAGACAGGCTCTTGGGAAAGTGACCTAAACGTAGTGAACGCTTTAGTGAGGCTTGAGTGGAGAAAGAGAGAAAATGTGGACTAAAAAGCTGAATTTGTTGTTTGTCTCACACTTTTTTAACCATGCATATAATGTACAACCATATACTTTTAACCCCCGCTTACCCACACACACAACAAAGGCCCAAACAAAGGGGTATTATTCCTTTTTTAATATGCAGTTGGACCATTTAGAGCTCACTAAGAGCTAAACACACATTTTCCATCCCATCTCTGCTGTATGTCCTGACCGGAGTTTTACTGTTAACCTGTGCTGGATGCACAGATTGTGCTCTTCTTCAGCTGTTAGTGTGTCCATCAGTGTTCAGCTGGAGAGATTAACAGCCATTTTAACCCCTAGTTCAGACAGCTGTATTGATCTGGACTGATATACTTCTGTATAAATCCCTAGTGGGACAAACCGGGGTTGAAATCTGGGTTTAATCTGAGGTTAGCCCATCTCTATCGATCCACGAGGGCTTTCAAGATTCGACTGTTCAAGAAGAGTGTTCTGAGGTTCATGAGGGGGGTATTAATGTTCTTGAATCATGGGAATGTTGTGATGCTGGAGTTCACACATAAAGAGAGTTTATACATTAAATTTAATTGCTCTAGAATACTTTGGAAGTGCTCTGCTGCTGAAGTGCATGAATTGACACTGGGAGGGTTCCAATGTTGGAGATGTTTTGATGCTGATATTCACATATTTTCACTGAATTTTACGTGAACAGAATATTACTGTTTTAGATCACTAGAACGTTCTGATGCTAAGGACACATTAGGAAAGTGTCATAGAATTCTATAGAAATGTATATGTATCTAATGGTCTAGATTAGAACACTGGAGATGTTTTAATGCTGATATACACAATTTTTTACAGAATTTTACATGAACAGAATATTATTGTTCTAGATCACTGCAATGTTTAGATGCTGAGGACACATTAGAACTGTTCTAATGTTCTAGAACATTATAGATATCTAATGGTCTAGAAAATTGGATTTTACTGAATTTTACTTCAGCAGAAGTTTTCTGTTCTAGATCTTCTGAATGTTCTGATGCTGAGGACATATAAGGAGAGTTCTAATGTTCTAGAATGCTATAGAATTTGATATGTACCTAATGGTCTAGAACATTAAAGATGTTTTGATGCTGATATTCACACACATTTTATTACATTTTACCTAAACAGAATTGTATTGTTCTAGATTACTAAAATGTTCTGATTCTGAGGACACATTAGAAAAGTTCTAATGTTCTAGAAGGCTCTAAAACAATTTAGATATCTAATGTTCTAGAACAATGGAAGTGTTTTGCTGGTGATTTTCACACATATTTAATGAATTTTACTTCAACAGAGGTTTGCTGTTCTAGATCACCTGAATGTTCTGATGCTAACACATAAAAGAAGAGTTCTAATGTTCTAGAATGCTATAGAATTTTATATGTATCTAATGGTCTAGAGCATGTTGTCTAGATGATGTTTTGATGCTGATATTCACATATTTTATTCAATTTTACCTAAACAGAATTGTATTGTTCTAGATTACTAAAATGTTCTGATTCTGATGACACATTGCTGTTCTAGATTACCTGAATGTTCTGATGCTAAGGACATGTAAGGAGAGTTCTAATGGTCTAGAATGCTATATAATGTTATAGATATGTAAAGGTCTAGAACACTGGAGGTATTTTGATGGTGATATTCACACATTTGTACTTGAACACAATTTTGCTTTTCTAGATCCTTGGAATGTTCTGCTGCTGAAGTTCAAACATTATTATTCTAGAATGCTAATTATAGACATCTAATGGTCTAGAACACTGGATGTGTTTTAATGCATATTCTCATATTTCAACTGAATTTTACTGTTCCAGATGACTGGAATGTTTTGATGCAGATACATTAGGGGAGTTCTAAAGCTCTAGAATGCTATAGAACGTTGTAGATAATTAAATGGTCTGGAACATTACCGAAATGCACTGGATTGCACTTGAACTGAAACTCTAAACATTAGGAGAGTTCTTTAGGAGAAGTTTATGCATACATTATAGATATCTAGAACTCTGGAGGTGGCTAATGCTAATAATCATACATAAAAAAAAGATTTTTACTGTTCTAGATCAGTGGAATGTTTTGATGCTAAGAGTTCTAAAGAGATTTCTAATGTTCTAGAATGGTATGAATGGTATTCATATTCATACATTCTACTCAATTTTACTTAATCAGAATTTTGTTGTTCTAGATAACTGGAATGTTCTGATGCTAAAAACATATTAAGAATGTTCTAATGTTCTTGAATGCTAAGGTTTATGCCTACATTATAGATATCTAGAACACTGGAGGTCTTTGATATTCACATGAAGAGAATTTTACTGTTCTAGATCACTGGAATGTTCTGATGCTGAGAGTTCTAAGGACAGTTCTAATGTTCTAGAATGGTTTAGAACATGGGAGATGTTTTGATGTTCACACATTTTTACGTGGACAGAATATTATTGTTCTATAGATTACTGGAACGTTCTGATGTTGAGGTTCATGCTTAAATGGAGAACGTTTTTAGAATTGTTAGAATCTTCTGATGCTGTTCATATATTATGCTGTTGTCAGCATGAGGATAATGTTTTATGTTCTAGAATATTTTGATGGTAAAATACATATCTTGTGAATACATCATTGATGTACTGCAAGTTCCATGAACATGAAACATTGAGTTTTAATATAATTCTGTACATTAGTTTATTATTTTAATAATTCTGAAAAAATAAGAGACAGCAAAAATGTGATACAAATAGGCAGTAGTCGTGACTGTACTACCAGTTTCAGTTTAGTTGATTTCTGATAAACAGAGTTGCCATGGATGACAGTGAATATTATGAAAAACCAGACCATTGGATGGAGCTGCTAACCAATCAGAAGCAGCATATTCCCAAATTTAATGTTTAATGTGTTAGCTAGACTCATGAGTTTGTTGTTACACGGAGTTAACTATACAGAACAAAAGGTCATGTGCTTGTGTTTGGAATAAAATTTAAAGCCACAGCGATCCTGAAAACCTGACTTATATTTATACTCTCACATCCTCAGAGAATAGATCAGGATGCAAAACGAGCAAAACACCCATGTGGATTTTAAATGGTCTGTTGCAAGGGCAGTAAAATCCGATCAGCCATTAAACTACCAAACTCCTGCCTCTGAGTCCAGGAGAAAGAGACTTAAGTTTTATTCCCATCAAGTCATGAAAGTTCAGGGAACAGGGGAATCAATCAGCGCTATCAGGCTGCGAGTGAGAAAGATCCTGGACAATCAACTAAATATCTTAATGACTTTGGATTTGCACATTACAGTTTTATCATAACTGCCTAAGCTTCTCAGACAAAGATTTACACCCATTATCTAAATAATACCCCTAATTAGTGTGTTCATTATATCCTCCCACACAAAGCCAGAGACACAGACACCTCTGGATTACCTACTTAATCTGATGATGCAGTGTCATTTTCCCACTCACTCCAACCAGCGCCAAATGTTTGTCACAATCAGCCGGAAAATATATAATCCTCACAAATGCTCTAAATTAGAGGAACATCGCAGCAGACATGGAGCTGAAATCTGAATGCTCAGACTGTACAAGGGATAGAAGCACGCAGGAGCTCAAATCAAAACCCCATTAAAATCCAAAACCCTTGTGAAAAATTCACGTAATTCTGCATTTGTTGTAATAACGGATGTACCCGCCGGGCTTCAAAAGTATACATATTTAAACAACTACCCAACAAAAATGAGAGAGCTATTGGATCTGGGTGTAAGAGAAGAAGCGCAAGAGAAATATTACTATTACTATTATTAATCTGATTTTTAAATATTAATATATGCATTGAGCATACAGTATACAGATTTCAGCTGTGAAGTTTAAAAATGGTGATTTTAAAATGTATTCGATTTCAAACATCTGTTCAGTGAAAATTCACACCATCATTTTTTTTAGAAACAGGTGGTTTCTGTGGACTGAAGGGTTTGATCTAATGACACATGTGATGAGCCGGTGTTTGCTGCATGTATGTGTGAGAGAGTGTGTTTGGGGTGCTACTGACCCCAGTTTTGCCGTGCGCAGTGGGGGCCTTAATACAGAGAGCTGAACTGCCCCTCTTTTATAAGGAGCATAATAGCCATTCGCTCACAGCTGACCAACACTATCAAAGGGAGAGGAGGCATGTGGGATTACAGATTTAACGAGCCCTTTGTGCAGACTAATTACATGTGAATGAGGGTCTGTAGGAGCTCATCCACCCCTTATATCTAGCACAGGTGAACCCCAAACAAACCCCACACACATTCAAACTGACAGAAAACACCACACAATGTAAAATGAGATATACATGTATGATAACATAAATTGCAATTGATTTGTAAAACATACATGTGAAGACTAGAGCAATGATATAATGCAAA
Source organism: Garra rufa (assembly GCF_049309525.1). Lineage (NCBI taxonomy): Eukaryota > Metazoa > Chordata > Actinopteri > Cypriniformes > Cyprinidae > Garra > Garra rufa. The sequence goes on from NC_133364.1 coordinate 7,675,781, forward strand.
AAGATTTTCTGAAGTGGTAAATAAAACAAAGATTACTAAAGTGTGTTACTCACTATTTCTCTGTGATGGTTTGTAAAATTTAGTAGGAATTTCTGAATATAGTAGGAATAATTTGTTATAATAATGTATTACCATGCATTACCATGCACTTTCATTGCAAAACTCTAATGACACTTTTCTATATCTGTATACATTATATTGTTTTTGGTATATATTGTTATATTGTGTTATTGTTATATTGTGCTATATTCAACTATTTCTTTTATCTTTTTTATATTCCTTTCATTTTTATTAATTTATACTTGATAGTCTATTATTATTATTATACTATAAATTCACTGCTCTATATCTGCTATACATCACATATATGTGTGTTTGTGTGTGTGTGTGTGTGTGTGTGTGTGTGTGTGTGTATGTATATATATATATATATATATATATATATATATATGAAAACATTTAAATGACATTAAAAAATATTTTTAAAATATAAAAATATATTAAATGTTATATATAGGCTATTTTAAAGATTTAACAAATATATTTTTATTTTGTATATATTTTATGTTTTATAGATATATTTTTCTTAAAAAAGGTAGTTATTATTAGTTAACTACTTTAGTTAACATGAACTTAAAATTAACAATACTTCTACAGCTTTTATTAATTCTAGTTAATATTAATTTATAACATTTGCTAATGCATTATTAAAATCAAAAGTTGTGTTTATTAACATTAGTTAATGCACTGTGAACTAACATGAACTAACAATTAAAACAGTTTTTTTTATTGACTAATGTTAACAAAGATTAATAAAGACTGTAATAATGTATTGTTCATCGTTTGTTCATGTTAGTTAATACATTACATTATTTAATACATAATTACAAAAAAAATGATGGCCGTTATGGAATTATGGAAAGTTATTACTCTGTGTTTCCAGACTGTTCTGTTCGTGCTACGAAAAAAAAAAAAACAGTATAAAAAGAAAAATCCCCATGATGATCGTGTTTTGAATGGGAACATTTAGTTACTCAACAGTCCTATCTAATTAAGTCATGAGAAATTAAATAACTCCAGCACAGGGTCGATATAATTACTGCTAATTTATAGCTCAGATTATTCACCATTAATTCTTATTCTCTCAAACGCAGATTGGAGGAACTATACCAGAGAGATAACTGTTTAATAATAATAAACGCTGGGCCTTTTCGTTCCTTTAACGGGTCTAGCATCGTTTATGCGTTATTAGGATGTGTAATTGAACAGCCCATAGTTTGCATATTACTTTATTAAGCTAATGTGTTTTCTGCTTGGCTGTGCACGACTGTGTTAAAGCTTCTGAATCTTAAAATTACAACTCAATTAACACGACCGCTCACCAAAACTCATGAGCATTTGGCAATCTGCACTCACAATAAGTATCATGGGACTATCATGCTTTTTTTGACATGGTACTACCATGTTTTTTTCTTAAGCTGCATACAGAGATGCATTACAAGAGAGATGTGTGGAGAACCGTGCATGTGGGTGCATGTTTACAAAAGGCTGTGGCTGGGGTGGAGGCAGAGTCTGCCATTCACCTCTCTCTGGCCCTGCGGCCCTGCGATGCCCTGCATGCGCTTTTCAGGCTTTGAAATGGGCTTTATGCACGCGGGGAGAGAGAGAGAAAAGGCTCGAGCAGCTGTGACGTGGGCGGCGTTGTTTCATTCACCTCTCGCCATGGCAACGGACAGGGGCCCGAGAAATATGCCCCCTCCTTGAGCCACGAGAGAGACACAGAGAGACTCTGAAATCTCATCAGAACAGAGAGTGCTGTTATTTCAACCATATAATAATATAAAACAAATAAAGTCGTTATAATATCATTTGTGTCTAAGATAATTATTAATGCTCAGATACCCATTTAATTATGAATGGCTAACATTACACTTCATTGAAGTCTGTTATTGTTCATTTTTTTGCCTGATTTTTTAAAAAGTCAAATAAAAAAGGGGTGCCAGAGTGTCAATAATGAGTGTCTTGAGCTCACTGCACTTTTTCAACCATTTTAAATTTAATTTTAATGAAGAAAATTAAGTAAAACATTTTGTAGAAATGACAAAGTATTGTGAAACAGATAGAAGTTAAAAGGATGGAATGATGATGATATTTTAAAGTATACATTTCTGAATTTATTTACTTTATTTTCCAATATGAACTACATAATGCACCCACATGTCTTTTTTTATTTTAATTGTTGAAAAGCATTTTGTTTCAGTTATTTTAACTACATGTAAGATATAAATATATATTTAAAAACACATTTTGCACTCACTTTGGTATTGCATTTTGCTTAATTATAATTTTTGTTCATATAACAATAATATAAAAAATCTAAAGAACTTTGCTAAAAAGTATTTTGTTTACTTCTTATTTAAACTATGTATTTATATATTTGACTAAAATGTATTTTTGTTTATAATTTGTCGTTTATTTGAAATACTTACAGGATATATAATTAACATGGTTTTAAAAATATATATACAATGTATCAATAAGCTAGTTTTTACGATTAATATTAAAAACAATTTTAGTCATTTTTGGACTTGTAAAATAACTAATAATAACGAATGCAAGCGAGAATTAACTATTCTGTTCTGTGTACCATATAAGTAAATAAAAACAGCATATTGCTACTAAATTGTAAACGATTTAAAGTTAAAGACAAACTTAAGCCAGGCCGGATACCTTTGGAGCCCATTGCGCCCTGTCACTGCCGATCCCTCTGTGCTTGTTTTCAGGCGAGCGCAATGGGATGGGGCTTGTGTGTCGAATGTATCGCGACCAATGAACGCGCCGCTGCCACATCTGTCAAGCGCTTCTGACCAATCGACAGCGGCGCGAGGAGGATCTCAGGTGCGCGCCTCTGCGTCCTCTCGGCTCTGGCGCGCTGGGGAGCCGCCTGTGGCACAGAGTAGCTGTGGAAACTATGGCGACCGCGGCGTCCAACCACTACAGCATCCTTACGTCCAGCTCGGAGCCCGGCAGCATGCAGCAGACGCCGCCGCCGCCGGCCTACAGGGACGCGCACAGCCTTCTGCAGAGCGAGTACACCACCCTGCAGAGCAGCGGGAGCACGCTCGGCCACGCGCACCAGTGGCTGACGGCGGCGCTGTCTCACGGGGGAGAGGGGTCGCCGTGGCCCGCCAGCCCGCTGGGCGAGCAGGACATTAAGCCGGTGGAGGAGCTGCAGCACTCGCCGAGGCAGGCGCATCTGGTGCAGCAGAGCCAGCAGCATCACGAGGCGGGCGCTTGGCGCGCCACCACCATGCCGAGCATGAGCACCTCCAACGGGCAGAGCCTCATCTACTCTCAGCCCGGCTACGGCGAGCCCGGCGGGATGCACCACGAGGACCACCACAGCCCACATCTGAGCGAGCACGGCCACCCGCAGAGCCTGCACTCGGACGAGGACACGCCGACCTCGGACGACCTGGAGCAGTTCGCTAAGCAGTTTAAGCAGCGCCGGATCAAGCTGGGCTTTACGCAGGCGGACGTGGGACTGGCGCTAGGCACCCTCTACGGCAACGTCTTCTCCCAGACCACCATCTGCAGGTTCGAGGCGCTCCAGCTGAGCTTCAAGAACATGTGCAAACTCAAGCCCCTGCTCAACAAATGGCTGGAGGAGGCGGACTCCACCTCGGGAAGCCCGACCAGCCTGGACAAGATCGCGGCGCAGGGGAGGAAGAGGAAAAAGCGGACCTCCATCGAGGTGAGTGTCAAAGGGGCCCTGGAGAGCCATTTCCTCAAGTGCCCGAAACCCGGCGCGTCGGAGATCAACTCGCTGGCGGACAGCCTGCAGTTGGAGAAGGAGGTGGTGCGGGTCTGGTTCTGCAACCGGCGGCAGAAGGAGAAGCGAATGACGCCCCAAAACGGACCGATGGCCGGCAACGAGGATGTGTACGGGGACGCCTCGCCTCACCACGGCGCGCAGACACCTGTTCCGTGAGAAAGGGGCGGCCTGACGCATAATCGACTGTCTCTTTGTCCCGGTCAACAAGCCCGTTCGGGGCGGACCGACGGTGATGAAGTGTCTCTCTGTGTGTGGCACCTCCGAGGGCGCGGAGCGCGCGTGGTTGCGCGAACAATATACGGGCACGGGCGCGAGAAAACACGCTCTGAGGCGTTACGCGCCGCGGCTGAACCTAAAGAGGGAACGTAAATATTCTTTTATTTAAGAGATTTCTTTTCTCAAGTCCGGGGATCTGTGAAAGCATCATATCACTTCCAACCGAAAGCTGTGAAAAAAGGCGTCAGGGGCGCGCCATCTTCCCCTCATGACCACAAAAGGTTTATTACTGATTGAAATTAGCCGGTGCAATCTACTGTGCATTCTCTTCCGTATATTAATGGCAAATGCTTCATTATTATTATTATTATTATTATTATTATTATTATTATTATTATTGTTATTATTATCATTATTTCCATCACGATCACAAAAGGTTTAAAACACTTATTAAAAAAAATACGTGTCTGCGTTTCATTCGCCTTTTTTATATTAATGGCAATAAATAACCTAATAGTAGAAGTAGTAATAATAATAATAATAAACTAAATATCTCTAAATTATTCAAATAAACAGATCCAAAAAATTCCTAATACGCAAAATTAACAACAATAACAATAATAATTATTATTATTTTTTAATTATTATTATTAACATTATGTACATATTAACTTAATCTAAAAGTATCATTGTAAAATGCAAACGTGATCAATTTTTTAAAAGTCTAATTTCGGACACAACAAAGGCTGCCAAGTGCTGCTGTGTGTCGTTCACAGGCAAAGCAGCCCGATTTCATGCAGATCACGGATTCACACTGCTGGTGCAAAACAGAGGCCTGAGGAAACAGTAAAACCCAGAATTGCAGTGTTGCGGATCATATCGAAATATATATTCACAAATTAAATTAAATGATACCAGCTCTTTATAATGAACCACCCAATTGGGGTTTTATTGCGATTTTGAGTGAATTTCTCTGAGAATGCACCAAAAGCGTCCATGATTTTGAGACAGTGGCTTGTTTATTGAGATTTTTCCTCCTCTTAATTTAAATAGTTTTATTTATTACCCTTGTGTGATTTAAGAAATCTAAAAGAAACCAAAACTGTCTCGTATAATTTGATACTTTATATTAAAGATAAAAACAAACCAAACTTTTATTTAATTTCATTCATTTGTCTGGAAACGCTTTATGTGGATATTTTAAAAACTACATTTACGACATAATAATAATAATAGAAGCAAATTATACTTGCTTGTAATTATTACAGTAACACCGATCAAGTTTTAAAAACAACAACGACAATATAATAATTATAATAATAATAATAATAATAATAATAATGGCCAGATTTGTTGCCAATAATTATTATAGTAATATTGTGTGAATTTGTGCGTCAACTAAATGTATAAGCCTCAACATGTTTGTATCTGTTTGCTCTTTTGTGTTTCTTGTTTATCCCAAATTTGTCTCCTTTTCTTTAACGGGAAATATATTACACCAGCTGTGTTACACTGATTTGATGGCCTGCATCGAAAAACAAGGACATTGTGCGTGGATTTTTCATTTGAATTTTCTATGGCTCTGTGAATACTTGTATATTTGTGCACTTAACCTGGCACTGCCAAAGCACAAGCTGTCAGTGTGCCCTATTGAGACCAGTAATATCTTTGGTTTTGACAGAAAAATTGCACAGTTTTTAAACGCCTTTTGTCATTAAATGAATACGTTTTTATCTAAAGAAGTGCCTCTCATGAATCTGTGCCCCGCGCATGAAGATCCTCAAGATAAATGGATTCACAATTTCACACGTTATTCGAGCATCAAGGCTGTTGAATATAACGTTGCCTCGGGATGAGATGATGCTGTAGATCCATCGCAGCCCGTTGCAATTCCTTCGCTTCGATTTCTACGTGACCATGGAGGCAAACGTTTGCCGTTTCACTGCTAATGAAGACGGATTTGACGGGTTCAAACGTGTGCCGAAAGACGTACGTGAATATTTTATGAAGCTATTCTGGATTTAAATAGGACTTGTTTTTAAATTTTCAAACAAGCAAATGGCTTTAAAATACATTCGTGGAAACAAAATAACTGTTACTACTAATACATTAGAGAGCTGTTCATTTCTACTAATTAACAATAGCTTTTAAACGATTCAAATGTATTCCATTTTATTTATCAGAAGGTATTTTCAAATATCATCGGCCATTTCCTTAAAATCGATTTACTGCTCCATCAATGTACAATATTAGAAAAACGACCAAACACTATGTCAATTTTATTTCTTGTGTGTTTTTAAAGAACAGTGAGTCTTAGGGCCTTGGAATTTTTTACTGCCTTGAAAAACTGCGTAAAGCCGCAATTGTGTGTGTGTGTGTGTGTGTGTGTGTGTGTGTGTGTGTGTGTGTGTGTGTGTGTGTGTGTGTGTGTGTGTGTGTGTGTGTGTGTGTGTGTGTGTGTGTGTGTGTGTGTGTGTGTGTGTGTGTGTGTGTGTGTGTAAGGCGGGTATGTGCTGTGAGCGCCATCTAATGACAATAATGTGTTGGAAGAAATTGAGATTTTACATTTAACTATGTTTGCATGTTCTGTTTAGTCAAATATACAGTCATAAAGTCATTGAATATGAGCTTGGGGGTGTATTTTATAAATATACCGTTTCTAGTCACTCACCTTGCCTGGTGTTGTCAATGGAGGTCAGATGGTACCTGTAAAATTTTGTATATACAGCCTTATTTGGTCACATGCCAGTCAGAAGTATTAAGTCATTGTTTATCATATGTGACCCTGGAGCACAAAACCAGTCTTAAGTAGCACAGGTAGGCTATATTTGCAGAAATAGCATTTTTTATTTTATGCCAAAAATCATTAGGTTATTAAGCAAAGATCATGATCCATGAGGAAATGTCATACCATAAATATATCAAAATGTAATTTTTGCTTAGTAACATGCATTGCTAAGAACTTCGTTTGCACAACTTTAAAGGTATTTTTCTCAGTATTTTGATTTTTTGCACCCTCCGATTCCAGATTTTCAAATCTATATCTTTTCAGGAGATAATCTCAATTTCACCAAATTGACCCTTACGACCGGTTTTGTGGTCCGGGGTCACATTATTAGTAAGTTTTTCCTGACAAGGTTGTGTTTGAGGTTGAAAGAAAGTTCTTACCGTTGGAAAGTTATTGTAGCCTTTTGGAGCAGGTGGCACATAAACAACTTTGGATCAATCGCTATGGATGGCTTGAGGTTGTATATCAACTTGAATATCGTCTTCAAAAAATATATCTGAAACACAAGACAGCCAATTGTCCACCGCACTTTGCAACGCGGAAGTACGTTGTTTTGTCTGAATGTGGGAGACTTCCGTTTTATTAGCGTAGCGCTAAAGTGCTATAACGGTAAACATATTTGCCTTAAAAACCAGTGTGTTTATTATTACGATAATACATTAAATTGTATCAGACAAATACCAGTTTCGTATCGAACAGTATCAAACATAACGTTTGTTTTTGTTAAGGTAAAATAACTGAAAGCAGATACCGGAAGCCTGGCACATTCAAGTTACAAACGGCCGCTTCCGCTTTTACTGAAAAATAAAGTGGGTTTGACACTTTAAGATATTAATAGCCGATTTAGATTAATTCAATAAATAAATAATTAAAACTAAAATTTGTGACCCTGGACCACAAAACCAGTCTTTAAGTAGCAGTCTTTTTGTAGCAATAGCCAAAAATCAAAATTATCGATTTCTTTTATGCCAAAAATTATTAGAATATTAAATAAAGATCATGATCCATTAAGATATCTTGTAATGTTCTACTGTAAATATATCAATACTTCATTTTTATTAGTATGCATTGCTAAGAACTTCATTTGGACAACTTTTAAGGCATTTTCTCAATATTTAGATATTTAGATTTAGATTTAAATAGTTGCATCTCAGCCAAATATTGTCCTATCCTAACAAACCATACATCAGTCAGCCATAGTCAGCTTTCAGATGAATGTCAATTTCAAAAACTTGACCATTATGACTTTTGTGGTCCAGGGTCACATTTGTGACAAAATATACACAATTTAAGTAGCTTTTCTGCACATCCTTTTAAATAATATCTATTAGTAAAGAATTTCAAGAAATAAGGAATACACTGTAATCAGAAACCACACATACAACCAGGAGCAGTTGATTTAATACAGCTATATTTCATGAAATATTTTCAATATATCTTTAACACATTCGCCAGACAATTTTGGTTCCTTATGTTACAGTGATCATTAGTTCATGTACACAACCCCTCCCTCCCCAATCTTATGTATAGCCCATATTAAATCGGTAAATCCAACAGGGTCATGATACACACAACACAGACTCTGTAATATGGCTCTAAAATCAGCACACACACTTGTTAGGAAACTTTTACCATTGCCTTTCAATATCTTTGGGTTGCCGTATTTCCATCACCTTTGGGATATGAATGGGGCTGTATGTCTTATGAAGAAAATAACTACAAGATTGTCATGTATAGATGATAAAACTGGCTAGAAACCAAAGCTCAACAAGGAACCATTAAAAATTCATTTGCAATAGTCTGTAACGCTTGTAGTGAGTTGAGTTTTTGAAGACAAGCCTTGAATTCTGGCCTAGTGAGCGTCGTCTGAAATTCATTCAATATAATCAAACAAACAGCGTGTAAAACAAACAGCTCTCAGAGAGACTAAAACAACTACAGATATTCATGAAAAAATAGAAAACTCATTCAAAGTCTTTTGCAATACTTTAAAAATATAAAATAAATCACAAGCAGTAAATAAAAAAGGTCAAGTGGTCCAGGAATAACACATAGTACATAGACAAAAAAAAAAAAAAAAAAAAGATAGAAAATATAAATAATTGTTTGTTTTTAGAATCAGGCACAGTTGTAAATCAAGAACAATACAAACAAGCAAACAAACAAACATCTTAAGAAAGGATATGATGGTTTTACTCAAACTGGCTGCCAATTGTATCTTACTTTAAAGAAATAGTTCACCAAAAAATGAACATTTGCTGAAAATGTACTCACCCTCAGACTGTTCAAGATGTAGATGTGTTTATTCATCATTTAGCATTACATCATTTGCTCACCAATGGATCCTCTGCAGTGAATGGGTGCCGTCAGAACGAGAGTCAAAACAGCGGATAAAAACATTGCAATAATCCACAAGACTCCAGTCCATCAATTAATGTATTGTGACCTAAAAAGCTGCTTGCTTGCATTAAGACATTTTTAACTTTAAACCACTGCTTCCCACTAAAATATGAGCCCTCTATTCATAATCATGATGTTTTTATGAGCAGTTTGAACTCTCGTGCTGGCGGCACCCATTCACTGCAAGTGATGCAAAAATTCTCCAAATCTGGGTGAGCAAATCCTAAGAAAATGTTCATTTTTGGATCAACTGTTCCTTTAAGAGTTTGGCGCGTTTAAATAATTACTGGCATGCAAACCTTTTATTTCTAATAAAGCACCAGTTAATTAACCTGATGTTTATATAAAACTGTTTTGTTTCTACATATTTCCTAATGTTGCATTTGAACAAACATCAGATAACTACATTTGCATTCGAAGGGCGTAAAAATGCAGAGACACTTCCCATTCTTCCTTGTAAGTGCTCTATATAGACCATGTCTTAATGCAGGATTATGTTCAAGACATTAAAAGGGCATTTGTGGTAACAGGAAGGACGTTTGTACGGCACAGCAAGATACAGATTATATCTCACTACGGAACAGAAAAAAACATAAGTCTCCCGTCCTGCATGTGTCATTCGTTGGGGAGATCATTCCTGCGAGTGTGTTCATGTGTGACGATGACTCAGTGACTCAGTCATGCAGCAGATGGACACACACACACACACACACACACACACACATCAGCTGTCTGTCTCCATCTGTATTGTGTTATGCGTCTCCTTCTGTAATGGCTACATTTGAGTAACACTGCTGCATTACTAGAGTACTGTGTTCTATTCTGGGCCAGTGTTTTCAGTCGTAGTAAATAAAGATGCAGCCCAAAGGAGGCGCTCTTGCACAATCACAGATCCCTATCTGAAGTGTTTGCTGTTCGACAAACACAAGTGATGTTTTCAGCATATATAACAGCTGCACACATCTATATGAGTCTCGCATGATATAGATTTAATAGTGTGGCTGCTTTCAACTGATTCAGAATCTGCCTTGCAGACTATATTGATTGTAGATAGAACCACAGACAAATAAATGACCATATTTGTCCACTTTTTCACCATATTTGCTTCTATATGAATAATTCACCCAAAATCAAATAACGTGTCAATATACAAACATGCAGGGAGAAGTGATGAAACATGCAATATGACTGAAGTTAAACCTACAAACTTGTATAGTTCACCCTAAAATTATAATTCTGTTATTAATTACTCTTCGTCATTTTGTTACAAACCCGTAAGAACTTCATCTTCGGAACACAAATTAAGATATTTTTTGATGAAATCCATAAGCTTTCTGACCGCATTAATGACTGAATTTCCATTTTTGGATGAACTATCCCTTTAAATACACATGTAAATTATGAACATGATCAAAATGTTACTAAAAAACTGAACTAAACTAAAAAAATGATAATTCATACTTTTTATATTTATCTTTTGGTTCATGTGTCTTTTTGCTGTGACTCATTTTTATTAAGTAAGCATAAAAATAACTTTAATATTGTTATATATGAAATATTTAAAGATGAACACTTGCTGGACTGAAGCTAAATTAAATTGTGAGTATCAAATATCTTCATCAGGCTTGGGCAAAAAATATGCATTTTATGTAAATAGTCTGTTAAACCTGAATAAAACTGAGCTCCATATTCTCATATATCATATTATATGAGTCATAAAAGCCAGATGTATCAAATAGGATACTAGAAAAAAAAAAAACATATGCATATGCATTTATTGTTAAATCATTTGTTTTTAAATTTTAATGAAATAAATGGTTCCATTAAAAAAAAAAAAGATTTTTGAGAGTATTATTTTATACGTCAAGTTCTGTTCCTCACATAATATTAATGAATTTATTTATTGTTATTAATAATTTAAAAAAATAATGTTTTGAACTGTTATTTTATATGTCAAGCTTTACTTGGTTAATCTGTTTCTCACATAAAGCTGCGAAGTAACTTCAGAAGACATAAACTATATTGCATAATTCATATAAACCACTTTTGGGGTGTTTTTTTAAGATCTTGAGAGCTTCTAGTCACTGTATATTATTATTGTATTGTTCAAAATGTATCTGTTATGTTCTACAAAATAAAATGAGTCATATAGGCTAGGAGTAATTAAAGGATGATTAAATTACCGAAGTAAAATTTTTGGGTGAATTATTCATTAATGCATTCCATAATTGGCCATAAAAAATTAAAACGGCAAGATCATCAATTTGGGAATTCTGCTACGCTGCAATGGCTTGAGATTGAGAAAATAAAAAACGTTAGACTAACATTTTCACAGTTACCATCCATCAGTTTTCATCTTTGCATATTCCGGTCTTTGCTTAGTGTACATTAGACCAAATAAAACTAGACTGAATTTTAGATGGACTATGAAATCAGGCAAGTTGTTTCACTCAATAAGTATCTACACATTTCAATCATCAAAAATCCTTCTTTCTGTCTGTCTACCCGTATAATCATAAACCCCCGGATGTAAGAAATGCTGTTTAGCTACAAACACACACGGTGAACAGGAAGTGGTCACATGTGATGATGTCATTCTGCTGATTTGGAGCGCACACCGCAGGAGGAGTGATTCGGCGGAAGCGTCATTCACTCCTTTCCATTCTCACTCTTACGTTTTCTTCCTGGATTCTCTATGCTCTGGCCTTCCCTCGTTTAATAAAATCCTCTGTGTTCATTAATTACAAAGTGTCAGACTACCTCTCCCGTCGGCTTTATTGCCATCCCTCGCTGAGAGTCTGGGAAAACCTCTGCCACGTCACACATCTTTATTTGACCGGCCCTTCCCCTGCTGAAGGGCTTGTGGGAGAACAAAGGGGGCGGGGCCCGTGCAGATGCATCATCAGGGGGGTGTGGTTTTCACTTCAACTGCTCCATTTCCGAGCATTCGGTGTCCATGTCAGAATCAAACAGAGAGCGTCCGGTGACGTCGCTGTCCGGTGAGGGCGTGTCGTGGTGGGACAGAGTGCTTTCCTGCTCCTGGAAGCTGCCGCTGCGCGAGTACAGACCCAAATCGGGAAGCTGGGAAGGAGAATCCGGCTCCTCGCTCAGTCCGTCGTAGTAAAGGTCGTCCACGTCCACAAACCACTCCGGCCAGAATTTCCGGCGGATTCGCTCACAGTACATGGCCAGGTTGATGAACTCGCCTGGAACCAATGTAGTAGCTTTAGTCAGTTAATGCACTCTTTAACTTTTTATAACAGTATTCCCATACAAAAAAGCATGAGTTCATGACCTCACCTTTGATTAATTGCTCCGGACGCGTTCCTGGGAGAGTCCACATGGCCTGAGCGAGATGACCAAATACTGCAGCATCTACTGTGGACAGCTTCGGGCCCATTAGATACTTTTTATTGCCTATGGGATAAATTATATTATTACATTTATTATATAAGACAGAAAACAATAATACTTTTTAATGTGTTTTCTGGTTGTCTGCAATGATATTTTGCTCTCTAGATATGGCTGAGGTACTTATGGAAGCTTGTTTCTATTGCAGTTAAAAAAAAAATAAAAGGTAGCGACTTTTTATCTGACAATTATGTTTGTTTTTTATGCAATTGCGAATGTATATTTATTTCTTGCAACTTTGACATTTTTTCCCTCAGAATTCTGAATTTATGTCTCACAGTTCTGAATTTTTTACTCAGAATTCTTGAAAGTTCAATTATTTTTCTTAGAATTCTGATTATATTTTCTCTGAATTCTGAATAATTGTTTTTGGGGGTTTTTGTAAGCAATTGTGAGCTTATATCATCACAATTCTGAGAAGAAAAGAATTGTAAGATATAAACTTGCAACTGAGAAAAAAAAATCAGAATTGTGAGATATTAAATCAAGTAACTGTGAATTTTTATCTTGCAATTCTGACTTTTTTTCTTAAAATTCTGAATTTACATCTTGAAATGTCAATTATTTTTCTTAGAATGCTGAATATATGTCTCACAATTGTGTTTTTTTCCTCTAAATTCTGAATACATAATTGTTTATAATTTTTTGTTTCCACCATGTGCCTTTTTTTAGAAATTGATTTTATATCATCACAATTCTGAGAAGAAATATTGAAGTCAAAACTGTGAGATATAAACTTTCAATTGTCAGAATTGTGAAAAAAAGTGAGATATAAACTCACAACTGAAAGAAGAATTACCTAAATTCTGACTTTTTTTGCTCAGAATTGCAAGTTTACATCTTGCAATTTTGACTTTTTTCCTCAGAATTCTGCATTTACATATTGAAATTTCGATTATTTTTCTTAGAATTCTGAATATGTCTTTTAATTCTCACTTTTTTTCTCTAAACTCTGAATCCATCTCTTACAAAATTGTTTTTTCCCTCCATGGAATAAAAATATATAATTGTGACTTTTCCCTAGCAATTGTTAGTTTTTATCATCACAATTCTGAGAAGAAAAGTCAAGAATTGTACGATATACACTTTCAACTGAGAGAACAATTGTGAGATGTAAACTCAGATTTGTGAGAAAAAAGTCAGAATTGTGAGATAAAAAATTGCAATTATTTTCTCATTGCAATTCACCTGTAGTAAGAGTATGTTCTTTTAGGATTATGCATCAAAACAAATTTATTTGAAAACTAAAATTAATTGAAGTGTTTTCTGACAAATTTATTTAGAATGAATGTATAAAATGGCATCAAAATAAATGTATGCTTAAAACAAGAAAAGTACTTGACAACGTAGTAAGGAGTAAGAAAAATAATTTAGTTTTGCCTTAGAATTAAGTTTATTTGTTATTACCCCACTTGTTTTAAGAATAACCTCACATTCTAAACTAAACAAGATTTATTTAAGTAGTTTTGCATCTAAAGTAAAGTGTATCTTGATTTACTAGATGTACTGGAAAATAAGACAAAAATACTGAGAAAGAAAATAATTTTTTTGCAGTGTGAAAGGAAGACTTAGGATTACTGAACACTAGAGGGCAGCATAGATCTATTGCTGCATTATTTTGTAACCTGTTTCAAAAGCTCTGAACTCTCGAGATTCATCTAGAATGATCTAGACTAGAAAAAAACGACTCAAATGTTACAAATCCTGTCAATAAAGCTCACAAACCATGCCTCAGGTGTTCAAAACATACCCAGGAATTCGGCAAGGGTGCGCATGTCTTTCTCCATCAGAGAGTAAACCTCCTCTTTGGAGAAGCGTCCGATCCCGTGGCCGTACATCTCTCTCTTCACGATGCTGCCGGTCACCTGACTCAAGATCCACCTGAGCAGGTCACTCAGCGGCCCGTTTGTGGCTAACATCTTCTGCGTCTCCTCCACATTGTCCACCCACTGACAGTATGCTATCGTCCTAAAGCAAAACACATTGCATCTGGATTATCAACACATTTTAGTCGTTCAGTAGGTCATGTTTAAGTTGGAATTCACTTATGAAAGGCATCTGATTTCTGTCTTTCAACAATATAATGAAGAACTGAAGAAAGTGTGAAGAAAAACCAACACAGTCTCACCAGTAGAAGTGATCCTCCACCATTTTGGTGATGGCACGTGAGATGGCTTTCTCCTGAGGACTCAGGCTGGAGTTGAGGTTCACCCCGAGTTTCTCCTCCAGGAAGTCGATGATGAACTCTGTCCCGCACACCTGCTCCTGATTATACGCGATCCACGGCATCTTCCCTTGAGGAGACAACTTCCCATCGAAATAGTTCTGAGGAGAAAACTGTATGTTTAAAAAACATCCATTGATTTCTCAATCATATCATCATCATTATACGTTTAGATACCTGGTAGGGCAGGTCTGCCATCCGCAGGTACGTTTCGATCTTCAGACAGAAGGGTGACAGGCTAGGGACTCCAGTTTTGGGCCGGGCAAACTGATGCAAAATGATAGCATCTTCAGAGTCCAACTCCTGTTCTTTCCTACAGGGCAAGTGTATTAGAAATTCATAGATATAAAACAGTTCTCAAATGTACAAAAACATCCTAAAATTATAAATTCTGTTTCAAAATGCACCAGAAACTGTCCAAATTGAGGAAGAT
Source organism: Garra rufa (assembly GCF_049309525.1). NCBI lineage: Eukaryota > Metazoa > Chordata > Actinopteri > Cypriniformes > Cyprinidae > Garra > Garra rufa. The sequence continues at coordinate 7,691,088 of NC_133364.1, forward strand.
ATAGCAGCATCTACTGTGAAAAGCTTTGGGGTCTATTACCTACTGATAGGAGAATCACTTTTAAATTGAATTATGTAGAAAAAAAATATTATTATGCTGTTTTTAATGTGTTTTCAAATTGATTGCCACAATCTGGTCTTTAGATATGGTTCAGGTACCTCCTTCAGTTTCTATAGGTGTTTTTTTTTTTTGGCATTTTTAAACCAACTTTAAAAATTAAAAAAAGGAGCCATATAGACCATCATCTGTTATGGAAAGCTTTGGGCCCAATAAATACTAAAATACAACAGGGCTAAAAAACATTTTAGGTTGTTTTTAATGTGTTTTCTGGTTGGTAAGGAAGTGTATTAGAAATTAATGGGCATCAAACAGTTCACAAATGTACTAAAACATCCTAAAATGATCAATTTTGTTTTACAATGCACTTGAAACTATCCAAAATGAGTAAGATGCAGCGGCATTGACCGTGGAAAGCCTTGGAGTCTATTAATTACTAATAGGAGAATCACTTTTAAATTGAATTATGTAGAAAAAAATGATTTTTATGCTGTTTTTAATGTGTTTTCAGATTGATTGCTATAATCTGGTCTTTAGATGTGGTTCAGGTATACCTCCTTCAGTTTCTATAGTTTTTTTTTTTTTGTATTTCATCATTTTTATACCACAACAAATGTACTAAAACATCCAGAAACACTTGTGATCAATTCAGAGTTCAGTGTTTTCCATCAGCAGAATTTAGTCGCTGTCCACTTCACTGGTGCTGAAACTCATTAAAAGCATCACAGTAGCTTTCTCTCTTAGTGTTCTACTTCTGTGTCTGATCTTAAAACATTTAATCATGTTATTATATTTGTGTAATGCACGTGTGAATCAATAGCTCATGTGAGTTAAAGGCAGTCTAATAACAGCTAGTCCATCAGCCTTTCCCAGGGCCTCGTGTAACCTGAGATGTTTTGCTGAGCACTAACAGTACTGCCATTTCTGCAAAGGTCAGAGACGAAGCGAAAGCACAGAATTAAACCCAACTGACTCTGATCACTATATTGAAGGGTCACTATTTACACGGTCACACAAGGGGCTGATAAAGGTCATTCTGTCACATCACAAAAACACAAGGAGACATTATCCTCAAGGCCTACACAGTACACACACAGACGCTCCTGCAGCCGTGCCCTTGACATAACACACATCAACATGACAACATTCAGGCTTTAGACGAGGTAATAAATAGCATCCTGCTCAAAATTCAATCAGTTAGCAGATCATTCATCCCTCATCAGTGGAGGATAATGAATGGACTGCATTGCATTGTGTTGACATGATTGTCCAGGATATTCGTTTAAGTAATATCACTTAAAAACCCCTCTCACCCCACCCAGACGAGAAATTTTAATAAGCGTGGCATAGAAAGTAATAATAATAATGATAATTATATATATTATATATGTATGTATGTATGTATAGAATTATAATTATTGTAATTATTAAATCTTATTTATAAAATAAAATATTAAATATATTAAATTAAATCTAAAATATAAAAAAATATAATAAAAACATATTCAATTAAATAGAAAACATTTAATACAAATATTTTATAACATATTCACTATTATATTTTTTTATTAAACATAAATCACTACATAGATTATATATATATATATTTTTTTTTACATGTAAGCACTGCATAGATGACAATTACTATTATTATTATTGATATTATTATTACTACTACCACTACTACTACCTATTATTATTACTACCTATGCCTTGTTTATATATAATATAGAATATTAGCTTATAATATAATAATTATAGCACCTAAAATTATTAGTAAATTATTTTAAATTATATTAAGTTAAATATTTACATTACTTATCGAATATACATACAAAAGCACAATGCCTGCATACATAATAATAATTATTATTGTTATCATTATTATTACTACTATATATGCAGTGCTTATATATATGAAATTATGATATATAATATATAAATGATAGATAGATAGATAGATAGACAGATAGATAGATAGATAGATAGATAGATAGATAGATAGATAGATAGATAGATAGATAGATAGATAGATAGATAGATAGATAGATAGATAGATAGATAGATAGATAGATAGATAGATAGATAGATAGATAGATAGATAGATAGCATTATACCTAATGACAAGCAGCTCGTGTAGTAAATAGGCAGCGGCGGCGAGCAGCGCGCCCCCGGTGATGTAGAGCGTTTTCCTCCACCAGGAGTCGAATCCTAACGCCGACATGATCCCTCCGTACTCCTGCAGCGGGTAGGCGATGATGTACCCATACAACGAGAGATGCTCCTCGGAGCCGCACAAGCCGAGCGAGAAACTCGTGTTCCGGCCCAGCTCAAGCACGCAGGAGCGGCTCCACGCGAAGCCGACGCGCCAGTACATCCTCTCTCTCCTCTATCCGCCCTTCGGCCCGCTGTGGGTTCGACAGAGGAGGCTTCATCAGTGCCGCAGGGTGGAGGTGGTGAAGATATGGGTGTCAGAGGGTCTGACGAACGCGTGAGGAGGAGCAGCAGCGGGCATGTCGCCTCCTGATGCTGGCCGTCCGTACCGCGGTGGGGTCGGCATCAATCCGCAGCCGCTCGCCGCCGCTGTTTACCGCACAGCTGAGCGCGGTACGTCACCAGGGGCGGGGCTGCTGATGCTGCGAGGGGGCGGGGCAAGCGCGCAGATTCTCAACTCTCATTGGTCAGATTCACAGCTGTCATAACAGGCAACAAAAATTTCATAATATCTCACAAGATGAAATCATATTTCAGGATTCTTTTAAAAATGTTTATATTCTTTTGGTTCGAGCAATAGCAGATAAAAGCAGCTTTGCAACTAACCATATGAGCAAAGAACTATATACTATATATTTTAATGTCATTGATACTATTATTGTTTTCATTAATATTTCGAATTCAGTTTTATTTTTCACACTTTCTGTTTTAATTTCCATTTTAAGTTTTCAGTGAATTTACGTTTTGTCGATTTTAATATTTTTTTCTTTTATTCTATTATTTTTCTTTTATTTATTTTTTTTAAGGTCATCAAGATATAGTTCTTTAAATTTTTGAATTCAGTTTTATTTTTTTACATTTTCTGTTAAAATTTTTATTTTAACGTTTTAGATGTTTTTTTGTTTTTAATTTTTTATTACTAGTTTTTTGTTTTATTAATATTATTTTTAATTAAATACAATCATTGAGATATAGTTTTTATTCATTTTAATTCAGTTTTATTTTTTTACATTTTCTGTTGTAATTTTCATTTTAAAGTTTTAGTAATTTTGTTGTTTTATCGATTTTAATGTTAGTTTTTATATTTTTATTTATTTATATTATTTTTAATTAAATAAGATCATTGAGATAGTTTTCGTTAAAATTTTGAATCGTTTTATTTTTTACACTTTAATTTGTATTTTTAAGTTTGAGTAAATTTGTTGCTTTGTCAATTTTATTAATTATAAAATTGTTTTTTTTATTTTCATTTATTCATTTCTTTATTTAAGACTAAATAGTTTTTGAATGAATTTGTATTAGTTATTTCACTAGGTGAATTCATGATAATTTAATTTTAATTTATATAAAATTCTATAGAATCAAATATATAATCGTAAAATTAACATAAAATAAATAAATAAATAAATAAATAAATATAGATAGATAGATAGATAGATAGATAGATAGATAGATAGATAGATAGATAGATATAAAATTTTATATATAACACAGGACACTTAAAAAACAAACAAAAAAAGTATTTTTTTTTCCAACAGCAGCTTTATTCAATAAGGCTTCTGAGCTCCATTATAGACACAAAAAAAAAAAAAAAAAAAATTAGAACACTCCAAGCCCTCACTCTCCACAGCTCTCACATCATCAAATATATTTACAGGTAAATAATACATACACTGCATGACAGAGAGGGGCCACATTTATACAATTTCACTCAATAAAAATGAGGCAACACTCCTGACGCACAGCTAGACAAAGAATCACAGCGAGAGACGAAGCCAAAAATAAAAATGCCATTCAAAACACAGCTAAACATGTACATACTGTGAGGGACTAGATAACCACACCCAAGATGCACATCTCAATTATTCAATACATCTCCAAAACCCTCAAGATATTGGCTTGTCCTCCATTAAACATGATGGATACTTCAGTGTGCTGAAGCATCAAGACATCAATTCAAAATAACAAAACCAAAGCAAAGAAAACAGCATTTGGGTTATGGCAAGCATAATCATACAGTAAATTTATAAGACTAAAAAAAGGTAAAAACAAAGTCAAAGCTATATATGGAAAGCATATTTACAATGTGGTTCGAAGCATATTGTGATCAACTCAAACTATCCGTGTCGCTTGTGCATTCTAACTCACATCCACACGCACATCAAATATCCAATCAGGATTTGATTACACAGTACGAGGGTTCAAAAGATCGCCGTCACATAGCCCTGTGGCCAATCAGTTTACAGACAGCCACTTTGTAGAGAGGGCTGATCCGTTTCCCTGAGGAATACAAACTGTGATATGGTCAAGAGAGGCACGCATACAAATACATTTAGACGATTAGACACACACACTGGCTCTCTCTCCACCGCTCTCAGACATAGTCATAGTTCCCAAAGAGCGTCCACTGAAAGAAAGCTTCAAGGGACTTTTCAAGGAAGTCAGGACCTTGGACTTAAAAGATCTGGGAAAACAGCACCCCTCTGAATCAAGCAGATACCCAATGAGGTGCGTCTGTGTGTGTGTGTAACATTCAAGACTACAGCCTTACGCTTGGCAATAAACTCTAAACCAAAGCAGATTTTCTATTGGTGAGCAGTTCTGACACAGCTGCTCTGATTGGTGGAAGGAAGGAAAGTATGAGGTGGCATCAATCTACCTGCTCTGATTGCTGGAAGAACCCAGAGGAGAGGAAAGAGAGGATGTGTGTGCCAGGAATAGTTTTTCCCACGGGCATAAAACGATGTGCTTGTGAAAAGCAGCATTCAGATGTGCCAGGATGTGCTGTGTTTGCCTCTCCGGATCACTCGGCCTCAGGTCCTTCAGCAGGGGGCGCTCTAGGACTGACTGTAAGAGCTGTTTTGACTGCCGTTTGAGCTCTGGTCAGTCTCACTGTATGAAGAAGAGCATGCAAAAGTGAGATAAGATAGGCTTTATTAAAAGGCTTTTCCACTTTTCAAAAACTAAAACTATTAAAAATCATCTTTGGGAAAAAAAAAAAAAAAAGCAGCTGAAATGAAAAATAAACATGAAAACTTAACTAAGAACTTAAACTAAATGTAGAAAGCTGCCTTGGCAAGTAAATTAAATAAGTGTACGTACTAAAATTACTAATACTAAAAATGAAATAATTATTTAAGCATAAAACAGGCTTTAAAAAAGGGCTTTTCTGTAAATGGAATAAATGTGAAATAAAATAAATATTGATGAAAAGCTTATAACTAAAATTTAGAAATTGTGTAGAAAATAACCAAAAAATAAATAAAGTAGTATAGTAGTAAACAACAAAAAAAAAAAAAAAAAAAAGAACAAAAATATTTAAACACAAAATGGGCTATAATAAACAACTATCAAACAAAAATTGCAACAAGGCAAAATTAAAATCATATTTAAATTTTTAAATATTTAAATGCAGTAAATAATTTGAAAGTTTAAATAAAAATTTATTTTTTTATTTTATTTTTTTCAACTATCAAAAAAACCAACATTTTTGGTAATTAAAACAAGGCTAAAATAAAACAGAAATAATATTTATATATTAAATAAATAATATAAATAAATAATATATATAAATAAATAAAAATGTTTGGTCTTTAATTTTTGTCAACTATCAAAAAAACATTTTTGGTAATTGAAACAAGGCTAAAATAAAATATAAATAATATTTATTTTTTATATTGCAATGCAATTAATAATTAAAGTTATAATAAAAATATTTGGTCTTTAATTTTTTCAACTTTTTTCAATTTTTAAATATTTAAAATTAAATTAAAATTAAAATTAAAATTAGCCCTTAAACAAAGTTACAATGAGCTTGTTTCAAATAAAGAACAACACAATTAGCCTCTTTTTATTGTTTCTGTTTGCATTGGTGAAATAAATAATACAAACCCTATGCTACTTCCATGTAAATAAATGTACTGTTTGATAACTGAGGTACAAAGCGATTAATTGAATGCGTTCTGTCGTACCTGTTAGGAGGGGGTTTGGGTTTGGGCACCTTGTTGAGCACAGCGGCCATTTCCTTTCTATCATCAAAGTTCTTCCACTGGTCGTAGAGTTTCAGAATCACTCTGATGATTTCCAGGATCTGTTGAAGAAAAGCTCTAATGTTAATGTGCACATACAGAAACATTCATTTATTTTACAGCTGGACGTATTTTACCTTCTCCATGTCAACAGACAGCTCAGCAAACCACTGCCTGGCATCTTTCTGCTGCACCACACACGCCACATGCAGGCAGGCTGGAGGAGGAAGAAGACAGAATATGTAACTCTGCTCACTAGTATGTGATGTGTTAAGTTATTATACAGTTATTCAGATCTAAACCTTCACATTTTCTGCTTGTCTGCAAGCATAAGACCTGTTGGATTAAGTGTAGGAAATTTGATCTTACCCAGCGCAATCATAAATGGAGGATAAAGCAGACACAGGTCTGTCCTGTAGGTGTCATTCACTATCCTCCTGCAAACAATCACATGACATTCACGCTCACTTATTCAGGTTATTTTGCAACAATGAAAAAAGCCATTTTCTGTAAATGTGCAAGACTTCGATTCATTAGCTGCCATGGATAAATAACTACAAGAAAAAAAGTGTAGCAAACTAGTAACGTTGAGATATATTATAGATTTATTATACTTTTTATTAATATTTTGAAAGAGTTTTATTTTATTTTTTTTAATATAATAAATATATAATTATATTTAATAAATCTAATAATATAGATTTTATTACTTTTAGGTTTTAGTAATTTTAGTAGAGTACATCAAGTTAAACTAAATTAAAATGTTGTCTTGGCAACTAACTAGCTAAAAAAAATTATATATATTTATTTCCAATTATTTATTTATTTATTTATATTATATATATATATATATATATATATATATATATATATATATATATATATATAACTAAAAAAAAAAATAATAATAATAATAAAAGCTCACTTAAAACATTAACCAAAAATATAGCACTACATAAATAATACTAAAATAACACTGGATGCCTCATACATTCATGTTACAAATTGCCGCTCCTGCTCTTATGGTAAAAACAAGGTGGACAGAAACTGAACAGTTTTTGGGAGATGTATAGATTCAGAAGCAAGAGTCTTATAAAGGGAAACTTATCAGGTTAAAGTCCACATTTCGACTTTTCTTTTACTGCCCATTCAGATGGCTCTAACCGACTTATAAACTAAAATGAACAGTGGTTGTGCATTTTTCAAGCCATCTGAAGTCACACACTCCTCACCAAGCCAGCGGCAGCAGCATGTCCTCCTGCCCCATGTCCTGCACGTACTGCAGTAACGGTCTGTAAGGGTGGTACACGATCAGACAGCAGTCCTGAAACAAAACCAAACATCCATGAACAGATGCCAAAAACAATCTAAACATCCTAATGAAGAAGAATCAATACCAACCATGAGCTCCAGTAAGTAGAACTCACACTCCAAGATCTAGACAAAGAGAGAGAAGCATGAGTTCACTGCGAAAATCGTCACACTAACGTGCTAACTAATACATTACGTGCACTAATTATCATCTTTCCCATTACGATGATCTATAAACATTCCACCAGACCTCTGAGATGTTTCCCTTGCAACACCTGACCAGTGGCGTACCCAACCAATAACACTGTTTGTAATCATATCACACTTATCACCAGCCCGAGACATGAGCTGCCAAAACCAACAGTCATTTATCACCATGATGAGACTTTCCTACAAAGGTGTCGTGAGCGTGAGGAATCTCACTCCTGCTTGGGTGTCAGAAACTTGCTGACACTTAGGACGTGACAGAAGGCTGTATCCTCACACACAATCTCAGCCTCTCGGCCAGCGTTTCCATCATATGAATCAGACAGTTACAAGAACTTATTATCTAGATCTCTAGTGACGCTGTCAGATTTCCAAAATCCTGATACGGAGCAAAGTAATTCTTTCAACAGAAACTCTTCTCAGTACGAGACCAACAACTTGGATTGCAATATCAAGGCCATCTGGTACAACTCGCACTCGCCTACATGCCAGAACAGTGTCTCATTAGTTTTCTGCTGTAGTAAAGCACAGAAGTTTGACTCACATGGTTCATTCTGAAGGGAAACTCCTTTGGAAAGGCATAAGAGAACCTTGTTTTCACTGTTAGAAATAGAGAAAAATTTATTTATTGCCTATTAACATGAAAAGAACGCATGAGTAAGACAAGTTAGCATGCTTTCCGTGATCTGGGATTCCCAAACCTCACAGATAGTGAGGAGATTTGGTGATTAGATCTAAAAAGTTACATTATTTTATGGCTAAAAGTTTAATTAAATGTGACCCTGGACCACAAAACCAGTCTTAAGTCACATGGGTATATTTGTAGCACTAGCCAACAACACATCATGAGAGTCAAATTTTTTTTATTTAAGCCAAAATTTTTAGGATATTAAGTAAAGATCATGTTCCATGAAGATATTTTGTAAATTTCCTACCATAAATATATTAAAACTTAATTTTTGATTAGTAATATGCATTGCTAAGACTTTCTCAATATATATATATACTTTTTTTTTTTGCACCCTCAGATTCCAGCTTTTTAAATAGTTATACCTCGGCCAAATATTGTCCTATCCTAACAAACCATACATCAATGGAAAGCTTATTTATTCAGCTTATTTATTTATAAATAATTAAATAACAATACATAAATAGAAATCAATTTTTAAAAAATTGACCCTTATGACTGGTTTTGTAGTTCAGGGTGACAAATGCTGATTTATTAATGCTTTCTGGGTTTCTGCAGGTTTTACGAAGGCTTTTTGAAGACATTTTTAAGACCAAGAAAAGTATCTTTAAGGTAGAAACTGAAATAATACATCAATATGTTCTATAAATGTAAATGTCTAAAGAGCACTCAATGAGTTGCAACACTTCAAGGTTTAAAAATAAAATATATTTTTATATAACTTCCAACTCATTTTTAATTCATATATGGAATGGAAATAACTTTCAGTTTTTACAGTTTTTTGCAGAACAGGCGACATTTAATGGCATGTGGTTATGATTTTTTTTAAACTTTATGCTCATTTTTTAAGGCCTTTATATGTGGAAATGCATAAGCACACAACATTCAGTCCAGCTTTAAGGAACTCAAAAAATGCATTTCTGTAGTAATAGGTGACCCTGGATCACAAAACCAGTCATAAGGGTCTTTTTTCATGTATGCATCATCTAAAAAAGCTGAATAAAGAAGCTTTCCATTGATGTATGGTTTGTTAGGATAGGACCATATTTGACTGAGATACAACTAAAATCGCCTTTAATGTTGTGCAAATGAAGTTCTCAGCAATGCATATTACTTATTAAAAAATTCACATATATGATGCTGTCTGATGAGTTTGTAAAATATAAATCACTTACACACAGACGTCGCAGCTGAAATAAGGCGTGTGTTCGAAACAACACCAAATTCCTGTAAATGACAGAATTTTATTTCATTAAAATGTAAATTTACGCATCTTTCAATAGAAACTGACATATTGAGAAAGTGCTTACCTCTACTTTAGAGGCAAGAAACACACATGTGGGGGCCATAAGCACAGGGTCTATGCTCTTCAGAGAGTACCTGAAAACAAGCCAAGAGCCTTCTTTTACTTTCATGCAAATGTACTTAAAGCCACAGAAAAACAGCACCTTCATTTGGAAAACAGAAGGGCTATTAATCCTAAAGACAAGTAACAATCTTTACGGAAGAAGTGAAGGCTGTAACCAAAGCAACAATCCACTTACCTGGCGTAGAAACGCTTAAAGTAGACAGTTGCTGTGGCAATGACCTGCTGCCTGAGTTTCAAGTGTTCCCCCAAGGCTTGAATCACTGCCACGAGATGACAAATTTAACTATTTAAGTGTTTAAAGACTGTGTATTCCTTTAAACTTTGAATGAACATTTACTTATAAATCTAGCTTAAATAAAATACAAAGTAGCTGAATCACACCAAAAATGTGTTATTGCATTATTTCAGAAAATAATAATAATTTATCTCCAACCATTAGCAAAAAATATCTGTAGCTTCCAATATTCCTCCTCTGTGAGGAACTTAAGATCTTTCTGTCTCTCCTTCATCAGATCTTGCTTGTCCAGAACCCACTGCAGACTGATGAGAACAAACATCAGACACTTTAAATTCAGAATCAGCATTACAGTGTATATTTATTGTAATATCTAATATCACTTCATATCCAAACTTCTTATAATCTCACCAATTACACTAAATGAAAATCTTAAAATCAGTTAAAAACATGAAAATTAACTCGTGCCGTGAATAACACACATTCATGACAATTATGCCTAAATTAAATTTCTCTATAGTTTCTTCAGGTCAAAGCCACTAGCCAGTGGGCTAAAGCTAATAATCCAAATATTCATATTGTTCCGAAAATAAATAACATTTATTGTAGTATCTATTCTTTATCATGCCATTAACCAAGATCTGGTAAAGAGTTCGTTTTAATCAGGCAAATCCGCGAATTTGAATGTTTTTATGTTTCTTATAGCTTCGCAGCAACACCAAAACCTTTAGAAATTACTTTAATGTCCTTGATTTTTGTCGCAAAACACGTCACCACTTACTAATGTGAGCTCTGCCAGAAGTTCCCTGCCATCTTGAGGTGTCTGAGGTAGTAAATAAGCCTTGATGTGATGTTAAATTGTGTTTAAACGAAACGATACTCTGATTAAATCAGACGTGGAGCGCGACACAAAAAACACTCCGTAGTTTCAAAGTGCACATGAAAACGGTCCGGGAGGAAACACACTTGCGCATCAGTTCCGGACAGATTCCTACGCTCTTCTTGTTTTACAAATATATAAAATAAATAACATATAACATCTGCTGCGAGTTACAGACTGTATTAAGACAGTCCAAAATTCATATGAAAATATCTGTTAATAATATAATATAATATAATATAATATAATATAATATAATATAATATAATATAATATAATATAATATAATATAATATAATATAATATAATATAATAATATATTGCTATTTGTCTCATAATATAGAACTATTGTAAATAAGACAATCCAAGTTTAAAATACTCAGCATCAACTTTAAATAATATAATATATAGGAAGTCATATTATATAAATATTACAGATAACATATGATTGTAGTATATTATTTTATATAACTATAAATAATATAATATAATAATATATGGCTCATAATATATGAATATTATTAATATAATATACTAAAATATTTAAATATTTTTTAATTGTTTTAATTATTCTAGATAATATAATTGTACTATATTATTATTTGTAACTATAAATAATAATATAATATAATATAATATAATATAATATAATAATATATTAACATTGTAAATAATACAATACAAATTTGAAATATTAGAAATATTTGGCACCAACTTTTAGTAAAAGGAACTCTTATTATATAATTATTGTAGATACTATAATTGTACTATAATATTATATACAACTATAAATAATAATATTAAATAATATAATATTATATATTTACAACAGCATGATATCATATTATGTTGCTTATATTTTCTGATACATCCCCCAAGCTGTTAAACGTAACATTCATACTAGAGGATGGATACCCGAGCCGAGCCTGGCGGTACCCGACGGGCCGGCCCGGGTTCGGACGGATATTTAGAAAGGATGCTCGGGTTCGGGTCGGGCTCGGACCAGTCACATCAGCGCGATAGTGCACGTGTGTTCTAACGGCGCTTTTTGCCCCGTGTGCACTGATGCGCTCATCTGTTGACATTTCCGGAAAGCAGGCTTGACCCATATTCACTGTCTATTAGACGTATACATGTAGTCGTTCAATAATGGTCTAACTGATGTCTAGTCTATTCTTGGGCTATGGTTAGACGTCTATTCAATTTTCACTAACAGCCCAAATTCAGTCTTGTTTTAGTCTAGACCCATATTCACTGTCTATTAGACGTATACATGTAGTCATTCAATAGTCGTCTAACTGATGTCTAGTCTATTCTTGGGCTATGGTTAGACGTCTATTAAATTTTCACTAACAGCACAAATTCAGTCTTGTTTTAGTCTAGACCCATATTCACTGTCTATTAGACGTATACATGTAGTCGTTCAATAATGGTCTAACTGATGTCTAGTCTATTCTTGGGCTATGGTTAGACGTCTATTCAATTTTCACTGACAGCCCAAATTCAGTCTTGTTTTAGTCTAGACCCATATTCACTGTCTATTAGACGTATACATGTAGTCATTCAATAGTCGTCTAACTGATGTCTAGTCTATTCTTGGGCTATGGTTAGACGTCTATTAAATTTTCACTAACAGCACAAATTCAGTCTTGTTTTAGTCTAGACCCATATTCACTGTCTATTAGACGTATACATGTAGTCATTCAATAGTCGTCTAACTGATGTCTAGTCTATTCTTGGGCTATGGTTAGACGTCTATTAAATTTTCACTGACAGCCCAAATTCAGTCTTGTTATAGTCTAGACCCATATTCACTGTCTATTAGACGTATACATGTAGTCGTTCAATAATGGTCTAACTGATGTCTAGTCTATTCTTGGGCTATGGTTAGACGTCTATGAAATTTTCACTGACAGCCCAAATTCAGTCTTGTTTTAGTCTAGACCCATATTCACTGTCTATTAGACGTATACATGTAGTTGTTCAATAGTCGTCTAACTGATGTCTAGTCTATTCTTGGGCTATGGTTAGACGTCTATTCAATTTTCACTGACAGCCCAAATTCAGTCTTGTTATAGTCTAGACCCATATTCACTGTCTATTAGACGTATACATGTAGTCGTTCAATAGTCATCTAACTGATGTCTAGTCTATTCTTGGGCTATGGTTAGACGTCTATGAAATTTTCACTGACAGCCCAAATTCAGTCTTGTTTTAGTCTAGACCCATATTCACTGTCTATTAGACGTATACATGTAGTCGTTCAAAAGTCGTCTAACTGATGTCTAGTCTATTCTTGGGCTATGGTTAGACGTCTATTCAATTTTCACTGACAGCCCAAATTCAGTCTTGTTTTAGTCTAGACCCATATTCACTGTCTATTAGACGTATATATGTAGTCGTTCAAAAATGGTCTAACTGATGTCTAGTCTATTCTTGGGCTATGGTTAGACGTCTATTAAATTTTCACTGACAGCCCAAATTCAGTCTTGTTTTAGTCTAGACCCATATTCACTTTCTATTAGACGTATACATGTAGTCGTTCAATAGTCGTCTAACTGATGTCTAGTCTATTCTTGGGCTTTGTTTATACGTCTATTAAATTTTCACTGACAGCCCAAATTCAGTCTTGTTTTAGTCTAGACCCATATTCACTTTCTATTAGACGTATACATGTAGTCGTTCAATAGTCGTCTAACTGATGTCTAGTCTATTCTTGGGCTTTGTTTATACGTCTATTAAATTTTCACTGACAGCCCAAATTCAGTCTTGTTTTAGTCTAGACCCATATTCACTGTCTATTAGACGCACATGTAGTCGTTCAATAATGGTCTAACTGATGTCTAGTCTATTCTTGGGCTATGGTTAGACGTCTATGAAATTTTCACTGACAGCACAAATTCAGTCTTGTTTTAGTCTAGACCCATATTCACTGTCTATTAGACGTATACATGTAGTCGTTCAATAGTCGTCTAACTGATGTCTAGTCTATTCTTGGGCTATGGTTAGACGTCTATGAAATTTTCACTGACAGCACAAATTCAGTCTTGTTTTAGTCTAGACCCATATTCACTGTCTATTAGACGTATACATGTAGTCGTTCAATAGTCGTCTAACTGATGTCTAGTCTATTCTTGGGCTATGGTTAGACGTCTATTCAATTTTCACTGACAGCCCAAATTCAGTCTTGTTTTAGTCTAGACCTATATTCACTGTCTATTAGACGTATACATGTAGTCGTTCAATAGTCGTCTAACTGATGTCTAGTCTATTCTTGGGCTATGGTTAGACGTCTATTCAATTTTCACTGACAGCCCAAATTCAGTCTTGTTTTAGTCTAGACCCATATTCACTGTCTATTAGACGTATACATGTAGTCATTCAATAATGGTCTAACTGATGTCTAGTCTATTCTTGGGCTATGGTTAGACGTCTATTCAATTTTCACTGACAGCCCAAATTCAGTCTTGTTTTAGTCTAGACCCAAATTCACTGTCTATTAGACGTATACATGTAGTCGTTCAATAGTCGTCTAACTGATGTCTAGTCTATTCTTGGGCTATGGTTAGACGTCTATTAAATTTTCACTGACAGCCCAAATTCAGTCTTGTTATAGTCTAGACCCATATTCACTGTCTATTAGACGTATACATGTAGTCGTTCAATAATGGTCTAACTGATGTCTAGTCTATTCTTGGGCTATGGTTAGACGTCTATTAAATTTTCACTAACAGCCCACATTCAGTCTTGCTTTAGTCTAGACCCATATTCACTGTCTATTAGACGTATACATGTAGTCGTTCGTGTAGTGTTTGAAACGCAAAATTGCTTGCTGGGTTACTTTTGAGAACGAAAAACATTGATCTAGCATTAAATACTGCCAAACAAACTATCTAGCTCTAAAGGAACACTAATCTCTACAACGGTAAACTAATATGAAGCTAATAAATAATCATTTCCGTAACCTTTTTTATGTAGCCTATTAATTATATTAGCCTAATAATTATATTGTAATTTATTTATATGTTTGTTTCCAGACTTTATAACAGTAATTTATTAGAATTATATTAGCATGCAGCGATAAAGTCACCAGTAATTTTCAGTTTCAAGTTTTCAGTGCTGGGAATTTCATTAGGGCCCCCAGGTTTGCCATCATCATTAAGAGAGCTCACTCGTCTATTTTTATGGTGGTAAAGCTCTTCGCGGAGGCCTGTCAGATAGTTGAGCGCAGGGTTCGAGTGTGTGTCAGACTGAGGTTCGACATTCCTCTTCCGGACAGCAGGTATAAAGCTCCATCATCAATGACTGTGGACACAACGCTTCAGTAGCATCTCCGGAGACGCGCGAAGAACAACCACCTTCACCATGAGTCACAGCCCAGAAAGGATTTCATCTTATCGCCGTCACTTCGAGGGCGGCATGAGCTCCTCTTCCACGCTTCAGGTGCGGGTCTCCAGCCCTTCGCCCAACCGTGGAGCCGCCCGCCACCGCTCCGCCAGTTACAGCCGCAGCGGGGCACGCAGGGCGCTTTCCGGATCCCGCAAATCACGCATGACCAGGTAAGCCTAGTAATATAATAGAATCACTTTTTTCAGCTATTTTAACATTTCTCTTTTTTGTTTAGGCATAACTTTTTTTAAAGTAAAATAACTAAAACTGAAAACTAAAACTTAATAAAAACTAGATATAGTATTTAGACATTTTTTTAAAGTAATAAAAAAACACAAAACAAAATGACTAAAACTTGAAAACAGAAAATGTAAATAAAAAAATATTAACAGAAACTATAAAAGTATATTAATGATAAAATAACTCTGGATATAATATGCTATAATATAATATAGTATAATATCACTTATTTTATTTGTAACATTTCTTATTTTGGTTTACTTTAGGTGTACTAAAATAACCAATGTTAAAAACTAAAAATATATACAGTAAACTATATATATGTAGAGGGAGAAATAGAGAGACATTTTTAAATAAAAATTACAAAAACATACAACAAAATGACTAAAACTTGAAAACAGAAAATGTAAATAAAAAATAAAATACATAATAATAATAAAGGCATATCAGTGATACTACAATAACTCTAGCTGGCTATAAATTTAGCTATAATATGTTATGCTATGCTATGCTATAATATAATATAATATAATATAATCACTCATTTTATTTCAGCTTTTTTTATTTCTCAATTTTGTTTACTTTAGGTCTAACTACTGAAAAATAACTAAAACTAAAAATGTCAGACTTAATAGAAATTGAGCATAGTATGTAGACTTTAAAAAAGTAATAAAAAGGACAAAAACACAAAAAAATCACTAAAAATGTTACAAAAATTAAAATGAAAACAGAAAATGTAAAAAATAAAATCTAATTGAAAATATTAACAAAAACTATAAAAGCATATCAACGATAAAATAACTATGGATATAATATGCTATAATATAATACAATATAATATAATATCACCACTTATTTTATTTTTATTTACTAAATATACTTTACTTTATATAGTAAACTATTTATATTTATATATATATATATAGAGAGAGAGAGAGAGAGAGAGAGAGAGAGAAAGAGAGAGAGAGAGAGATTTTTATTAATTCATAATATTAACAAACACAACAATACTAAAATAACTCCTCTGGCTATAATATAATATAATATAATATAATATAATATAATATAATATAATATAATAGTAAGATACAATGCTTATTATCATTAAATATGACTAAAAGCATAAAAAATATTATTTTTAATAACAAATTGAAAAAAATAAAATAACATTTATTCTTTTTCAGCTAGACACCAGGGTAACAATTCTCATGTTTGTTTAGTTTAACACTAAAAACTAAACCTTTGTAAAATAAACTGATTTATTTAAAAAAGTTAATAAAGATGACAAAAGGACAACAAAATTACAAAAAAATTGACCAAACAGACAAGACAGAAAATTTAAAAATAAAACCTAATTCAGAATACTTACAAAGTAGTATATAAATGATACTAAAATTACACTGATGGCTATAATATAATATAATAAGAACAATTATAGAACAAGTATTGTAAATGTATGCTTTGTGTCTTTTTGCAGCAGTGTGAGTATGGGAACGCTGTGTCTGGGCATGGGTTTTGGGGTAGCAGGCGGTGCGCTGGATCTGGACGCTGCAGCCGCTGAGAACCAGGCTTTCCTCAGCACACGCTCCAGCGAGAGAAAGGAGATGGTCGCCCTCAATGACCGCCTGGCTGTATACATCGAGAAGGTAAGACCCTTCTGAGACATGCTTCTCCATCTTCTCCTTTTGCTTTCCCATTTTGAAGACCAGCCTGTGAGTTTGAGTGTGCTTGTTCCAGGTGCGTTCTCTGGAGCAGAGCAACAAGCTGCTGGAGGCAGAAATTGATGGCATCAAGAGCCACCATGTGAAGCCGTCCGGTCTGCGACTGCTGTATGAAGACCAGCTGAGGGAGCTGAGGAGGATCGCTGACCAGATGAAGGTCCAACGGGTAAGAGATGACCACAGGGTGATTATGACACATTTAGACAATAACTCACTTATTTCTAGCAAGGATTTACCTTTGCTTTGTAGGACCTGGCAGTAGCAGCAAAGGATGCCATGGCAGGTCAGCTGGAAATGTTGAAGGTGAAATATGAGGAGGCTGTGGAGGCCAGGAAAAAGGCAGAGCTTGAAATTGAAGCCTTCAAACCGGTAAATTCCAGCTTAATACAGAAAGTGTAACATCATTTGGTTTTACACAATGATTTAGGTTCAAAATGCCTCTGTCTACTAGGATGTGGATGCAGCTACATCTGCCCGAATTGCCTTGGAAAAACGACTGGAAAACCTGGAAGTGGAGCTTGAGTTCCTGCAAAGGATTCACAAAAAGGTACAGACCATTGATATAATAATATAATATAATATAATAATCACTTTTTTTGGTTTACTTTAGGTCTAAGTAATAAAATAACCAAAACTAAAAATTAAAACATAATAAAAACTATGTAGACATTTTAAAAAAAGTAATAAGAATGACAAAAACATACAGCAAAATTAATAAAGCTTTAATTAAAATGAAAAAGAAAAAACAGAAATGTAAAAAATAAAATCTCCTAACACAAAATATTAACAAAACCTATTAAAAGCATATCAACGATACTAAAATAACTCTGGCTATAATATAATATAATCTGCTATAATAATATAATATCAAATCAAGATGTCATGGTTATTATCAATAACTGAAACTTAAAGCATAAAAACATTTTCATTACTATAAATAACATAAATGTTCATTAAAATAAAATTAAATATAATAGAAATTTAAAATTTATTTTATTTTAGTTAGATGCCAGGGTGACAATTCTCATTTCTTTTGTTTAGTTGAAGTTGAAGTACTAAAATAACTAAAACTAAATAAACTAACACTAAAAACTAAAACTTATAATAAAACTACATATACTTATTTATAAAAGGTAACAAACATGACAAAAACACACAACAAAATTAGTGAAACTTTGACTATCATAATATAATATAATATAATATAATATAATATAATATAATATAATATAATATAATATAATATAATATAATATAATATAATATAATATAATATAATATAATATAATAACATGTATAAAAAAAGATCATGGCAACAATTGTTTTTCCATTACTTTAACTTATGAAAATAATTTAATCTCTTTCAAACTAATTTTTTAAGTTACACAAATTCAACTTAATTTTTCAAGTCAGTTTAATCAACTAAAGCAACTTTTTTTTACAGTGTGCTGATTGTAAAATTTGGTTTTTAAATGTGTCTTGTAATATAATAATGTTACAAAAAATAGTGAATATTGTCAAATGCAAATGCTATGTGATTTTATGTCAGTCACTAGGTATTTAATTGCATTACTATGGTAAAAAAAAATTGCATTCATTTTCTGACAACTGTTTTGATTTATCAACATTTTCTGTACACCAGGAAATCGAGGAGCTGATGGCTCAGATTTATGGATCTGTTGCTAAAGTAGACGTGGCCTTCTCTTTGCCCGATCTGGCATCCGCTCTCAAACAGATCCAGGCCCAATATGACAGTATTGCCGCCCAAAACCTGCAGGTAATCATTACGGGCCACAAATAAACCTCATTATCTCTTATACTGAACCGTTTTTGCCCCAATATGCTGATGTTTTTCCCAACCGCTGTTCACTAGGAGATGGACGCATGGTATAAAGCGAAGTTTCAAGATCTAAACAAAGCAACATCACGGCATGTGGAAACAGCGAGGAGCGTCAGGGAGGAAATCACAGCTTACAAAAGAGAGGTGTGAGAAATGAACAGTTTCCCTGTACTGTCCCTCATTAAACAACAAAAACACTATCCCTATAATTTAAAACATACTGTATGTGTTTTCAGATTCAGAATAAACAGAGAGAACTGGACGCTCTTAAAAACAGAAATGAAGCACTGCTGCTACAGATGCGAGAAGCCCAGGAGAGATACAAGAAAGAGGAGGAGGAGCTACAGGTAAAGTCATGTCCTCTTAAATTATAGGGTCTTTTTAGGAAAGAAAGAAGTTTTACCTAGAAAATGCTAAAATCACTCAGAACATTCTTAAAGCTTTGCGCATGCAATTTGCGCTTATATTTTGGGGTTTAAAAGACTAATATTAACAATTTAACTGCACTGACACTATTGGATGAGAACAAAATGTAACTAAATAATCACATTTTTGCCTTCTATACACTCCTAAGGGGAGACACTGCAGGCAAAAATTCAGTTTAATGCACCTATGGAGATTTTAGGCTTTTTGGTTTTTCATAAAGTCTTTTTTCAGACTAGTGGAAAAAAACAAACTAAAAACACTGTTAAGTGTTTCTTTTATAGCACTTTATCTATTTGTGTCGGTAGATTTCAATTACAATGCATATTTTTAAAGGCCGTTTTCTCAAAATGAGTTTTTTCTCCTACACTGAGCCATAAATCTCCACTTCAGTAGCACTTACGCACACCAAACTTTACATTTTTATTCCTGTCTATATCCTGAAGGTTTTTACAGAGGGATTTGTTCATATATAATTTGCTTGATTTTATACAACATTTTATTCCAAAAAAATGTTTGTTTCCTGCCTGTTCTAAGTTTGAGATAATCAAAAGTCCCTCTGCAAAAACATTTGACTCTAATATGTCAAAAAAATTAAACAGGAATTTTGAAACTAACTTCTAGATTTTTATACTAGAAATGTATG
The DNA here is from genome assembly GCF_049309525.1 of Garra rufa. Taxonomy (NCBI): domain Eukaryota; kingdom Metazoa; phylum Chordata; class Actinopteri; order Cypriniformes; family Cyprinidae; genus Garra; species Garra rufa. Next base: position 7,711,336 of record NC_133364.1, read on the forward strand.
CAAATTAAGGCATATTTCATTAAATATTTAAATGAAATTTCATTTAAACCTACCATTTTAGAAAACTTGTAATACAAAAAATGTTTGCAATTATTAATGTAATCAATCAACTGTGTAAGTAAGGTGATAACTATTAGTTTTTTTTTACCCTATTCACCTGTCTCGCCTTAAGAATAAAGGTTCTTTATTGGCATCGATGGTTCCATGAAGAACCTTGAACATCCATGGAACCTTTCAAATGCAGAAAAGTTTCTTTATAGTCAATAGATTTTTAAAATATTCTTCAAAATGGTTCTCCTAAGAACTGTTTACTGAAAGGTTCTTTGGGAAAGAGTGTAGTGCTACTTAGAGCTGACTTGAAATCATTTAATAATTGATTAACTTTTTAAAAATAGTGACACAGTTAGAACTGAATTGAGACAACACTGAACTAAACTGAGCTGAATGATAACACTATTGTCTTCTGTAGAGCTGAAATTAAATTTCTTTATTAATGTGAATCTGATTTAAAACCCCCTGTATGGCATAAAGCGCCACATAAATAAATGTCAAATTCTTCAATGCAAGTTGATCTGAAGATCTGTTGATCTAAATCGTGTTGTAGATCCGCATCACAACTCTAAAGGAGGAACTGAAGTCTATTAAGGGGAAGATTGCACTTCTACTGAGAGAATATCAGGATCTGCTTAACGTTAAGATGTCGCTGGAGATTGAAATCACTGCATACAGGTACTGCGATGCTGCCATCACACCATATCATGTCGAATAAGCAATACATTTTGGATTTTTTGAGATATAAACTCAGAATTCCAAAAAATAAACTTAGAATTCCAAGATATAAACTCTTCATTCTAAGAAAATAAAGTCAGAATTTTGACTTTACATCTCACATTTCTGACTTTTTCCCCCTCAGAATCTTGCAACTTTTTTTCCACCATGGAATTTAAAAAAATAAAAAAATGTAAATGCCACTTTTGATCTAAAATTCTGACTTTTTTTTGCAACTGACTTTATTTTTTTTTTACTTTTCATATCTCAGAATGCTCACTTACCTAGGATTCTGAGTTTACATCTCATAATTCCGTTGTTTTTTTCCTGTGGAATGAAAATAAAAAAGGTAATAATACAACTTTTTACCTCGCAATTTTTTGCAGGAAGCTGATAGAGGGAGAAGACAGTCGCTTGTCCAATATGGTGAGCAGTCTGTCTCTCATGAGTGTGAGCGCAGGAACGGTCAGCAGCATTTCCGGTGCGGCAGCAGCCCGCGGTCATGCGATCAGTGGATCGGTGAGCTCATCTGCCTCTGAGAAGATGCTCTCCAGCAGCACAATAGTCGACCACAACCATCACGAGTCTGTGGAGGAGTTCACTCACGAGCAGGCTGTGGAGATGACGGAGAGAAAGACCGTCCTCATTAGGTACAAGTACACTGTTCAATTAAATGTCCAATAAAATGCAGGTGTATGTTTCTTGATGTTGTTCTAGAAGCTAATTCCCATTTCTCCTTGGTTGCAGAACAGTTAAGACAGATGAGGACACGTATCAACGGGACACACAAGAACGTACCATCACTATCTCTGGTGCCGCAGATGAGAATGATTGAATTAGACCCTTGAATTCCTTTACCACCTACTTTGTGCTTTGACTAAACTGTGTGTACTAAGCGTTTAACCATGTGACAACTGATTCTTCAAGACAAATAAAGTTTGATTGCACAGCAAGGTTTTGGTACATTTGCATTTGTTCCGTGTCTGAAGTGCTTATATGGTAACAAATTTACATATTTTTTTTGTTTGTTTGTTTGTTTGTTTTTTTTACAGGAAATATCAGACAAATTATATGGAAACCAAATATATTTATTTGCTTTTCTAAAAACCAATTTATAGCAAAAAAAACATCAGTATCAAATTACATGATGGTACATACAATCCAGTTATTTTACATTAGAATTAATTTACCTAATCTGAATTCTAATTAGTAATTTAATGTTTTTATTAGATGCCATGTACATTACCATTCAAAGGCTTGGGGTTAGTAAGAGAAAAGTAAGAGAAATTAATGCTTTTATTCACAAAGGATGCATTATTTTGATCAAAAATTTACAAAAAGACTTTTGCATTGTTACAAATGATTTATATTTAGAAATGCTGTTATTTTGAACTTTCTATTAATCAAAGAATCTTGTAAACAAAATTATAATTGTTTTCACAACAATATGAAGCAGCACAACGTTTTTCGATATTGATAATAATGATAAATGTTACTTTAACACTAAATCAGCATATTAGAATGATTTCTGAAGGATCATATGACACTGAAGACTGGAGTAATGATGCTGAAAATTCAGCTTTGCCTCACAGGAATAAATTATATTTTTAAATGAAAACAGAAAACAGTTATTTTAAATTGTAATAATATATGGCAACATATCTGTTTTTACTGTAACTTTGATCAAATATATGCAGCCTAGGTGAGCATAAGAGACTTCTTTCACCAATGCCAAAATATTGGACATTTTCTTCTATTATCGAAATGGTAGGTACAATTTTAAAAAAGGCAAAACTGTAAACATATTGAACAGTGATCACAATTTAACATTCCCTCATAATAATACACATACATTCATAAAGATTGTTTGTCATTCGTACAGTACAAAGAGTAAACTCTTAACATTTGTCATCTCCCAAAACTTTTGTGTGCACCACAAAAACTAGTTTACTGTACATTTACAGTATTTATACATTTTATCGGATGGATTCTGACTGACTGCATGCATGAATGCTTGATTAGTGTAAAGGTTTTGGCTCGTCTCCGACTCCTCCAGCGAGACGATAGACAGCAAGGCTGACCTCATGAGCCAGACTATCAGCACTTTCCTGCACAAAAATAGAAAAATTGCAATTACAGTCAAATACATTGTGATATAAAAGAAAATGAGCATGATGATTGTGTGTACCTGTGTGTCAGCCTCAGCATAGACTCTAACCACATCTTCAGTTCCAGACGGTCTAACGAAGGAGCGAGCGTTTTTGTATTTCTTGACAAGGGAGTCGATGGCATCCTGCAGACCCTCTGGAGTCACGGCCTTCCTCTCTGCATCTGTTGTGTCTATGACACGCCGGTCTGACACCTGCGATGTTCAACAGTTAAATTTACACACATACACTTATAAACCTCACAAACTTACACAAGTACACACCGTGACTTTCAGTTGGCGGTTGGGCAGGTCTGTGTAAATCGCGTCCCAGTCGTGCACAGACATCCCTCTGATGGCCAACACTGCTTCAATCACTAGCATATCAGAGATGGCATCTCCCACCGTCTGCAGAAGAGAGCAAAGGAGTTAGGTATTGAATGGGACGCTTCAATTGTTTAAATAAGATGCCTGATGATCTAGTTTGATCTAGTCTATACCTGGTTGATCAGATTGATTGTGCTCTCCAGGAGTTTCACCGCTCGCTTTTTCTCATCGTTTGTGTTCGGGTCTTTCACCAGCTCCTGAATCTGTTTCTGTGCTGCTTTGCTGAACAAAACCTGCGACATATCAGCAAAAAAAAAAAAAGGTTAACAAACAAAACTCTACATGCATGCATATGTGATTGGCCCATTCAAGATAACTTTTGATCTAGCTTTCCAGTTTAGAGACCTTAAAATCAGAAACCTTTTTTACCCCCAGTAGGGGTATATATAAGGTACTAATATGTACCTAATAGGGGTAAAAAATATACAAAAATGTTCTTTTTAGGGTACTGCTCCAGTGACAAGCTGTTGTACCCCAAAAGGTACAATTCTGGCCCTTTTTTTCCTGTGTGCCTGAACTAATTTGCACAAGGAAAACACGTCTGACCATCAGAGGAACTAAATCAGACATTAAGGAAATACTACACTGGGTGGTTTTACATAAATACAAGAATAAACTTTATTAAAATGAGAAAGTGCACAGTTTGCACTGTCATGAAAAACCAAAGTATAGTTGAACATCTTAATAACAACAGTATGACATCATATCCTAGTCCTTATATTACCTGCAGGGCCAAAATAATAAGTCAACATTTAAAACTTCAAAATGTAAACTGTGAAATATAAAATGTAAAATTCAAAACTCACTATGTCCATTTTTTTATTATTTGAAATGTAAAATGTTTTGAATTTTAAATGTAAAAATGTAAATTCAAAATGTACAATTTTACGTTTAATTAAAAAAATCTAAACATTTTAAATATAAAATGTTAAATGTAAAGTTCCAAAATTGTGTTGCTGGCATAAATCCCTCAAACAACTTGTATACTTTTATACTGTATATGTGACCCCAGACCACAAAACCAGTCATAAGTAGCACTGGTATATTTGTAGCAATAGCTAAAACATTGTATGGGTCAAAATTATCACTAATATGCCAAAAATCATTAAAATATTAAGCAAAAATCATGTTTCATGAAGATATTTTGTAAATTTACCACCGCAAATACATCAAAACTTAATTTTTGATTAGCAATATGCATTGTTAAGAACTTCATTTGCACAACTTTGAAGGTGATTTTCTCAATATTTGAATTTTTTTGCACCCTCAGATTCCAGATTCTCAAATATTGTCCTAACAAACCATACATCAATGAAAAACTTATTTATTCAGCTTTCAGATGATGTAGAAATCTCAATTTAAAAAAAAATTACCCTTGTGACCCTTATGGTTTTGTGGTCCAGGGTCACATATTTATGTATACATTTTTATGCCTTGTAAAATGGCATTCATTTGCAGTGAACTCACAGTTCCATGTCCATTAGCCTCAAAATACACCCCAATATCATATTCCTGCGCTGCATGATGCAGGTGCTTCACTCCTGTTTTCGTACAACATACAGCAACCTGTGGAGAAGTCAAAGGTCACCTTAACATTTCACAAACACAAGAACTGGAGTATACAATAATAAAAGGAGATATTTTTAGAGCATCACCTTCATGACATCTTCCAAATAGTGTGTTGAGCTCCCATTAGCATATGCCGTCTGAACAACAGCAACCTGTAAGTTCAACCCTGCCTGAACACATACACACACACAGTCAAAATTAATATCCAAATTCATATTTTGATGTAGTCATTTTTATTCTAGATCACGTTTGAGCGTATAGAACCTGTGTGAGCAGCTCTTTGAGGTATGTACTGATGAGAGTAGCAATCTTGTCTCCATCCAGGAGATGGAAGCAGCCTTTAGAGTCGGTGTAATAGTAAACAATGCGATCGGCATCACCATCAAATGAGCAGCAGCGTTGACCTTCTCCCATATTCATACCTGGAGTGAAAAAAGCGAGAGATTTCTTAGATAATTCTGTATGAAAGAATAATATGTGCTGTTGGGCAAAAGTTTGGGATTAAGATTTTTTTAATAATTTTGAATGCAGTCTGATATGCTCACCAAGGCTGCTTTTAGTTGATCAAAATACAGAAAAACATAAAAAAATTGTTAAATATTATTAGAATTTAAAGTAACAGTTTTCAGTTTTAATATATTTAAAAATCTAATTTATTCCTGTGATGCAAAGCTGAATTTTCAGCATCATTACTACAGTCTTCAGTGTCACGTGATCCTTCAGAAGTCATTCTAATATGCTTATAATATGCTAATTTTTATATGTTGAAAACAGTTTTTGCTAAGGTTTTGTAGAAACACTACCATTTAAAAGTTAAGGTAAGATAAAAAAATAAAATTAATGAATACTTTAAATCAGCAATAATGCATTAAACTGATCAAAAGTGAAAGTAAAACTATTTCTAATGTTACAAAATATTTATATTTTAAATAAATGTTTTATTTCAACTTTCTGTTCATTAAAGCATCCTGAAAATACTATAACCAAAACATTTTCAACACTGATAACAAGAATAATTAATAATTGAGCAGCAAATCGTCATATTAGAATGATTTCTACAGGATCATGTGACACTGAAGACTGGAGTAATGATGTTGAAAATTCAGCTTTGCATCACAGAAATAAATTACATTTTAAAATATATCCAAATGTTTTTAACTGTAACAATATTTCAAAATTTCATATTCAAATTTGCCTTGGTGAGACTTCTTTCAAAAAACATTAGAAAATTATAATTATTCCACACTTTTGAATAGTAGTGGGTTTTTCGAGGCTTCTCTCGTTATTTCATAAAAGAAACTCTGAACTATCCTGCTTAATACAAACACAAATATTACATCATCTTCATATGAAAGGGTTTTTTCCCTGCTGGGATCAGAGGTGCAGTTCAAGGGATCCTGTGTTTTTACCCCTCAAGGAGTTCAGACTGACCTTGAGGCGCTTTCTGCTGGACTTTGACGTAATCTGCTCCACACATGTGGTTGAGTTTCCCACTGCTGCCGTCATTCGAAAGCACCACCTGCAGTTCGGAGCGCAGAAACGGCTCCATCTCTCTCATCTTCAATGCACCGATGCCATTGGCTCCATCTACCAGAAGCCTCTTCTGATCATCGGTGCGGTTTGGGACCTTTGGAATACAAGCAGGGAGTCAATTAATGCTAGAAATTTTCAGCATCATTAATGTTTGATGTTTTTATGTTGATCCTACATTCTGAGTGAGCTGAAGGAAAGCCTGTGAGAGTTTTTGGTAATAGCCCTCAGTGGTGGGACTGCCGTAGCTGCCATGCGTGTTGCAACAGCACACCATATAATGCAGCTGGGGAGTGGTGACCAGACCATAGTCTTAAAGAAAAACACACACCCAGAATAATCAACAGAGCAATTCATCAACCTTTGTACCTTTGTCATATCTATGGGCAAACAAGGTGTACTTATAGTCTAAAAAATAATCCAACGAAAACTTTAGATTAGCTTTCAAGTTTCAAGCAAGTAACTGAGGTCAACGAATTAATGTTTTGTTATGCATAAACAAACCATGAGTTTTGCCGCCCAAACTGGAAACGCCATCTAATACAGCCTTAGAGAGACTAGCACTGCTTGGTCTGAAGAAAAAAAAACAAAGAGAAATAAAACACAAAAATTATATATTTTATACAGTAGATATGGTAATATGTAAATCAAGCCAACTATTATGAACCAACCAATTATGATTTATCAAATGACATGCTTTAAAATTTTATAGCTGTTGTTCTTTACTTGTTTTTTTTCTTGTTGTGGAATAAAATAATATTTGTCTTGTTTGCAAAACAAAATTGTATGTACCTCATAAATCATGCTTTGTAAGAAAGAGTTGGATAATAAAAAAGCAAAAAAAAATTAAATAAAAAAAATAGTAATCTGGTTGATCTCAAAACATTTTTGTAAAATTAAATTAGGGTGTAAAATAAATAATGTGTTATTTGATATCTGCAAATTTAATTACGTCAGATTTCAATTAATTAATTAAATGTTTTTAACTTAAAGAGCATTTTATGACTTGTGATAATGACGCTAAAAGTATTTTTTAAATACTTTTTCAGCCCTATATTTGATCTCAAAACCCCACATATAATTCAGAAAACACATTATTTGTAAATTAAATTAGTGTGTAAAAAAGTAAAACAAATAAAGTTGTGTAAAATAAACAATGTGTTTTATGAATTACCAGCAAATTCATTTACATCAGATTTTAATTAATTAATAGTTTTTAACTTAAAGAACATTTTCTTACTTGTAGTGATGTAGAAAAAAGTATTTTTTCGTACTTTTCAGCCCTATTTTTGATCTCAAAACCACACATATAATTTATAAAACACATTTGTAAATTAAATTAGTGTGTAAAAAAATATCTTTTTTTATAAATTATCTGCAATTTAATTTGCACCAGATTTCAGTTAATTAATTAATTATTTAATATTTTAACTTAATTTTCTGACTTGTAGTGATGATGCTAAAAGTATTTTTTGTACTTTTTCAGCCCTATATTTGATCTAAAAACCCCACATATAATTTATAAAACACATTATTTATTTATTTTATTTTACACTACTTTTTTTACACATTATTTTAATTTAGAAATGCATTCAGAGGCTCTTAAAAATAACTATATAAAACAAAAACATAACTATAGAAAACTGTAAGGACAAATATAAAACACAGATGTTATTTTAAGTTTAAGTTATATTTAAACAAATATTATTGTTATTTCATAAATAAATATTTTAAAATACATTTTTAAATGTAATTTTTGTTAATTAAGATTCAAAAGCAGATCATTTGTGCAATATGTGTAATATCTGAAACAGTTGTATTGAAAGTTTCCTAACTGTTTTTTATAAACATTTTTGGTTAAATCTAATAGCAAAAGTGATGCTTACTAGATTTTTAATTTGAAAAAGGAAAGCATAAATAAACTAAGGCTTCAGCTTGCACCTATTTCAGCTAATATGTATAATTATGCATATTATGTATTTTCATTTTCAGACTGTGAAACCTCTGTTGGCCGTTTTCCGACTTGATCTACTGGCTTAGGCACTCTGAAGTCTACAGGTTTGGTAACTTTTCTCTGTATGTGCTTAAGCTTTCAATTTTAACTTTTGTTAACCTTCCCACAGTGTAAACAAGTGCTACCTGGTGTCTTTGCCCACATAGACGCTTGCAGCCTCGCTCATGTTGATGTCCTCTTTCTCAATAATGTCCTTCAGCTCTGTGAGAAGAGAGTCCTGCTCGGCGTTAGCGAGTTGTGTGGCGTATCCCTCCCACGTCGCTGTCACCATCTCCCCCATGGGGTCAATTAGCTTCACCCCATTGTCCTCCTGAAAATAATAATGATAACATTACAGTAACGTCCTCACAACATTAAATGTAAACACACATGGGTGCGTTTCTCACCTCTGGGTTATGAGAAGCAGTCACCATGACTCCAATGGTGGATTTAGTCTTTTTGGACCTCAAAGTCGCCAACAGCCCCATACGAAACATGATGTGATCCAGATGTTTGGCGTGAGTGCGGAATCCAGCTGTGCCATACTGCAACGTCAGGCCCTCCGGCTTCGGATGCAGCTTGGACTTTTGAGATACTTCTTCAAACTGAGCCATCTCTGAAAACAAACACACAGAAACAACTAAGCTTGATTTATTTATTTTGATGATTTGATTTATTTTGATGAGTTGATTTACAACATTTATAGAGTGTTTTTACGACGCGCCATACTGGCGGCTCTGAATGTAAACAATGCCACTGAACCAAATGAAACTTGCATATTTTGCTGATCATTGCTGCTGAAAATGGTCAATTATTGTCATGTTTTGGGCTGTACTAATCGGTCGGACCAGGAAAAACACTATAGTAGGCTACTATAGACTGTCAAAAGTTATATCAAATCAAAGAAAAGAGTGCAAAAACTGTCATTTGCGGTTGGCCAAACTAAACCAGGATTTCCATGACAAGAATCTTGACAGAATTTGTGTTTGTTCTTATCATTTCTGGTCAGGAAGGTTAAATATTAGGCTAATATCTTAATTAATACTGCTTGTACGTATCTTTACCACCTATTAACTTTAGTTTGTCCAAACATTACAACCTTTCCTGCTTACTAAGTCCTTCTCTTTATGATATAGCAGCGTCCACATGGTTTTTCCATGGTTTAGACAGTATAAATTAGCAGAATAACTTGTTCAGCAGTACATTAACCATGCAATCCATGCTGTTGTTTACATCCGAGTATCTCCAATATGTCCGTGCATCCATGTAACTGACCAAACCCACTATGATAAACATTAAATCACTGCATATAAGAATTATTAGCATGTGCTTCATGGATATACATTGCTGAGTTTGAACTATAAACATGAAAAATGTGAAAAACCCCAAGGCAGTTTGTGATTAGAGATGCTTATATATGCAATAACCAAAACAATATTTAATAAATCAATCCCGAGATTGTAGCAATTTTGATTTAAGTACAGTTTGATTTTGAAAAGAATTATAAATTGTAATCATTTAATTAAATTATTACAATTACTACAATCAATTATTACAACTTTATTCAATATGAAATGACTGAATGAAATTCCTAATCACACAACTGCACACATTTTTCGCGCTTGCAAACGAAAGCAAGGCATATGCAAACTAATTACAGCTGCTTTTGTTTTGTTTGTCATTAAATCATTTTAATATGAAGATACTCATGAAGTTTATACTCACTCTGCTGTTTCTGCGACTGAAGGGCGTGCGCAGCGCTTCCTACTTCCCTGATTACGTGGCTGCAGTGACGCACGTCGCCACGCCCCCTCTCCTGACGTACTGAGGTCCTGACTCCTGAAACTTGGCGCTTATTTTAATCAAATCAGTTTTGTTTAACCCACAGATCAAAGTCTAAAGTGTGTGCTAACTGGGAATGCTGTTATTCCACTGTTATTCCTTAGATATACACACACATATACACTACCGTTCAAAAGTTTGGGGTCAGTAAGACTTGTAATAGTCTTTAAAGAAGCCTCTTTTGCTCATCACGGCTGCATTTATTTGATTAAAAATACAGAATAAAACAGTAATATTGCAAAATGTTTTTACAATATAATATAATGTTATTTAATTTAACATACTTTAAAATAGAATTTATTCCTGTGATTAAAAGCTGAATTTTTATCAGCTGTTACTCCAGTCTTAAGTGTCACATGATCCTTCAGAAATCATTCTAATATGCTGATTTATTATTAGAATGATCAATGTTGGATAATATCAACAGTTGTGCTGCCAAATATTTTTTGGAACCTGTGATTTTCTGTGGTTATTCAAAATATAAATATTTTATAACAATGTAAATTATTAATATTAACTTTTAATAAACTTTTAATTATTAACTTAATACATCCTTGGTGAATAATTTCTTTAAAAAAAAAAAGAAAGAAAAAGAAACAATAAAAATGTACTGACCCCAAACTTTTGAACGGTAGTGTATATATATATATATATATATATATATATATATATATATATATATATATACTATTTTAAATAAACCAATCATGACGTTGCAAAGTTTTTTAATTTCAGCAACCTCAATCACATCCGAACTTAAAGAACATCTCTGAAGTTTTTTTATATATTTTTAGCCCCCTTTTTTAGGTTCATTATCAGCTGTGTAAACATGCTCTGATGCTGCAGATGTTGTAACTTTGTTTCCATTTAACTATTGCGGCATGGCTTCTCAAATACCCCTGCACTGTTTCTGCCTGTCAATTTTTGTGTTTTTAATGACAGAAAATGTAAAACACAAAAGGGCCTCTTCAACACACATGTCTGATGTGTGACAAAATGAAGTAGACAGCCAGACACAGAACAAGAAGAGAGAGAAAGTCGGTGGCCCCTGGCCAATAACAGTTTAATGTTAAGCTCCCCCTCAGTGAGGACTGACCCTCACACACACAAACTAACACTCTATATCATGTGCTGAAAGAGCTTTCAGTAATCTGTGTGGTAGACCTAAGAAAAACGCTCTTGGATTTGAATGCATTCTCAGTTGTTTGTTTTCATGTTGCTGTTGAGGAAAAGTGAACTTTGCAGCTGCTTCAACAAGAAGAGGAGGTCTTCATGGTAGATTCCTGTGTCCTGCTGTGTGGACTGTACCTACACACATACACAGCACAATGGCACATGGCTTTCCCTGTCTAAAAGGCTTTAATTACTGGCGTTGATGAATCTGGAGAAGACTGCTGGCTTTGTTTCTGGCCTGAGTTCTGAGTTGGATGGTGAGTTTCCTGGGTTACTCTGCATGAACGGAGGTGCAAACAAGCAGCATATAAAGAGCAAAAGAGGAAAGTTTACTGGTCTTACTACTTCTGACTGGTGAGTAGAAAAAATGATTGATGGGTCATATTTTTATGCATTTGTGTTTCAAATATGTACTATGTTTACCAAAAGGGATTTAATAACGTCTTCATGAGTGAAAAAGTAAAAAAAAACAAAGTCTCTTTATTGGCATCTCACTGGAGAACCTTTAACATCCATGGAAAATTTTCCATTTCACAGAATGTTTCCCTAATATCCTATTAGGTTATAAAAACTTTATTTCTGAATGTTCTCTAAACACTCAAAACGTCCAGAGTTTTAAATGTTTTTAAATAGTTTTTTTTTTATGTCATCATTTTGCAAAACATATAACATTAATTTTGAATGTTCTTTGACCATTATATGAACATCAAACTAAAACTGTATACACGAACAATGCATAAATAATGCTTATGTATTAACATTTTAAGATTATTATTAAAAAAATAAAGTTCTTTATTGGCATGAATGGTTCCATGAAGAACCTTTAACACCCATTAAACCTTTTTATTGGACAAAAGGTTCTTTATTGTGGAAAAGGGTTGTTTAGATTTTTTAAATGTTCTTCACAGTAAAAATAAATGGTTCTTTTTTAGAACTGTTCACTGAAAGGTTCTTTATGGAACCAAAAATGGATCTTCTGCTATAACCCTCTTTTGGAACCTTTTAAAAACTTTGAACGAATGTCCTATTATGGAAGAACTTGTTGTTCAAAAGTTTTAGTGAACCTTCCCAGAACATTAGCCAAAGTTCTGAGAATGTCCCCTGTTTTCAGGGAAAAGGTCCTTTATAGTGGAAAAAGGTTCTTTAGATGTTTAAAATGTTATTTACGGTATGAAACAATGATTCTTTTAAGAACTGTTCACTGAAAGGTTCTTTTTGGAACCAAAAAATATACATCTATGGCATTGCCACAAAACCCCTGATTTAGAACTGTTTTTAATCTGCTTTGAAAGTTTTTCATATGTCTTCTTGTTTATTTTTTGTGTAAAATATGTGTATGTATTCTTTCCGAAGGTCTAAATCAGCCACTGAGAGATGAGGGTCTCTAAAAGAGAGTCCGCTGCTGATAATGTGTCTGATGAAGGTTCTGAAAAAACAGTGAAAGACGATGCAATTCATCTCAAGAGGCAGATAGGCCTGTTGCCGTCTATTTCCTTCATCATCGGCACTGTGGTGGGCAGCGGCATCTTCATCGCCCCAAAAGGAGTGCTGAAGAATACGGGCAGTGTTGGGTTGTCCCTAGTGGTCTGGACTCTTTGTGGCGTACTTTCCACTTTTGGTGAGGAACATCTTCGGTGCTTATAGACTACTGGTTTGGAAAACCTCAACTAAAGCAGCATGTACTAGAGCAAAAATGCTGTAAAAACAGTACATTATTAATCTTTTTTCTGTTTCAACAAACTTTAAGATTGTAATTTATTCCTGTAATGCAAAGCGAAAATGATCTTTTTATTAACATCAGTGTTGAAAATAGCTTAGTATAGCAAAAATTTGGAATAAGTAAGATTTACAAGAAAAATATTTAACAAGGAACTGATCAAAAGTGACAGTGAAAAAAGTATGGCAAGGTTATGTCTTGTTTAGTTGTTTTTTCGTTCATGCATCTGGGTTTCACGTTTACCCTTTACGGTTAGTATTTAACATGCCTTAGTTAGTTCCCTTAGTTACTAATTATGTTCATCATTAATCACCCAAAAAATCTCAATTCTGTCATCATTTACTCACCCTCAAGTAGTTCCAAACCTGTATGAGTTTCTGTCCTTTGAACACAAAAGAAGACATTTTGAAGAATGTTGACAGTAACCATTGACTTCCACAGTATATGTGACCCTGGACCACAAAACCAGTCTTAAGTCGCTGGGGTATATTTGTACCAATAGCCAAAAATACATGGTATGGGTCAAAATTATTCATTTTTCTTTTATGCCAAAAATCATTAAGAAATTAAGTAAAGATCATGTTCCATGAAGATTTTTTGTAAAATTCCTACAATAAATATATCAAAATGTAATTTTTGATTAGTAATATGCATTGTTAAGAACTTAATTTGGAAAACTTTAAAGGTGATTTTCTCAGTATTTTGATTTTTTTTGCACCCTCAGATTCCAGATTTTCAAATAGATGTATCTCGGCCAAATATTGTCCTATCCTAACAAACCATATATCAATAAAAAACTTATTTATTGAGCTTTCACATGATGTATACATCTCAGTTTTGTAAAATGTAACCTTATGACTGGTTTTGTGGTCCAGGGTCTCATATGTTTATAACATAAAGTTTATTCCAAGTATAATCCATTTTTTAAATGTAGCATGTTCTCATCAGGTGCTTTATGCTATGCTGAACTGGGCACGACTTTTAGAAAATCAGGCGGTCATTACACCTACCTGTTGGAGACCCTGGGGCCCCTGCCTGCTTTCCTGCGACTGTGGACTGAGTTTATATTCATCAGGTGTGTGTGCATGCAAAGTTCGTATTTCGCTCTGCCCACCGAATTGTGAGTGAGTCCAATCATAATGTCATTTCAGACCTGCAGTGGCCACGTACGTGTCTCTGGCCTTTGGCCAGTATGTAGTGGAGCCGTTATTCATGCCGTGTAGCGCTCCACCAGTTCTGGTCAAACTCGTCAGCATGCTGGCAATCAGTGAGTGATGTTACTTTTTTATACATTTAAATATGTCAAAAAACCCCTATAAACTATAAACTGTTTTTCCTAGCGTTCGTGGTGGCAGTGAACTGCTGGAGCGTGTCAATGGCAGCTCGTACGCAGGTCTTGCTGACCGTTATTAAGATGTTTGCTCTGATTTTGATCATCGTCCCAGGCATCATGGCTCTGGTCAATGGTAAGAGTCACGTGCTGTTTAGTAAAGGATTATTCTGGAAGGTTTTCAAACAAAGTATATTGATTTTACTTCCGTAACCCGTTGCTAAGAAATGAAAAAGCTTTTTATTTATGCTACAATGCTTTATCAATAGGAATGCATAGGCCTATAGAGTTTTTTCATGACACATCATCAAACGGCCATGGCAGCACTGAACATAAACAATGCTACTGAACTGAACGAAACTCTGATATTTTGCTGATTATTGCAGCTGGAAATAGTCAATCATTGTCATGTTGTGGGCTGTTCTAATCAGTCAGATGGGGAAAAACATTTGGAGTTTAATCTTTTGTGGTTTGCCAAACTTAACCAGGATATTCAGGGCAAGAATCTTGACAACATTTGTGTTTGTTCTTATCATTTCTGGTCAGGTAGGTGAAATATTTGGCTAATATCTTAGTTAATACTGCTTGTACGTATATCTTTACCACCTATTAACTGTAGTTTGTCAAAATATTGTGCCCTTTCCTGCCTATTGAGTCCTTCTCTAAATGATTTTGCAGCTTACATACAGTTTGTTTTATAATGGTTTAGACAGCATAAATTAGAAGAACAATTTATTTAGTAGTATATTAACTGTGCAATCCGTGATGTTGTTTACATCTGAGTATCACCAATATGGCCATGCATCTAGGTAACTGACAGTCCCAAAAGTATTTTTTTAGACAAATCTAGATCAAAGGAGGTCAAAATAGGACTAAAAGCAAAAAGTGTCATTTTTAATTGTTATATAATTGTTTTTTAATTGATTTTTTTTTATATATATATAAATAATATGTATTT
This sequence comes from Garra rufa, assembly GCF_049309525.1. NCBI lineage: Eukaryota > Metazoa > Chordata > Actinopteri > Cypriniformes > Cyprinidae > Garra > Garra rufa. Next base: position 7,726,749 of record NC_133364.1, read on the forward strand.
TTTAAAGTCTTGACATGATGTATTTTGATAGTTTAAAAGTTTAGTTCCTATACCAAAACTACGCATTTTAAGAATTTTTATATGTATCTTCTCCGGGTCGAAACAAACCAGAATGCATTACAAGAAGAAAGGCGTGAAATGTACTTAAATTTCCTCTTTTTTTTCTTGTTTTAGGGAAAACTGAAAATTTCCAGAATGCCTTTGACTCAGAGTCTTTATCTCTGACCAAAATTCCTCTGGCCTTTTATTCAGGTCTTTATGCATATGGCGGATGGTGAGTATCAGAAGTAGTGTCAAATATATAGAAATCCAGTAAGGGATTTCAAAACGAATGTAAAGATGTTTGTTTTTGCTTACAGGTTTTATTTAAATTTCATAACAGAAGAGGTAATTAACCCAAACAGGTATTTAGAACTTCCTGCACTGCCAAATTGTTAACTTTTTTTAAATTTCTAAATGCACTTTAATTAATTTCTTATATATTCTTGTTAGAACCATCCCATTGGCCATCATTTTCTCTATGGTGACTGTTATCGTGTTTTACGTGCTGGTCAATGTGGCTTACTACACCATGATGACCGCAAATGAGTTACTGATGTCAGATGCCGTGGCAGTGGTTAGTAGTTTTCTTTGGAGATTAGGCTATTACAGGATATTACAGGCTTAAGTTTGGACAGCAATCATAACTGTACTGTCCTTCATGCATTGCAGACATTTGCAAATCGGGCTCTGCAAGGCGTAGCTCCAGCAATACCAGTATTAGTCGCTCTTTCCTGCCTTGGAGCTCTTAATGGAGGATTTTTTGGTACACCCAGGTGAGTACATCAGAAACGTAAAGGAAAATTTTTTTGTACCTAAATGTGTTTCATCTCTGTAGCCTTTGACTTTGAGAAGTTAAAAGTTAAAAGAATAGTTCACTCGAAAATGAACATCTGTTAAAAATGTACTCACTCAGGCCATTCAAGGTGTCAATGAGTTCGTTTTTCATCTGAACAGATTTGAAGAAATTTAGCACTACTTTACTTGCTCACCAATGGATCCTCTGCAGTAAATGGGTGCCGTCAGAATGAGAGTCCAAACTGCTGATAAAGACATCAGTAATCGACAAAGTAGTCCATCAGTTAACGGTAAAGTGAAGTTTGTAAGAAACACATCCATCATTAAGAGTCTGGAGGAAGCAATATTATGTAATAAGGACAAACATACAGCTTTTTACTTCATATGATGATAATTGATGGACTGGAGTCACATATTTGTGGATTACTGTGATATTTTCATATGTTTGGACTCTCATTCTGACGGCACCCATTCACTGCAGAGAATCCATTGGTGAGCAAGTGATCTCCAAATCTCCAAATCTCATTCACATCTTGGATGGCCAAAGGGTGAGTAATATTTCAGCAAACTTGAATTTTTGGACAAACTATTCCCTTAAGATTTGATAACTCTGTTTCTGCAGGATGTTCTTCGTGGGTGCCAGAGAGGGTCACTTTCCGGCTATCTTCTCCATGATCCACATCCGCAAACAAACACCACTGCCAGCCGTGCTATTTCTGGTACAATCACATCCATTCATCTTTTTCTTCCGGTTCCTTTACGTCCGTTTGACGCTTCTCCTCATGTTTGCAGTATCCTCTGGTGATCGTCATGATGGCGAGAGGAGAGATCTTTCAACTGATCAACTTTGCATCCTTTTCCCGTTGGCTCTTCATCGCCTTGGCCACTTTGGGAATGATCATCCACCGCTACAGATTTCCAGATCTTCCCCGACCATTCAAGGTCCATTTAAAAGGATGATTATATATTTATTAATATGATTTTGTCACTGTATTAATTAAACATTGTGTTGACTGTGTTTAGGTCCCTCTAGCAGTTCCGGTGATCTTTACTATAGTGTGTTTCTTCATCGTGGGCCTGTCTTTGTATTCGGACCCCTGGAATACAGGCGGCAGCTGTGCTCTCACATTATCAGGAGTACCTGTGTATTACCTGACAATCAAGAAGTCATACATACCCGAACGCTGGAAAAACGCCTTCAGTGAGTAATGCAAAACACATTATTGCATTACCCTTTTGAAATTTAACCATGGTTTTACCACAAAAAAAAAAAAAAACATGGTTACTACAGGTAATAACCATGTTTTAGCTAGTAAAGCTGTAGGTATACACATGGTAATCAATAGACAAAAAAATGGTTACTACACATTTACTATAATAAAACCATTGTTAAAATGGTCCTGTAAAAAAGTGTCAAAACCAAGCTTTTGTCTTTTTCGGAAAGCATTTCGTCAGCTAAACAATCGCTATGTTGTTTAACAACTGTGCAATCTACTGAACACACTGTATTTCTAGAGTGTTTGCACTTACGTCACAGTTTGGTCAGTTACCAAGATGTGCGGCCATATTGGCGATACTTGGATGTAAACAACAGCACGGATTGCATGGTTAATGTGCTTCTGAATACGCTATTCTGCTAATTTATGCTGTTTAAACAATGGAAAAAACATGTGGAAGCTGCGAAATCACATAGAGAAGGACTTAGTAAGCAGGAATGGGTGAAATATTTTAACTGTTAAGTTAATAGGTGGTAAAGATATGTACAAGCAGTGTTACTTAAGATATTAGCCTAATATTTCACCTACCTGACCAGAAATGATGAATGAAGAACAAACACAAATGTTGTCAAGATTCTTGCCCTGGAAATCCTGGTTTAGTTTGGCCAACCACAAACGACAGTTTTTGTTATAACTTTTAGCAGTCTGTAGTACTCCAAATGTTTTTCCTGGTGAGACCGATTAGTACAGCCCAAAGTATGACAATAATTGACCATTTTTAGCAGCAATAACCAGCAAAATATGCAAATTTAATTTAGTTCAGTGGCAAAAAATAAATATCGTGCCACTGTGACTAAAGTCTATAGAGTCAGAAAAGATCTAATGATTGACCTCTTCCTCTTCCTCCTGTTTAGATAAATTAAGCATGCATCTGCAGATACTCCTGGAAGTGGCTCAGCAGGAAGTTAAGACCTACTGATGGAGCTTCACCAAACATCAGCCGAATTTATGCTGAACTGAATGTTTGCAAAGGGCATTAAAGTTACATTTCAGTGGTGCTTGCTGCATCCTAACATCACACCCTATCCAATAGTGCCTGGATCACTTTATATTCAAATCAAAAAAGAACCAAAAATGTCCTGGGGCCTGTTTCATTAAACAAGATTACCAAATAAGCCATGCTTATTTCAGTTAGTCTGATTTATAGTCAGATGATTTAGTTCAAAGACTAACTTCATAAGTCAGAGAGGTTCCTATCCCTCCATTTAACATCAAGGCAATTAAAACTTAGAAGATCCAAAAAATGAATCCATATTATTCAAAGTTTAATGTCTAGTGAAGTTATACGATTGCTTCATATAATGAAATATCCCTTTTAAGAGTTTTTTTTAATAATTCACAAATGCGTTTGTATAAAGTATCCCTTTATTCTGAAAAAGTAAGTACAATAGTTTGAGAAACCAAATTGTATTCTTTGTTGGAAATGACAATGGGTGTTTCTGGTCAAAGCCTGTTACCGCAGTAAAATGCCTAGGTAGATAACTTTCATATTTTAATACAGTCTTCAAAAATAGTACAAAAACCATCTTATTATGGTTCTTTCAATGGCAGAGGGTCTGAACGAGAAGTCTTTTTTGTATCACCAAAAAGGTACGCTGTTGAGAAATGTAAAAGTTGATTACATGGCTTTGAATTACAAGGCACTTGACAGCTTATCAAATGTCTGTGCATCAATGTACTATTATTAGTAAACAGTACTTCATTTCTAATGCTCATATAACACCTTAACACCGTACATCTGTCAATCGTGTTGTTTTTGTCTCTTTTTTTATGACATCTTGCCGTTTTAGTTTTTACAGTGGAAGAATACATTACAGTGTAGAATGAATTAACACAGCTACATTCTGTTGGTTATCTTCTAAGCATATATGAACTCTGTGCATGCTCACTAATCACTCTACATATGCAAATGAACATTAAAAGCCTTGTAATACATCACAGATCTCTTTGAATGCTCATCTTGGTCATATTCAACATCCAGAACAGACTTAAATCGTTCTTAATAGCAAAAACACATGAATGCAGAAAAGCAGCAGCAGCAGCAGCAGAGATGACTCACTCTTCTGACATGCTTGTAACCATGGAAACACACATTATGGGATGTTATAAAGTGATACACTCCAGATGAATGACTGGCAAATTTGAGAACAGTGCAACAATTACATGACCACTGGCAATTAATGAACAACCTTTAAAGTGACACTTTACTTAAAAATGAAAATTCTATCATTTACTCATCATCAATTCATTTCATCCTTCTGTTTAGCATTAAAAAAGATATTCTGAAGAAGGCTGGCTTAACAGAAGAAACCCACAGGTTTGAAACATTTTTGGATGAACTATCCTTTTAATTTGATTTTTTTTTTTACTGTCAGTCTATCTGGGTAATCTCAAGGTTTTAAAAATCCTTCCAAAACAAAGAAATACTGTAAAATTGGGTAGTGTAAATTAATTAATCTGGTAAATCTGTATGTCCACTTATAATACACACACACACACACACACACACACACACACACACACACACACACACACACACACACACACACACACACACACACACACACACACACACACACACACACACACACACACACACACACACACACACACACACACACACACACACACACACACACACACACACACACACACACACACACACACACACACACACACACACACTCTCCCTCTCTCTCTCTCTCTCTCTCTCACACACTCTCAATATTTATATATTACAACTTGTGCAAATTAATCTTATCTAAGTACATTCGTCACTAACAGTTTTGCGCGCAAACAAAGGCCTACACATCCAAAACACAAACAGGTACAGTAAAAGGCAGTGAAATAGCAATAGAAATTAAGAAAATACTTAAGAGATCAATAGCAAGTAAATAAGAATCAAAGGCAGTGAAAGAAGTATGAGCAGCTTGGATAAAGAAACGGGAGTCACTTCAGCTCCGGGATAAATTGGGACCAGCTGATGTTTGCCATGCTGAGATCATCATCTTCCAGGTAGGGGAAGCTGATATCCACTAGGATTTTACTCAGGCTGTCGTTCATGGTATCCAGAACGAGCCCTTCGGTGAGAGAGCGGTTGGCGGCGCCCGCTTGCAGCAGCTCTCTGGAACAAGTCGGAGTGGAGCGTCTCGGCGAGGGTCTGGAGCAGGTGAGCAGCTCTCGAGGGGAGCTGAAGAGCGGGAGCTCTTTGAAAGGCGTGCTGCTGAAGCTGAGAGGCGTGTGTTCGTGCCGTTGCGGGGTGAGCTGTGGCCCGCTGGGCGTGCGGATGGGGCTGAAGTCGAGCACCGCTCCCTTTCCGACAGGAGTGATCCTCCAAGGCTCCAGAACTGTGGGAAGCTTACTGGGTGTGGATGAGGAAGGGTGGCTGCTCTTGATGGGCGTTTTAAAAGTGTATCCTCCGTTCGGGCTGTCGGGCTCGGGTTTACAGGAGGGCTGGGGCTCCGGTTCATGAGTGTCTTGGAAGGTGGAGACGTCGGAGACAACGCCCGAGTCGAAGAGAGTGCTGTCGGGGTAGAGCAGGACGGGCTCCTCTGTGGCTGGCAGGACTAGGCGCTGTTTGCGGCGGGAGCTGCTGTTTTCTCGCAGCCTGGCTTTGGGGGGCGGAGGTTCCGGCACCTCAGGAGTCACAGACATGCTTACAGGCTCCTCCTTTATGTCAGATGCACACAGCATCACTGAACTCACGTCGCTCTGAGAGACCTTTCACAACACACACAAGCGTTAAACAACCACAACTTTGTCTAATTTAATTCTATACACTTCTTTCAAGTTATGAACACCAAAACTGGCTTGTTGGCTGCACTAAAGTGGGCTACCAGCTCAAAACCAGGTAAAGATCCAACTGATTAACCATCCAGACCAGCCTGGATCAGACTATAAATTAGTTTAATATCTTGTTTTATCTCATTTTTTCTGCAAGGCTGACATTCAGTGTTTCCAATTCAGTGTTTTTTTTTATAATTTGATTGAACCTCATGCAATAAATAGGTGAAAAATTGTATATATAAAAAACGTTTTATATAAATTTAATATACACTACCAGTCAAAAGTTTTTGGACAGTTTTAATGTTTTTTTTTTAAAGAAGTCTTATCTGCTCACTTAATTTATTTGATCCAAAGTACAACAAAAACAGTAAAGTTTTTTTCAGTTTTTTTTGATGAATAGAAAGTTCAGAAAAACAGCATTTATCTGATATAGAAATCTTTTGTAACATTATAAATGTATTTGTCACTTGATCAAAATCACTTTTGATCAACTTAAAGCATCCTTGCTAAATAAAAGTATTATCTTTAAATAAATAAATATATATTTACTTTTTCTATAATACATTTTTTCTTTAGACAAAATATGTGACCTTGGACCACAAAACCAGTCATAGGGGTATTTTATTAATATAAATATTAGCTTTCCATTGATGTATGGTTTGTTAGGATAGGACGAAATTTGTCGAAAATACAACTATTTTAAAATCTGGAATCTGAGGGTGCAAAAAAATCTTGAGAAATCTTGAAAAAATGGCATTTAAAGTTTTCCAAATTAAGTTCCTAGCAATGCATTTTACAAAATATCTTAATGGAACATGATCTTTACTTAATATAGTAATATATGTTTATCATTTTAACCCATTCAATGTATTTTTGGCTATTGCTACAAATATACCTGTGCTACTTAAGACTGGTTTTGGGGTTCAGGGTCACATATTACCTAGGCCAGTTTTCATGAGGTTCACTCATATAAACAGGTAGGTTTTACCTTAGGGGCAATCCGGACCCTCTTGCTCGCACCGCTGGAGCTGGGAGTGGACGAGCTCTGAGCGTGTGGAGGAGTGGCGAGAGATGCAGGACTAGGTGTGGGCAGGAAGAGCGACTGACCCAGAGGAAGCTGGATGGGAACCAGGTACGAGTCAGTCCGAGGGAGAAGCGGCTTCATCTTCCTCTCTGAGGGCGAGCAGAGTCAGTCAACCATCAGACTCATGTGCTCTAAAACATTCATTTCTCTCATTACGCCCAAAACGTACCTGTGCTGCTTGCGGCAGGTATGGCTTTCTTCAGCTCTGGAGGACCTCTCTTCTGTTGCTGAGACAAAGATACTTTTTTATTCACTTGTGAACAAAGTGTGACATTCAAAACAACTGCAGTCCCTGTCTTTTTGATGACTAAAGGAACAAAACAAGCAATGATCTCGAGCAGAACGTGCTTCCATCTGTCTGACTGTCCCTGAAATAAAACAACTGATTCCTGGAGAAGTAGAGAGGCTGCTCCCTGTCTTACGCCCTGTCGATCTGCCATGAAAGGGTGAATTAGTAGGAAAAGGGATCTTACTTGATTGAAACCAACTTGTGGGATCTGAGGGCAAGTGGGGGTCATTGGATCAGCCAACGGCTGTGGGATGAGCCAGGAAATGAGAGATGACCACATTTGAAACATAAAATTGCATGTGGACACAGTAGCACAGTAAGAAAACCGGCACTAAATTAATTAAGCTTGTGATTTGTATTGATCTGTAGACTAAAATGAGGTACACACACCTTGTAGACCTGGTCCAAAGTGAGACAGCGGTTTGCCTCCGGTCGAATCGTCCAGTAGGAGATCTTGCCATCGGGAGATGTCTCCCGGACGAACATGTCATGCAGTGAGAGATTATGACGTATGGAATTCTAACAAAAACAAAAAGCACACTTAGAAATCTTACATGAAAGGTTTGTGTAAACAGAAACTGTATTGGCTTTATACACTACCTTCCATCCAGGTTTGGCAACATTTCTAAAATATGGAAAATGGTCTTCGATCCAGTTGTAAATTTCCTTCAAGGTCATGTGGCGGTTCTTCTTGCTGTTGATAGCAAACTGAATCATAGCCATGTAGGAATATGGCGGTCGCTCAGACAGAGGATCCTTCTCCTTTTCTGAAGCTTTGGGCTGCTTTACAAAAAAAAAAAATTCAAGATATAGATGATTTTGTAAAATACCCATTTATCAACCAATAAATGGGATCATTATAATTTTTCTAATTTTTCCGGAAATCATTCTAATTTTCTGATTTGCTGCTCAAAAACATTTATTGCTATTATTCTTATGCTGAAAACAGCTGAGTAGTTATCTGAAATAAAAATCTTTTGTAACATGGTAAATGTCTTTACCATCACTTTTGATCAATTGAAAGCATCCTTGTTAAATAAAAGTATTAATTCTATTTCTAATTTCTATTTTTTTCCTTCCTTTTGCAATATGGCATGGCAGGTCAAATCAAAGGTCACCAAAGCCAACTTTTGTGCATCTCTAATCTATAACATGCATTTCAAAAATACACAGGATGACTTTAATGTTGAGTACCTGATGACAGTCACTTGGATTGTCCTTGCTGGCGCATTTTTGGTTCGACTCCGATCCGAGCCCATCAGAGCTCATTTTTCCCAGCCACTGGATGTTTGTCAGACTGTCATCAAGCGGGAAGCACTCTGTCTCCTTTTTTACTGATATCATAGCAAAGGACATTTCAGAAAACACATTCTCCAGAACTTTAACAAGCTTTTAAGTTGGTACTCACATCCCTCACCTTTCTCAAGATCATTCCCAGGCTCTGTAGATAAACAGCCAAGAGTTTTGCTCTCCTCCAAACTGGTGTTGCCACTGAGCAGGATAAACTTGTTACGGCCCTGAGGACCGCACTCCTTCCCTTTGGCTGTCAGGGCGCTGATGACACTCTGCAGATCGGCTGCTTTCGGGATCACCACCACTTGAGTGTCCGGCATAGTGGGGTGGTCCATCATCCGGATGCCATCGGGGAAGTAGCGGGCGGTGGATGGGGTCGGGGTGGGGGTGGTCTTGCACCGCGGCCCATCCGCCTCATCGCACCCTACATCAGATTCACTCTTCTGAAATGGCAGCTTCCTCCTCTTCAGGATGATGGGTCTCCTCGGGCTCTCTCTCATTTTTGCTCACAGCAAAAAGGCCTGGCTGATGACTGTCTACAAAATAAAGCACATAATATGTCAGGTTCACATTTAACTTAGTGTTTCTTCCTAAATACAATACATTTGTGACCCTGGACCACAAAACAAGTCGTAAGTTGCAGGGGTATATTTATAGCAATAGCCAAATACACATTGTATGGGTCAAAATTATTTAAAAAAATAAAAAAATAAATGCCAAAAATCATTAGGATATTAAGTCAAGATCATGCTCCATTAAGATATTTAGTAAATTTCCTACCCTAAATATATCAAAACTTAATTTTTTGATTAGTAATATGCATAGCTAAGACTTCATCTGGACAATTTTAAAGGCGGTTTTCTCAACACTTTGAGTTTTTTGCACCCTCAGATTCCAGATAGGCCAAATATTTTCCTATTCTAACAAACCATACATCAATAGAAAGCTTATTTGTTTAACTTTTAGCTGATAAATCAATCAATTACAAAAAAAAAAGACCATTATGATTGGATTTGTGGTTATATAACTAATAGGAACTATTCAACTACAAGAAAGTCGAAGCTGGACGATCATTCACACAAACAATAAAATAATATACAATCTTGAATCAAAAGCAGATTAAGCGTCAAAATAAATGCGTGCATATAAAAATATACATTAGATATATAAAAATATCATATATATTTAGCAGATCTTGAATAAACATACCGATAAAAAGTCTGCTGATAACCGACTTTTTTGTCTAACGACTGTTGAATGACGATTTTAGTTCTATAAAATAAAATACCGTTACAAATTGATTACTTTCAATTTGTCCTATTGTTATTATTTTTCTTTGACAAATCATTCAGAAGCAAAAACACTTGGTTCAATGCAGGTTTGTAAAATATTTGTGTAGAAAATAAAATAAATTAGTTTTATTTTATAACAATGATCTCTCGTCTCTGATCGTCGTTTTAAAACAAATTAGAGCTTGTTGTTGTCTTAATAATTAAAACACTAAATTATTAAGTATAAACGATCTTCCTTTATTAACTTATCTGACATGCGGCCTAGTGATTCGTCTACAAAGCTAGCCTACTGTGGGTTACACTTTCTGTTTAAAATACAACACACATCAAATAATACGAAGCGGATCAAACCTTCATATCATGTCAGCCGTGCAGGCGGTGGTTTATTGGAGTTAATCTGGCAGTGTTCAGTGATAAAATGTATTTTGATGGGGGTAAATGAAAACTCAGGTCCCGGGACTCTTGTGCGCATTTGATCAGATTTTGAATTTTGGCGCAGAGCGGTGCAGCGCTATCACGTGATCGCGCCTAGCCCAATGGAAAATACTTATGGGCGGAGCCATCGAGCGGAAAGTGTTGCTGTTTTCTATGGTGCAGTACGTCGTGTTCCTTTAGGGGGCGATCGGCCGCTCCAAAATACATATTATTTAGTTTAATCTTTATTTAAACCGTCTACATTTCTTTGGTAAAAATCTGTACAGAAATATCTGTAATATTTTGTTTTAAAATTATGTTTCAGTAATTACATACGAGTGTACTTAGACCATAAATGCGATTTAGAAACTCGCTGAGAAAAGTAACACCATTCATGTGCCGCTTCAGCAACGGTTTAGTTTAAACTTTACACACCTATGAAAAATAATAATAATATTTGAACTTTAAAAAACAACGAATAATTAAAAATAATAATTCATATGTGGAACCATCCTAACTGACCAATCAAAACAACGTCAGGGCCGCCAAGCCCCGCCCCCTGTGGTATTCCATAGCTAGGCTAACCAGCATTCAACCAGCTTATATTTCTCAGGGAGGAACTGCAGTGTGTGAATGGGGGATGAACTTTCCCAAAAACCCCAGTAAGACGGTTTATCAGCCTCTTTGTCAAATTTACATGGTCCAAAGGAAAAATACAATGCGATTGAGAAGAAATACAAAGCGATGCGTGAGTATCAGCTAAGGTTTTCATTGCATGCCACATATATTTTATCCACACGCGAACTTCCTCCATAGTTCATAGTACGGTTAACGTACCGTGTCTTACTAACAAACATACGAACGAGATGAGGTCTTATACATGAGTTTTAATGGCCTTAAATGTGTCAGTGGTCAGTAACGTTATCTGTCTTAGAGAACAGGTTTATGCCTGCATGAACAGCATGCAGTCTGATCAGTAGCTGTAGTAATGCTCTGTCTCATGTCATCTTGTTTTTCTTCCCTGCAGCATATCATGTCTTCTAATGCCCCGCAATTCGCATAAAAAGAGGCTGCTAAACCCAAACAAATCTCAGCTGTTGTTTATAGAAGCGCCCATCAATGGACCAAAGCATGAATATGGACCACAACTACGGAGTGCCATTCATCCCAAGACATTTATATCAGAGAAACAACAGCAAAGTAGTGCACCGTGTACCTCTTGGGTATGTGCATGCTTTGCAATCCTTACAGGTTTTTTTTGTTATTAGTGAAGGTGTTTTATAAACTGAAGCATATTCTTTCTTTCTTTTTTGTAGGTGTCTCCACAGTTTAATTCGCTCGAAACCAAAAAGTTTGGTCGAGGGAGGAGAAATAACCAAATGGCTACGAGAATCTCGGCATCAAATCAGGGTTTCCCGCAGACTAGAAGTGCAAATGGCTGCAAATATATACCCTTGTCCTTTGAGGCAGGTTTGCAATGTGTTAGTAATTCACGAACAAAAAATGATAGGGTTGTTTCTTCGGACAGCCATAGCAAGGAGCGGCGAGAAATCCCAAGAAGAACTCGTCTTCCTCGGAAAGTGGTGGAAAAGAAGGCATTAAGAAGCCGTTCAGAAGTTTCAAAGAATCTTCAGTTCCATAAAAATGGAAAAAGAACATCTATGGATTCTGTTCACACGCCGAACACAAGCTTAGTTCCTGAGCCCCCCAATGTAGAGACGCCTGAAATGCCAAATTGTTCCAGCACGTCTCCATCTAATGTTCAACATCTGCTCTTCCCCCCAAACCAGGCAAGAACTCCTCCACGAACTGAGAACGCGTCTGCCGTCCTTGTGAAGGACACACCTGAGAAAGACTATGGGCTGAGGGTAACATGGAGACGGAGGAAAGGACTGATGAAACTGTTGATTGACCGAGGTCAGCTTCTTCCAGCAGATGCTGAAGTTGCAAAAGATTGGACTTAGACCATAAATTAATAGATATAGCAATAATTTGATTTGTTTTGTAGTCTTTTCTGTTCAGTATGGATTTGGGTAATTGTGATCACTTACAGCTGAGAAAATTAATATATGAACACTTCAGGAGAGAAGAATTAAAGATGTAATTTTGATGATGTCCCCAGCCTTATTTAACGAAAGCACCTTTGTATTCTGTTGGACATCAATGAATTATGTACTTAAATATAAAATACACATCTGTCAAATATGCCTTTATTCACATGATTTGGTTTTTTAAACAAAGAGTACATTTGTGTGTGCAGGAAAAGTCTATTATATTTTTTAATTATATATTTTGTTGTTTTTTTGTTTAAAGAGTTTTATTTAAAGCCTAAAATTGCCAAAATATGAAAATATAAAACGTACATATAAAATATGAACTCTAAAATATAAGAATTTTGATTTAAAATGTTTTTGTCTCTACTTAATTCCCATAGTTTCTACAGAATACATATTTATATTATAACCCAAAATAAAGCAAAAGCAGTAATATTGTGAAATATTTTTACTATTTAAAATAACGGCTTTCTATTTGAATATATTTTTAAAATGTAAATTATTCCTGTGATTAAAGCTACATTTTCAGCATCATTACTTAAGTCTTTAATGATCCTTCAGAAATCATTCTAATACACTGGTTTGTTGAATAAGATTTTTTTTATTATTATCAAAATTGAAATCAAAAAAGATTCTTTGGTGAATAGAAAGATCTAAAGATCATCATTTATCTAAAATAAAAAGCTTTTGTAGCATTATACACTATATCATTCAAAAGCTTAGTCAGTACTTTAAAAAAAATAAATGATAGAAATTAATACTTTTATTTAGCAAAGATGCTTATAAATTGATTGAAAGTGATGATAGAGATTTTAAATGTTACAAAAGATTTCTATTTCAGATAAATTCTGTTCTTCTGAGCCGTCTATTCAACTAAGAAACCTAAAAAATATATACAGCATATATACATATATATATATATATATATATATATATATTTTTTTTTTTTGAGCAGCCCAGAATATTTGAATAATTTCTGAAAGATCAAGTGACTGGAGTAATTATGCAAAAAATTCAGCTTTCACATAAATAAATAACATTTTAAAATATATTCAAATAGAAAACAGTTATTTTAAACATTAAAAATATTTTTTAAAAAACATTAAAAATCTTACTATCCGAAAACATTTGACTGGTAGTGTGTGTGTGTGTGTGTGTGTGTGCAGAACACACAAATATACATATTTATATAGATTAAATAGATCAAATATATTATTATTCGTTAACTTCTCTGTGGTGGACTTTTATTCTGTCGGGTATTTTCTCGTCGTCCATTGCGGAAGTGGCGCAGTCAAGCTGGTTTTGTTTACATATTGCATACAATCCACGTGTAATGTTTTAAATCAATTACTTACACAGAGAATTCACATTGTATTATTCATAATAATTTCTTTTGTTCCATATTAAGTCTGTAATGCACTAAAAGCTAAACAGCAGTCCGTTATGAGGAGCAGTTCGTCCGTGTCTCTGGCGGGCGGTCGTGGTTCGGGCTCGGTTCGACTCAGCAGCCCACCCGCGTGTCCGTTAACCGCTCCGGTGGATGCTGCCGTTGAATATTTAATGGTAAAGAAAGACTTTCAGGCTGCTCTGGATACGTGCGAGAAAGGACTTGAGACATTGAACTCTTCTGCAGAGCAGGAGGACAGCAGGTGAGTTTATATATACTACATGTTATTATGAAAAGATGCAGTTATAGTTATTCATCTCAAATGCTAAATCCCATGCTAAATCTTTCACTACAGCTTCAAGTATGCAGAACTGAAAGCAGCTTTGACTATAGTGGGGATTCAGGCATTGGCAGAGCTCAATCAGTGGCGTGGAGTTCTGTCATGGGTTTTGCAGCAGTATGGAGAAACTGAGAAAATTCCTGCCAAGATTATCCAAATGTGGTCAGATGAATCTGCATTAATCTCACAAATAAATTAAATAGCATTTGAATGTGTTTGAAGTACCTCTACTTCATTTGTAATGCTATATAAACTCTTTCACAGCATTCTGCTTTATGTCAAAGTGGGTGAACGGGCCATGATGAAGGATGCGGTCTGTGAGTGGCTGCGATGCTCCAGTAACATGAGCCAGGCGGGGTTCAGCACTGTGGCAGAGCTGTATTTCCTCCACATACTGGTGCAGATGGGTCTCATGGATGAAGCTCTGGAGATGTTGGAGACTGATGTGGGTCGGGTGGCCTTCACTGATGAACAGAGACAAGCAGCTCGAAGTTTGGTAGACATTCAGAATGAGAAAAATGCAACGTCGTCCAATACAAATCCTGAATCTGTAACTGTGGTGACAACAACTAGTGCTTCAAAACAAGGTGACTTTCTGAAGTCAAATATTGCAGTGTCATTTGATTCAAACTGTATAATTGAAGAGGAGGATGCAATAATGTGTTTTTGCAATTGACAGATAAACTGACTCGGCGGCTCACTTCCATAATGAGGTTGTTATACCGAGGTCTCTCGGTAGCCAGTGTGAGAATCAGATCCATCTCTCTGCGCAGAGTTTTTCTGGCTTTAATATTGCTGTATCTCCTTCTCGTCCGTATAGACCCAGGTAGGAGATGAGCTAGTCACTTTTATGCAGTGCATTCTTAATAATTACTCTGATAATGATTGACTGTCATTTTTATGCTATTTCTCTACTCTAAGCTCTTCCTTCAGCTTTTCCATGGCTGCTCCGCCTGCATAGACTCCTTCAGCAAACATGGAACACCATGTTTGGACCATATTACAGAGCCACCACCCGGAGTTAGAGTTTTAATGGAGTTATCCTGGAACTAACTGTGCAACAATTTGTAATAATTAAAATATCTTTTGTTTGCCATGGGCATCACTCATTGGTGTATTTACTTACATTATGCATAAATAACTGAATTATATCAAACTACTGATAACCTATTCAAAATGGATGGTAATATTTCATGCAGATCAAATGTAGATTTATTATATAATAAAATATGAATATGTGTAAATATGTTTTTGAATATATGAGTTCATGTGACTTGTGCTGCAGATTAGTTAGTTAGGGTTAAGACTTGTATTAACAAGTTTTAATAATATGTGACCCTGGACCACAAAACCAGTCAGTAGCGGGGGTATATTTGTAATAGCCAACAAAACAGTGGGTCAAAATGATCAAATTCTTTCTTTTGTGCCAAAAATCATTAGGGTATTAAAGGAGTAGTTATCTTTCGCCCCCTTGTCATCCAAATGTTCATGTATTTCTTCCTTCAGTCGTAAAGAAATTATGTTCTTTGAGGAAAACATTTCCGGATTTCTCTCCATATAATGGAATTCTATGGTGCCCCCGAGTTTGAACTTCCAAAATGTACTTTAAATGCAGCTTCAAAGGGCTCTAAATGATCCCAGCCGAGGAAGAAGGGTCTTATCTAGCTAAACGATTGGTTATTTTCTAAAAACATTTATAAGTTATATACTTTTAAATCTCTACACACGAGTGTACACAGAGCTAGACAAGACTAGCATTTAAGGTTAAAAATTATATAAATTGTATTTTTTTTATACAAAATAACTGATCGTTTTACTAGATAAGACCCTTCTTTCCTCGGCTGTGATCGTTTAGAGCCATTTGAAGCTGCATTTTGGAAGTTCAAATTTGGGGGCACCATAGAAGTCCATTATATGGAGAGAAATCCTGAAATGTTTTCCTCAAAAAACAATTTCCTTACGACTGAAGAAAGAAAGACATGAACTTCTTGGATGACAAGGGGGTGAGTACATTATCTGTACATTTTTGTTCTGAAAGTGAACTACTCCTTTAAGTAAAGATCATGTTCTTCTTATTTATTTATTTTGCCATTAACACATCATTTTTGATTAGTATGCATTGCTAAGAACTTCATTTAGATGATTTTAAAGGCGATTTTATCAATATTTCAATTTTTTTGCACCCTCAGATTCCAGATTTTCAAATAGTAGTATGTCGGGCCAAATATTGTCCTATCCTAACAAACCAATAGAAAGCTGGTTTTTCAGCTTTCAGATGACGTATAAATCTCAATTTCAGAAAATTGATCCTTATGACCTGCACTTTCATTAAGAATATACAGTCTAAAACATCAGAGGTTTTTATCTTGAATATTAACTAAAATTAAAACATAAATGTTAACTAAAAAAAGTTTTTTTTTATTTCAGCTAGTTGCCAAGGCAAGGAAATAAAAATAACTAAAACTATGTAAACTAAACGTAATAAATAAAAATGAATGAATAAAAAAAAGACAAAATCAACTAAAACTGCTAAATGTTGACTAAAATAGCCACCTTTTTCTTTAATACGGAAATAAGCCTTTTCTGGAAATAACGAGAAGAACGTGCAGTAAGTGGTAAAAATGTTTGCACTTCAAACCAGTGTGCTCATAATTAAGATATTGCATTAAAATAATAACACCAATTTGCAATATCAAGCAGCAAAAATTAACACAGTATGTCAATGATACCGAAATAACACTGGTTTGTAGGCTATACATTAAATATAAATATTCTATATTCTATATCAGAGTGTCCTGGTATTTCAATTGATTAAAAAAAATGCTTATTAAAAATAATAATAGCCTATAAATAAAAAAAATGTTGCCTAGTCAATTATTCTGAAATGGGTGTTAGTTTCACGTCTGTGACAGAAACTGAAGCGTGAAATGAAAGTGAAAGTAAAATCAGCTGTTTCTGTTTACATCTGAGTGAAACTCTGCGTGTTGTGCTACGAGTAAAACGGGAGCAGAAGTGTCCTGAAGAGGGTCAGTATTTCGCCAGCGTACTTTGATTTTCTCTAACCAATGCAAGTTTAATGTTGACAGTGTCAGAACAACGGTTTTTATAGGTACATCAGTGAGAAGCGTTTGCAGTCGTATATCTCTTTGGATGGGGGAGTATTGGAGTAAAATGTCTTATCGACTTCGTTACAGCCGCTCTCTATCATTGGATTATGGTAGGTCAAGAGACTTGAATCCAGCATAGCACGTATTTTTACTTAAAAACACTGCTAGTGTAACTACTGTCGTTTCAGTCTTTTGAATTATGTTTTCAAGTTTATAAAGAAATGCTGGAACTTATAATGATCTGATTTGTTTCAGAAGTGAGGGGGCTTTCAAACTACAGTCTGTCCTGTTGTGTCAATGCTTTGCTTCAGTCCTTTTCTGCCACCACTGAACTCCTGGACATACTGAACAAGTGAAGCTCTATTATCTTTTGAATAAATTGCACGTTTGCTTAATTTGTTAAATATGTACTTACTCTCTGGACATCCATTATGTAAAGTTGATTTCTTCATCAGAACATATTTGGAGAAATTTTGCATTGCATCACTTGCTCACCAATGGATGCTCTGTAGCGAATGGGTGCCATCAGAATCCAAACAGCTGATAGAAACATCACAATAATCCACACCACTCCAGTACATCAATTAACATCTTGTGAAGTTAAAAACTGCATGTTTGTAAACAACAAATCCATCATTAAGGCTTTAACTGATGGACTGGAGTTTGGATTGATACCTTTGGATTATTATGATGTTTTTATCAGCTTTTTGGACTCAGATCCATTTGGTGAGCAAGTGATGTAATGTTCAATTTCTTGTTGATTAGTAACATGCATTGCTAAGAACTTCATTTAGATGACTTTAAAGGCAGTTTTATCAATGTTTAGATTTTGTTGCATCCTCAGATTCCAGATTTTCAAATAGTTGTATGTCGGGCTAAACATTGTCCTATCCTAACAAACCACACATCAACAGAAAGCTGGTTTTTCAGCTTTCAGATGACGTATAAATCTCAATTTCATAAAATTGATCCAGTCCATCAGTTAAATCCATCAATATTTTTGGGTCTACTATTGCTTTAAAGATGGCATCCATCTGATGGGATTGATGAGAAGAACGTTCCACTGCAGTTGAAGAATGCCCTGGAAGCCATGAGGGACAAATCACATCCTGCTCCACACAAAAACTTCCTCAATTGCCTCTACCATCAAGCAATCCGACGTATGCGTCATATCACCCTAAAATCGTATACTTGTGGAAATAATGTCGCTCGGTGGTCTCATTCTGTCATTGTGCTGTAGGATCCACTCAGCAGGATGCAGATGAAATATTTCACATGATCCTCAATCTCAGTCAGAAGCAGATGCCTGATGTTGCTGTGGTGGGTTTTTATTAAAAATCAATTCACAATGCACAATCACTCAGTGATCAATTCTATGTTAAACAATTTGTTTTACTCTTTCAGGCTCAGGAAATCCGCAGCCTCTATGAAATAAAGGTGGAGACACAGGTGGTGTGTTCAGAGTGCACATACATTCATCGAATATCCAACTCTCTTTTCAGCCTTCCTTTGGCAATCTGTGAAGGGGAAAACACCCTAGTAAGCACATTAAACATTCATCAATTTTCAAAAATGAAAATTCAGTCATCATTTACTCACCCTTAAGTTGTTCCTAACCTGTATGAGTTTCTTTCTTCCGTTGAACACAAAAGAAGATATTTTGAATACTGTGGCAAACCAAACAGTTGCTGGTAGCCATTGGCTTTAATGGAACATTCTATGGAAGTCAAAGGCTTCCAGCAACTGTTTGGTTACCAACATTTTTTAATCTACATTCATTTTTAGTCATTCATTTAGTAATGTAGATGATCCTGAGCAAATCATACATCATTCTTCCTCTTTATGTCCTTTAGGAAAGCTGCATCAACTCTTTTTTCAAGCTACAAAAGCTGGTGGACAGTGATAAGTTTTACTGTGACCGGTGTGATGAAAAGCAGCCGTCCACTCATGTATGTGTCTTATTTGTTATTTTTGGCTATTATCTAACAGTATAAAGTGTTTTCACTTACGTCACAATTTGGTCAGCTACCTAGATGTGTGGCCATATTAGCGATACTCGGATGTAAACAACAGCATGGATTGCACGGTTTATGTACTACTGAATATGTTGTTTTGCTAATTTATGCTGTCTTAACCAAGGAAAATCTGTGTGGAAGCTGCTAAATCATATAGAGATGGCAAGAGCGCAATATTATGCCAAGCTAAAGATAATAGGTGGTAAAGATAGAGCAGTATTATTACTACAACCACAAACGCCTTTTGTTCCTCAGTTTTTTGCACTCTTCTCCTTGATTTGTTATAACTTTTGGCAGACTATAGTACTCCAATTTTTTCCCAGTCTGACCAATTAGTGCAGCCCAAAACATGACAACAACTGACCGTTTTCAGCAGCAATAATCAGCTAAATATGCGAGTTTCATTCGGTTCAGTGACATTGTTTACGTTCAGTGCTGCCAATATGGCCAATTGATGATGTGTCGTGAAAACACGCTATAGTCTTTCATAATTGAATTTCTGAGTTGAGTTTCAGCACATAGTGCAATGCATTGTGAGTTACATGTTATGATTTTCTGTTATTTTCCTTAATTGTCATGTAGGAAGTGAAACTCATCTCATTGCCTCCGATTCTGTGTGTCAACTTAAAAAGATTCAGAAACGAAGATGGCTTCACTAGGAAACTCTACGACAAAGTCGCCTTCCCTGAAACATTCAGCACTGCCATTTTTGCTGCAGGACAATCAGAAAATGTATGTTTAGTATGTATTATTTAGTAAAGAACTCTGCAGTCATGATAACAATGTCATGTATGCTTGATTTGTTGTGTTCTTGTTTTAGACTGCATCTAATTGTCTCAAGGCTGATCAGCATTACAGTCTGTATGCAGTAATAGTGCATATAGGAACATCCATGTTTGGTCACTACACGGCTTACATTAACTCAGCTCAGGATCAGACGTGGTGTTATGCTGATGACAGCTGTGTGCGAAAAGTAAGACTGATTTATTTAATCTAAAGTTTATGTAGAAGTAGCTGTAATTAAGTTAAGATGGAGACTGCTATGTAACTGAAGTAAATATGTAATTATTTAATTTATTTATCTCAGGCCACATGGACAGATGTGAAGGACACGTATGGAGGTTACCGTGGCTCTAGGTATGATAAACATCAGTAATTCTTCACTTGTGTAGCCATCTTGTCACATGCATTTTAAAGGAAAGCAACATACAAACGCAGACCTATAATTACCTTACTCTGTTTGCTTTTGTTCCAAAACATCTGCCAGTTTTTGATTTTAATTTTGTATACTGTTTTCAGAGCCACGGCCTACTTGCTTCTGTACAGGAAGATGAGCTTGAATTCATCTGGATAACTGTTGGGAACACTGCAGCACTTGGCTTGATGAACACTATATGTTTTACTGCAGAGAATATTCCAAGAATAGGACCAAATTCTATTTATATTTTGAGTATATGTATGAGGAGAGGTGTTTAAGAATGTAAATCAGTATATTTTCATGTTGATTGCGGTTTATATAGGACAGTATTTTTGGATAAAATTATGAAATTTTTGCTAGTCAATATTTTGTGAAATATGGATATTGTTAAATAAAAATAATAATATTGTTTGAAATAATGTTGTCTGTGATCTCAAGTTCTTCCTGCAAAGCTGTACTGTGAAAATACTGTGCGAAAATACACTGTTTTTCGTAAAGGTAAGGTTTTATCTGAGCAGTTCAACTGCACAGAGAGACTTTTATTTTGAAAACGCTAAGACGCAACCCGGCTTTTATTTTGAGACGCCATCGTGCTGCGTGACTTTTATTTTGGAAAGCATCCATATCATGGCGTTTCCCCCGCACGTCCTGATAAACACCCCTGTTATGATCTTGTAGGTGAGCAAACGTTGTCATAAGCCATATTTCTTACAGAAAACTTAAGTACTCAGCTGAAGATTACTTTATCCATTAAATAAACCGGCTTTTGTCGCCTTAATAACCCATAAAGTATGACATTTATAGAGAATTCTTTTCAAGGATAATTTCAGTCTAACGTTACATTTCGTGTTAATTAAGTACTGAATCTCATTGAATAAAATGATATATAATGTTCTCTGTTTGTATTTTCTGCCACAGGTTTAAAAGAGAGACATTGCAATGAGTAATCCACTGAGAGGAGAAGTTATTAGATTGTACAAAAATGTAAGCATCATTTTCCTTCTGATTTCTTTTATTTCTGTTATTTTCATATGAACTATTGTCCAGTGGTACTTTATGTCATTCTTTATTATTTATTAGTCACAAAATAAACAAACAAAGAAAGAAGAAATGTAAAAATGCAATGATGACTATCCATTGCTTTGCTAATCCATTTCTTTTTTACAGCTTCTGTATCTTGGACGGGACTATCCAAAAGGCACTATATACTTCAGGGAGCGTCTGAAAGCAGCTTTCATGAAGAACAAAGATGTCACCGATCCTGAGAAAATCAAAAAGCTGGTTGACCGTGGAGAGTTTGTGATTAAAGAACTTGAAGCGCTTTACTTCCTCAGGAAATACAGAGCAATGAAGAAACGCTACTATGAACCGGAGCATTAATCAATGTCACATGTGCCAGACTGTATATGTGTCAAAAGTTAAAACAGTACTTTCTGCACCTTTTGAATGTCTGTTTTCGATCTGTTGTACTATAACGGATTGATTTTTACTATTTCTACATCCTGGTTAGATTTACAAATACAGCTAACTGTAATGACAATTACATATGTTTCTTATGCATGTATATATATTTAAAGACATTTCGGTTTCATGATGTTCTAAGCAGGTGTTTGTGTAGACAGCTCAACATCACAGAAAGCAAAGTTGGTTTTTCCAAACGATTTTTCCAGCTCCTGCACCAGGTCAAACTTCCCTGCACTGCCGGAGACCTTTTAGTGCAAATAACGATAAAAGCGATTGCAATTGTGTGAGTAAATCTATCCATTTATACATGTATAGGGGTATATATGCATTAAAGAAAGAACATACTCACTTTTTCTTTAAGTACATTGTAGGCTTTGTAGAAGGTGAGGTCTTTTTTTGATAGCATAAGGCCAGACTGCACTTTCATCTGTCTGCCGCCTGTAGGAGAAAACATTGTTTACTTTGAACAAAGACAGCAGGGTGTTTTACATATCAGAAAGTCTCATACCTGAAAGTATGCTGACAATAAGACCCACGGTGATGACCGTCACAGTCCCCAAAGGGCCAAAATACAGGTATGAGAGCGAGTACCAGTTATCAGCCAGGAAAGGCCTGTTAGGAAATAGATCATGTAATGCAGCAGCCAATAGATTTTAGGTCAAATTATTTTTGCAACCCACCTTTCTAGATTTTCTTCTGTGTTTGCAGTCCAGTTAGTACCACCTGAGAAGTTACAGCCATGTGTCATCAGAGCCAATGGTCTGCTGTTCTCAGGTCGTGGAGGGTATATCTGTGCCCCAATGCACACCCACAGTGACAGCGCCAAACCAGACAGCAGGCCTGTCAAAGCTCCCTAAAACAGACACGTTTTAAAAGAATAGTTTGACTAAAATCACCTAAAATGTATTTACACTCAGGCCATCCAAGATGTAGATGAGTTTGTTTCTTTATTAGAACAGATCTGGATTGGATTTAGCATTACATCACATGCTCACCAATGGATCCTCTGTAGTGAATGGGTGCCGTCAGAATGAAACACACAGCTTTTCGCTTCACTTGATGTTAATTGATGGACTGGAGTGGTGTGGATTATTGTGATGTTTTTATCAGCTGTTTGGACTCTCATTCTGACGGCACCCATTCACTGCAGAGGATCTATTGGTGAGCCAGTGATGTAATACTACTGTTAATTTCTCAAAATCTGTTCTGATGAACAAACTCATCTACATCTTAGATGGCCTGAGGGTGAGTAAAAATACAAATTTTCATTGCACATTAAAATGTGTTTGTGCAAACCTTTGCATTAGCGCAAGGAAACAGGATGCCAAGAGAAAAAAGGCCTAGTAGAGGTCCGCCAACCACTCCTGCAATACTAATAGCAGCCTGTTAGGAACAGTCAGACAAAAAAATTAGTATTTTTCCATTATTCATCCAATAATGTCACATAATTCATTAGTAACCCACCTGTAGCAGCCCTCCCATTAAAGACGCAACACCAGCCATTCCAATGCACACAGCACCATAAAACAAACCTGTGATTAGGGAAAATCATCTAGTTTAGTAGACAGAATTACTGATTATGCATTAATGAGCTCTAAGTGAAGATATTCACTCACTCAAGCCTTTTAAAGCCCAGGACAGCTGCTTTTCTGACAGACTGAGGTGTGGCTGTATCAGATCTGCAATAGTTACTGCAGCCAAAGCATTTACACTGGAGGAGACTGTACTGTAGACAATGAACGTGATATAATACATGCTCAACAATGCTAATTTGATAAATAAATGTCATTAACTTACGTGTTGTTAAATTTTTCCAACCTTTCAACATTTTTTTTTTTTTACTTATTTTTCTTAGTGTGAAGAACATTTTAAAAATCTCAGGAGTTTTTTTCTACCATATCTTTAAAAAAAAAATAATAATAACTTTTGTGCAATTTAAAAAATTCCATGGATGTTAAAGGTTCTTTATAGAACCACAGATGTCAATAAAGAACCTTTATTTTTTTAAGAGTGTAGATCTTGTTAACTAATTTAGAATAAAATGAAACTTTAAAGCAAAGTGTTTTCTTTTTTCACATTTTAACATTTAACACTATCGGAACATTTGAGCAGACTTACACTGTAAAAAAACACAATTTGTTGAGTAAACTTAAAATAATTTGTTACCCTGCTGCCTTAAAATTTTAAGTTCAGTCAGCTCAAATAAGTTTAGTCAACTTAAAATATGTTAAGTTGTACTAAGAGACAACTTAGATATTTGAGTTGACTTAACAAAAAAAATTGTTAAACATAAAAGCTGAGTAAGTTACCTGGCTGCCTTTAAAATTTGTAAAACTTAGTACACTTAGTACAACTGAACATTTTAAGTTGACTAAACCTTTTTTTGAGTTGACTGAATTTAAAATTACAAGGCAGCCAGGTAACAAATTATTTTAAGTTGATTCAACAAATTGTTTTTTACAGTGTAGAAATATGGCAGAAGAGTTATAGCTTAATGGTAATTTGTTGTCCTTTTTTGAGTCATGCTTTAATTTTATAGCAAAGAGCTGCTTGGACATTCTGCTAAATATCCAATTTTGTGTCCTACAGAAAACAGAACTTCATATGGTTTTGGAACAACATTTAGGGTGAGTAAATGATTAATGTACTTTCTAGGTCTTAATAAAGAACAAACCTTAATGTGCCACTATATGCTGCTGCCACAAACAGTCCTGGCACACCAGGATATTCTCTCAGGATGTCCAACACCAGATATGGCATAAGCTTATTGTGTATTAAAGAGAGAAACATTAATGTAGCATATTCAGAATAGATTGATAATGTCATATAAATGTCAACATGCACACACACAGTTTTATTGCATTTGAGATGCTTTGTGGTTTGTACCTGATCCAGAGCAGAAACCTTTCCTGCTGTCCATGGATCACAGCTCTTATAAACGGAGTATAGACACAAGCCACAAAATACTGAGCATATTAATATAGTCCAGAGAGACACTAAGTTAATATATAAAGCCCTGGATAGAGACAAAAACACAGAAAAACTGGTTTAGATATTATATATTTACACACTGCATTCCTTTTAGTGTGAATTTGTGTTTTAAGATTTGTGCAATGCTCACATTTTGGCATGGAACAGTGACTTGCATGATATGTATCTTTGCACCTGAGCTTGATTGATACCATAGACGCTGGTCCAAAAGAACGTCCCTCCTACTGTGATGCTCCAGAAAGTGTGTCTCCTCAGAGGGTTCGGATCGAAGCTAAAAGGGTCGAAGCTCACAGCATGAGAAAGGCAAGTTTATAAAGGGACAGTCCATGCAAAGATGAAAATTCTGTCATTATTTATACAACCTGTATGAGTTTCTGAAGGCAAAGGAAGATATTTTGAAGAATGTTGGTAACCAAACCTTTTCAGTTCCCATTTATATATTTTGACCATAAAATGGAAGTCAGTGGGAGCCAAAACTGTATAGTTTCCAACATTATTCAAATTATCATCTTTTGTGTTCTGCACGAGAAAGAAAGTCATATGGGTTTGGAACAATTTGAGGGGGAGTACATTTTTGTCATGGCCTATGCATTCCTGCACCTGTCAGTCATGTTATAACTCACTCCCATAGGTTGAGCCGCCCGCCCTGGGCGGAGTCATTGATGATAGTGGAGATCCCACCCTGCCGCAGCACTGATTGGACGATGACAGCCAAGAGCCCGGCCAACATGATGCCCACCTGGAAAACATCCGTCCACACCACTGCCTTCAGACCGCCCTGCCAGGGTAAAGACACAGTTATTTATGATGCACATTTTATAGATATACAATATTTTAACATGAAAGTGTTGCCTCTGTATAATTTTAATATAGCAGGGAAAACAACACGTTTGCATGCTCATGGTTCTCTGATGTTGATGATGATGATGATAATAATAAATAATTATTATTTTTAATTTTACTTTTTAATATAATCAATCACTAATTTATTGACTCTTGGAAAAATCTTTTTGAACAGTAAGATTTTTAATGTTTAAACATTAAGTCTCTTCTGCTCACTAAACCTCCATTTATTTTATCCAAAGTACAGCAAAAGCAGAAAAATTTTGAAATATTTTTACTATTTAAAAAAATATTTTCTGTTTGAATATATTTTACATTTTAATTTATTTATGTGATCAAAGCTACATTTTCAGCATCATTACTCCAGGCTTCAGTGTCACATGATCCTTCAGAAATCATTCTAAAATGCTGATTTGCTGTTCATTTTTTATTATCTTTATTATCAATATTTAAAAGAGTTGATAATATTTTTTATTTGATAATATAAGATTCTTTGATGAATAGAAAGATCCAAAGATCAGCATTTATCTGAAATAAAAATACCACTTGGAGTCAGTATAATTTTTTTATAGAATTTAATACTTGTATTTAGGAAGGATGCATTAAATTGATCAAAAGCGATGGTAAAAACATGTAGAATGTTACAAAAGATTTAAGATAAATGCTGTTATTCTGAACTCTCTATTCATCAAAGAAACCTGAAAAATTCTACTCAGCTGTTTTCAACATAATAATAATAATAATAATAATAAATGTTTTTAGCAAATCAGGATATTTTGAAGGATCTGGACTGGAAATAATGATGCTAAAAATTCAGCTTTGAAATCACAGGAATAAATGACATTTTATAATATATTCAAATAAAAAACTAAATAGTAAAATATTTCAGAATTTGACTGTTTTTGCTGTACTTTGGATCAAATAAATCAGGCTTGACAAGCAGAAGACACTTATTTAAACAGCATTAAAAATCTTACTGTTCAAAAACTATACTATTTTGCAATATTAAAACAGCTATGCTGTATAAGTTGTTGCTGGAGTTGCTCAAAGTCTCAAATTTCAGAACTTGAATTATTTATTGAACTATTTGCCAAGGAAACATTTATCTTTTTTCCATTTAGTTTAACTTGATTAACTAAAATAGCTAAAACTGAAATGTTTCATGAAAAATAAATAAAAATTAATCAAAATGGCAAATAAATAAAATTAATAGAAAAAAATATATATAGGCTATATTTAAAATATAATAATTCAAAATATTAACGACAAATGATATAGTATCTCAAAATAACACTACACTACATTTTCTAACTTACTAATGTACAGTAGAGAGTGCAAACCACTCCGGTCGACATGATGGCACCCCAGAGATGCACACCTGTGACTGAGAAGTGGACAGAAGGGAGAGAGTTCACTTGAGCAGACAGCACTGTGCACTATCAAGCACACTTGTTACACCATACACTTCACAAGTAAAGCCGAATGACTTAGACACTTAAAAATAGAGGTTCTTCATTGGCATGTGTGGTTTCATAAAGAACCTTTAACATCTATGAAAACCTCTAATTCCACAAAAGCTTCTTGATAGTGGAAAAAGGTTATTTAGATTATTAAAATGTTAAGAATAAATGGTTCTTTTAAGAACTGTTCACTGAAAGATTCCATTGTTGTGAAAACTCCATTTTGGAACCTTTATTTTAAAAGTAGAAACTTCTGCTTCAAGAAGAAGGTTAATATAGAATTTTGAATCATTGTTTGTAAGAATTGCGGCAGTGCAAAAAATCCTACCTTGGTTTAAAGCCAAAGCCGGTGCATAAATAACCAGACCTGTGTATAACACCTGAGAAGAGAGGAAAAATAAGTACAAAGTACTTTGAATTCACTGTTTGATATGATTTAATAAGACTGATAACAGCAAGAAATCACTCACTGTATGTATGATAAACAGCACTGTCCCAAATAGTCGAATTACTTTATTGTAACGCATCTCTAGATACTGCAAACAAAGGAAAAAATGTAAATACATTGCATACAGTTTTATGCGAAGGTTTGGGAACCCCTTTGGAGAATCTGTGAGAATGGATAAAAAATATTTTACATTCAAATATGCATCTTTTGCATATTTGAACCTTTTTTCAGCAGTGACTGTATGTTTTTGAGATTCATCTTTTCACACTGAGGACAATTGAGGGACTCAAATACAACTATTAAAAAAGGTTCAAACATTTACTGGTGCTCCAGAAGGAAACACAATGTATTAAGATCTGAGGGGTGAAAACTTTTTGAATTTGAAGGTCGAGGTAAATTGTACTAAATTTGTCTTTCCCGGGAAACACGCAAGTATCTTCTGTTGCTTCCTGCTAAATGGAAAAAAAGAGATATCTCTACAAAATAAGAAAAATTTGGACATCTTCATCCTGTTCAAAATTTTTAGATTTTCCGAACACAGACGTGTAAAGTTATCTTTTAGCTCAAGGTGCCGCCTAAACAGTCATGCAAATATGCATCTTTTGCATATTTGAAACTTTTTTCAGCAGTGACTGTATGTTTTTGAGATTCATCTTTTCACACCGAGGACAATTGAGTGACTCAAATACAGCTATTATAAAAGGTTCAAACATTTACTGGTGCTCCAGAAGGAAACGCAATGCATTAAGATCTAAGGGGTGAAAACTTTTTGAATTTGAAGATCGAGGTAAATTGTACTAAATTTGTCTTCCGGGAAACATGCAAGTATCTTCTGTTGCTACCTACTAAATGGAAAAAAAAAAAAAAAGATATCTCAACAAAATGAGAAACATTTGGAAATTTTCATCCTGTTCAAAAGTTTTCACCCCTCGGATCTTAATGCATCGTGTTTCCTTTTAATAAAAAGATGGATCTCAAAAACACACAGTCACTGCTGGAAAGGGTTCAAATATGCAAAAGATGCTGGGAAACTGCAGAGATGTAAAATACTTGAGTAATTTTACTTGATTACTGTACTTAAGTATTATTTCGGGGGATTTGTACTTTACTCAAGTACAAATTAAACTGACTACTTGTACTTTTACTTGATTACATTTCTGAAGAAAAAACAGTACTTTTTACTCCTTACAATTTTATTTCATCTTGAAAAGTAAATTACATTTTTATTGTATCTTATGCACATTAAATATGGTAAACGAAAGCTCAAACGTGCATGACGTGACAATCAATGATCAGTGTTTTCATGCATCAAGCACACACATTGCTACTTTAGTTATGACTTTTATCAGGTAAATGGCTGGCTTTAAAACTTCACCATAAAATCTAAGGAAGCATATTGATGTAGCAAAATTGCCATCCCCCCCAACCCCCACCCCCCATTGATTCATTATTCGTTCATTATTTTTATAGAGCCATTAGCTGTGTAATATTAGCTGAATGCACAACATTGAGTGCAAATGAAATCAGTGATAAGAATTTAAATACAATTCATATTTTTGTGGGATTTTTTTTTTTAAATCTCCAAAAAAAGAGTATTTAAATAAACATTGTATGTTAAATTAATTGTAATTCATGTTTAGTCATGTTCTTACCATATAGTGGATAGGTTGCATTTACAATATGTCATTACATGACACATTGAGTAGGAATTAATAAATTTTTAATCTTAATAATTACATTATTTGCTCATTAATTAATCTAATGAATCGCAAATAATTATTTATCAGTATTTGCTGAGAAAAAAAAAACACGAAATCTCCCAAATAAACATTTAAAAGATGAATTATTCCTTTTAGACAGTGATGCTGAATAGACAACACAAAAAAGTGGCCTTACAAAATGTTTTCTGTTTTAATTCTATGACTCCCCTCAATAATTCAACACATTCTTGTATTCTGTCTGAAATATGTTTCTAGCCTCTGGATCACATCTTGCTCTTCAAAGGGATTTACCTAAAAATGAAATTTCTCTGACTATTTACTGAACCTCTGTCATCCCAGATGTTTATGAATTTCTTTCTTTGGATGGTCACAAGCAAAGATTTTTAGTCCATATAATGCAAGGGGACAGAACCACTTCAGAAACCACCCAAAGTGAACACGACGGTCAAGATTAAAATATTAGTGTTTGTATTCTTCTTCGTTTCACTTAAGACGACCCTGATTCATTAACATGGGTTGCATAAATTACTGTCATTTTCCCTTTGTGTATAGTTTTTGAAGTGTCATTTTTGGACGTCCCATACACTTGTGTTAAGAGATGATTTTTCTAAAACACTTAGTTTGTGTTCATCTGATACATGAAAGTCATATGGGATGGCATGAGGGTGGAAAGGATGGAGTTTCCTTTTAGTTCCTTTTCTTGTATTTTTCCCCCCGATGTGCTTCATTTTAATTATTGTTCTTGCACTAGATATACGTGTTTAACCTGTGCCATTTCATTTTGTTTCATTCTCTTCCTTTAACCATACGAAAAAAAAAGTACTTTTACTTTTTCAATACTTGAGTATAATTTAAAGTTGTACTTTTTTTACTTGTTCTCAAGTATGTTTTTTTTGGCCAGATACTTGTACTTTTAATTGAGTAAAATTTTCACTGAGTATCTGTACTTTCACTTGAGTAAAATTGTGGAGCCTACTTTTTACTTTTTTTTAGCCTACTCTGGGAAACTGAAGAATCTTCAGGATTTTTCTGAAAAACAGTGCTCCGTTTAACTGTTCAGAACAAACAAGACATCACAAAACAAAAGCACTTTTGTAGATCATCCAGGTAAACACACAGAGTATTAAGAACTTTTGCTGGGGGTTATTTTAATAATTTCAGCTATTTTTTTGTCTTGTTGACTACATGCAAACATCTCAGGACAGTACTAAATAAAAAATACCATGCGTTTTGTATGATCTCTCTTATTTTCTTAAAATTATTTACATTTTCACAGATTTGACATAAAACTGTACATTGTAGGATCAATGCATTATTGAAATACTTGAACACATCATTATGTGTTATATGTTCCACCTCAATAAACTGATGACCAATGTGCCAAATAAATCTTTTTCTGACATCTCACCTCATAGGTGCTGGTTATTCCCAGTCTGTAGAAGATCGGGAGGAAAATCTCAGAGCTCACAGCCACCATCAGAGCATAAGAAAAGCAGATGAGGATGAAGATGGCTCCGTACTTATACACCTCCACCGGGGTCCCCAGAACGGTGATGGCTGACATAAAGCTGGCTGTCAGGGACAGAGCCACCGGCACCGCTGTCATACTTCGTCCACCCACCAAAAAGTCTGCGGAGCTGCTCTGACCTCCTCCGGCGAAGGCATAGTAAACCCCGATGCCTGCTGAGATCACCAGCATTAAGGTGAAGACCACATAGTCCCACACACTGAAGGAAGCCGCACTTGACATCTTGGTGTCTTAATATCTGAACTTCTTTAACAGGTTCTCCTGAATTTCTGAGGAAACCTTTGTAGCTCCGTTTGCAATATGTTATAAGTTACCATCAGGAATTAATCATTGAAGGCTGATTGTTATGTTAGGGATTGTGTAATGACAGAAAAAGACGTTTGCTCTGAGATCAGTCAGAGAGTCTCAGACAAAGTTACTCACTGCTCTTCCAGCTCACGGACTGTGATTGTTCCTCGAGCTGCTTGCTTGTCATCATCCCGCCCCTATCACATTCATTCCTCCTTGCTTATTGCAATTGCACTGCAATGATTTTTTTTTCTCTAGTTATCAGATAGTGTGTTTATTCTTGTGTGTGAGATACCAATAGAGAATTCACTCCCTGTTAATAACTCTCTATATTACTAATCTTTGTGTGTGTATATTTATAGATTAAATTAAACCGGTACTTTTAACAGTAACTTTATTAGTACTAAAGAAACATTTGGATAAGCAGAGATAATGTTTAGCATAAAATATGTAGGATTATGAATAATACAATTGGAAACAGATTTATATTAAAATGTATGTTATACAGTCATGGCCGAAATTGTTGGCACCCCTGAAATTTTTCCAGAAAGTCAAGTATTTCTCACAGAAAAGTATTGCATTAACACATGTTTTGCTATACACATGTTTATTCCCTTTGTGTGTACTGGAACAAAACAAAAAGCAAATTTGACATAATGTCACACAAAACTCCAAAAATGGGCTGGACAAAATTTTTGGCACCCTTAACTTAATATTTGGTTGCACACCCTTTGGAAAAAATAACTGAAATCAGTCGCTTCCTATAACCATCAATAAGTTTCTTACACCTCTCACCCGGAATTGTGGACTACTCTTCCTTTGCAAACTGCTCCAGGTCTCTCATATTGGAAGGGTGCCTTTTCCCAACAGCAATTTTAAGATCTCTCCACAGGTGTTCAATGGGATTTAGATCTGGCCACTTTAGAACTCTCCAGCGCTTTGTTGCCATCCATTTCTGAGCTTTCTGACACTGGGCCCTACACTGCGACCCAAAATCCTCATGATGCCTTGCACACACTCAAGGCACCCAGTGCCAGAGGCAGCAAAACAACCCTAAAACATCTTTGAACCTCCACCATATTTGACTGTAGGTACTGTGTTCTTTTCTTTGTAGGCCTCATTCCATTTTCGGTAAACAGTAGAATGATGTGCTTTACCAAAAAGCTCTATCTTGGGCTCATCTGTCCACAAGACGTTTTCCCAGAAGGATTTTGGCTTGCTCAAGTACATTTTGGCAAACTGTAGTCTTGCTTTTTTATGTCTCGGTGTCAGCAGTGGTGTCCTCCTGGGTCTCCTGCCATAACGTTTCATTTCATTTAGATTGCAAACTTCTTGATAATGTTGCGCACTGTGGACAAAGGCAATATTGTTAATATTATATTGATATTTTTCCACAATTTTGGTTCTCAAGTCCTCACACAGTTCTCTTCTCCTCTTTCTGTTGTCCATGCTTAGTGTGGCACACACAGACACACAATGCAAAGACTAAGTGAACTTCTCTCCTTTTTATCTGCTTTCAGGTGTTATTTTTATATTGCCCACACCTGTTACTTGCCCCAGGTGAGTTTAAAGGAGCATCACATGCTTGGAACAATCTTATTTATCCACTATTATGAAAGGGTGCCAAAAATTTTGTCCAGCCCATTTTTGGATTTTCGTGTGACATTATGTCAAATTTGCTTTTTTTCCTCCCTTTTTTTGTTTTGTTCCAATCAGGGGCGTAGCAGCCAATTTAAAAGTGGGGGGGACAGTATGGTCATGTGACCCAAAGGTGATGTTCATACAGTATAATACATTCTGTTTACAAGAGCAACAAGATTTGAAGCTCATGGCAGACACCCAAGAGATTGGCGCTGTGATTGGCTAAATGTTACTTCACTCAAATCTAAGTAACAAATCAGAGACCAGGGGCGGAAATATTGGCGCTAGGTCAAAAAAAGTGCGGGGGACAGAATCACCTGTTTCTAAAAGTGAGGGGGACGTGTCCCCCCGTCCCCCCCGGTTGCTACGCCCCTGGTTCCAATACACACAAAGGGAATAAACATGTGTATAGCAAAACATGTGTTTAATGCAATACTTTTCTATGAGAAATACTTGATTTTCTGGAAAAAATTTCAGGGGTGCCAATAATTTTGGCCATGACTGTATATATTTAAATATATTTTTATTTTGTGTGTGTGTGTGTGTGTGTGTGTGTGTGTGTGTGTGTGTGTGTGAATATATATTAATCGAAATTCGATTTCGATTTCTGCATCAAACAATCATGAAAATGCAGTAATCGAGATGAAACGATTATTACGCCCCATTCCGCCCCCTTACCAGTGGTGCGTTTTTGTTCCTCCATAAAAGCTTAATTTCACATGCAAATCAGCAAAATCATGTAAGGTGACTTTCATAAAACGGGACGTGCTTGATGTATTAATGTTTCTTTGATATTATGTTTTTAATAGCGCTTAATAAAACTTGCGCTGTTCTGTGTATGCGCTCAGAGACGGAGCAGAACACGGACATGTAAAGTTACCTTTTAGCTCAAGGTGCCGCCTAAACAGTCAAATACACGCAAAAATATTTCAAACTGAGGCGCTTGGTGATTATTCATGTAAACCCTTGTCAGTTATGTCTTGAATGATCCTAAACAGTTGATTATGAAATGCGTGTGTAACAGTATTTAAATATTCCTTCTGCCGTCTCTGTGCTTAATATTAATAAAACCTAAAAATACAAAGAGAAAAAATTCACTCACTGCTCTTGAAGATTTAATAAGTTAACAAAGCATGTTTACAGTGAAGACGCTGTTTTATTTTACATTCAAATAATTAGATTTAATTTCTGTAGTATTGTTAGACTACTTTAGACTTGCATAAAAGTATTCAGCATATTCATCGTTTTTTAGTTGTATCTTTTTTTTCTGTTGTATTGCTATCTTTAAATTAATCACCAATATAAAGTTTTGGACCCAGTCATAATCGTGTTAAATAATCGTGAGTAAAAATATTGACCAAAATAATCGTGATTATGATTTTTGCCAAAAATCGAGCAGCCCTAATATATATATATATATATATATATATATAGAGAGAGAGAGAGAGAGAGAGCGTCAACTTTCATGAATAACCTCAACAAACCATAGAGAAAAAAATCTATGCATTAAGTGTTTAGAATGAATAAAATAAAAAATAATAAAACATTTTGTTAATCTTAAATTTTATTTTAATTATATTTTTACATTGTATTTTTATTATATATTATATATATATATATTTTTTTTTTTTTTTGTATTTTTTACACTTTTATATTTTTGTTTCCAATTTTTTCCTTTTGGAGTACAGTAAAATGTTAAAGTCAATAACATGTGCGATGAAATATTAATAAATTCAATAGTTATATGTAAACTTTTGTCATAGTTTTGTTTTTTCAGTTATCAATGAATATATATATATATATATATATATATATATATATATATATATATATATATATATGCTATAGCTATTTATTATATATAACAGAATATTTATATATTGTCAACTTTTAATGAATAACCTCAACAAATCATCAAGCAAAAAAAAAACATCTATACAATACATTGTTTAGAACTAACATAATAATAAATAAACAGAACATTTTGTACATTTTATTTATTTATTTTTATTAAAAATATATTTTATATTTTTATATTAATATTACAATGTATTTATATATATTATATACATTATATATATATATATGTTTTTTTTTGTTAAATTAATAATTAATTAATACTTAATACTATTCACCAAGGATGTATTAAGTTAATAATTAAAAGTTTATTAAAAGTTAATAATAAATAATTTACATTGTTATAAAATATTTATATTTTGAATAAACGCTGTACTTTTTAAACTTGTTATTCAAGAAAGAATCCTGAAAATAAATCACAGGTTCCAAAAAAATATTTGGCAGCACAACTGTTGATATTATCCAACATTGATCATTCTAATAATAAATCAGCATATTAGAATGATTTCTGAAGGATCATGTGACACTTAAGACTGGAGTAACAGCTGATAAAAATTCAGCTTTTCATCACAGGAATAAATTCTATTTTAATTTATGTTAAAATAAAAAACATTGTTTTATATTGTAAAAACATTTTGCAATATTACAGTTTTTTTTCTGTATTTTTAATCAAATAAATGCAGCCTTGATGAGCATAAGAGACTTCTTTAAAGACTATTACAAGTCTTTCTGACCCCAAACGTTTGAACGGTAGCGTATATATATATTTAAATATTATATATATTTATTTTATATATTTTTATATATTTTTATTTTTGAATAACCTCAACAACCCATAGAGAAAAAAACATCTATACATTAAAAGTGTTTAGTACGAATATAATAAAAATTAAATAGAACATTTTATACATTTTATTCACCTTAAATTTTATTTGAATTATATTTTAATGTTTGTTTTTAATTTATTTATTTATTCATTCATTTTTTCAAATAAAGAAGACTTTTATTTTGAAATACAGTAAAACGCTACACTTTGACATCACATTAAAATGATGATTATTATTGTTATTATTATATTATGATAACGCAGGGCAGGGGTGAGGTGTATGTGGGGGGTAAAGGAGGAATAGTGGGTGATTTAGTTTGTAAACCTATTTTCTGATCCATACTCCGGAGCAGAAGGTGGCGGTAATGCACTAAAACGCTGAATGCAAACCACCGTAAAATTTTAGGAAGAAGAAAAAGAACGCTCCGCCCATAATACGTAATTCAAGATGGTGGTCTCCTGTTGCGGCATGTGTATCAACAATTTTACAGCAATTAATAACGCTTCTTGTCATTAAAATAATTGAATATACATTTTTCGTGTATTTGGTGTTTGGATAATACATCAAGATGAAGCTCAAAGTCAAGCCTTCGGCTCATAAATCAGAAAACACCTACCGCGTAAGTTTACAGAGCAGCGCATGCTGGAAACTGCTGCTCGTGTTCATGTGTCTGATAAACATTACCATGTTTTATTTCATAAATATATCGAAACGAAATGTTATTTACCTATAACATATATATAAATTTTTTTTTTTTTTTTATAATGTGTTTATAAAGTTTTATATGCCCGCCCCGTAGTTACATGCAAATACGTTTTTCAGTCTTCTGTTGGTTCAAGCCTTTGCTTTTATTTTACAGTTTATCACTTTTTCTGAGAGGCTCGCAAAAGTAAACATCGATGTCATTCATCGCATTGACAGGACTGGAAGTTATGCAGAGGTATGAGTCTTGAAGTTCACTTAGTTTTGTTCATATCAGGTCAGCTTAACTATTTAATAACAACATTGTAGTATTATTATTAATCTGTATGTGATGTGTATTTTCGCAGGAGGTAGAAACCTATTTTTATGAAGGCCTATTAAAATGGAAAGACCTGAATTTGACAGAAAACTTCAGTAAGTAACATATTTTGTGACTGTTTAAAATGGCAATATATGTTGAATATTATGAGGATATTGTACGTACTGTGAATGTATTTTGTGTTTTTTTTTAGATCTTGTATATTGTCACTCTTTGTCAGGGTTGTTATCTTTAAGTAAAATCTTAAAAACATTTCCATTACTTAAACATCAACAGAAATAAAATATAAAAAACACATTTTATTATATTCATTAAGACTGGGGTAACAATAAAAGAATATAGAAGTATTTTAAAAATAAACCAAAAATAAAAAAACAACCCCGAAATAAACAATAAATCAGAATGGAAAATATAAAAACAAAAGATAACTTTAAATATAAATAATAGTATCTCAATCTCACTTAAATAGCAGCTTACTCTCATGTTTATGGTGTAGTGACATTAAAGTGAGAAACCTATTTTTATGAAGGCCTATTAAAATGAAAAGACCTGAATTTGACAGAAAACTTCAGTAAGTAACATATTTTGTGACTGTTTAAAATGGCAATATATTTTGAGGATATTGTATGTGCTGTGAATTTATTTTGTGTTTTTAGATCTTGTATATCGTCACTATCTGTCAGGGTTGTTATCGTTAAATAAAATCTTAAAAATAGTTCCATTACTTAAATATCAACAAAAATAAAATATTAAAAAGTAAACACATTTTATCACATTTATTAAGACTGGAATAAAAATTAATAAAACAAAATAGAAATATTTTAAGAATAAACCAAAAACAAACATGAAAAGCAACCTCTAAATAAAAAAAAGGACAAAAACACAAATGGAAAATATAAAAACAAAAGATAATTTGAAGGTTACTCTCATGTTTATGGTGTAGTGACATTAAAGTGATTTGGTTTGAGTATTAATCTAATCGTTTGTTCTTACAGAGAAGTTTTTCCAAGAGGTGTCAAGCAAATGTCAGTCTTTCAACATGCTGGTGTTTCACCAAAACACTATCGTGGAAAGTCTGAAAACCCACCTGTCAGCGACGAGCAGCATGGCTTACCAGCCTCTTCTAGAGTGAGTTCCTCCTAGTTTTTACTTTCTAATAAGCAGGCAGGTGAAATGATGTTAACCTCACTGTTACTTTCAGTCTTGTAGTTCAGTTGGCTCGTGATCTCCAGATGGACTTTTACCCTCACTTCTGCGACTTCTTCAAGATCATCACATCTATACTGGAAACACAAGACACTGAGGTGTTGGAATGGGCCTTCACAAGTCTGTCATACCTGTACAAATTCCTGTGGAGGATGATGGTGAAGGATATGGCCAAGATTTACACGTGAGAAATACCAGATAACATTTTTTTTTTCTTGCAGAAAGAACTCACAATTATGGAAACAAGCTTCCATAAAAGTATGTATAATTGTATAATTTTGCTTTTCTAAATCAGTATTTACAGTAAACTCCTGGCGCACAAGAAGGAACACATCCGCAACTTTGCAGCTGAGAGCTTCTCTTTCTTGATGAGAAAGGTCTTTAACATCTCAGGTTATTTTCACTTTGTCTTCTGTGTTGTTGCCAAATCTAACGTGTCTCTCATGTCCCGCAGGCGCCTGATCCTGATGCTATCTTCACGCTCATGTTCTCCAACCTGTCTGAGAACCCTCAGAAGGCCAAAGGAGCAGGTCAGCTGATCTTTGAGATGTGTCGAGGAGTCCGTCACATGTTCCACTCCTGTGCCGCTAGGGTGAGATCACATCGCTGAACCAAACATCACACAATTCACATTTGGTTGTCAGTGTTTAACAGTACTGTTGTTGTCAGGCTCTTCCGGTGGTGTTAAAGAAACTAGGCCCAGCAGCTGATAAGGATGTGGAGTTACCTTGGGATTTAATTAAGGAAGCTCTGGATCATATGGCTGAGTCTTCAGCCAACTATGTTGAGAAAGAAAACCTGCTGGTCCTGTGGGACTCCTTACAAGTAAGAAAGAAAAGATGTATCTTAAAATT
The DNA here is from genome assembly GCF_049309525.1 of Garra rufa. Classification (NCBI taxonomy): domain Eukaryota; kingdom Metazoa; phylum Chordata; class Actinopteri; order Cypriniformes; family Cyprinidae; genus Garra; species Garra rufa. The sequence goes on from NC_133364.1 coordinate 7,765,271, forward strand.
AAGCTTGTCTGACAAATCGTAAAATATTGACTTTGCTATCATTATTAATGTTTTATGCACTTGTGTTAAAATGCCTGCTATAGTAGCGTCTTTTAATAGACAAATACCTTGACCAGATGGATTAGTTGTCTAATGTTTAAACTTATTTGTTTGTCAGTACAATTTTTAATGTTGTTTTAAAGAAGTCTTTTATGCTCATCAAAGTTCCATTTATTTGATTAAAAAAACAGGAAAAATGTGAAATATTTGAAATTATTATTAATTATGAAATTATTACTATGAAATGTTATTGCAATTTAAAATAACAGTTTTGTAATTTAATATACTTTAAAATCTAATTTATTTCTGTGATGCAAAACTGACTCAGCCATTACGCCGGTCTTAAGTGTCACATGATGATTCAGAAATCATTTTAAAATGCTGATTTATTATCAGTGTTGGAAAAACACTTTTTTTTTGGATTCTTTGAATAAAAGGGCAGCAATTATTTAAAATAGAGACCTTTGCTATCACTTTTTTTTTTTTAATCAATTTAACACATTCTTGCTGAATTTGAGTATTAATTTCTTTCAAGCAAAGAAAGAAAGAAAAAATGTGCTGAGCCCAAACTATGAACAGTAGTGTATATTGTTAGAGACGATTTCTATTTTAAATAAATGCTGATCTTTTAGTCATCAAAAATCCTGAAAAAAGTATCACTGGTAAAAAAAAAAGCAGCACAACTGTTGCTCAAACATTGATAAATCAGCATGTTAGAATGATTTCTGAAAAATCATGTAACACTGAAGACTGAAGTAATGATACTGAAAATTCAGCTTTGCATGACACAAATAAATTCAATTTTAGTTCAAATTCAAATTCAGTTTTTTTTTTGTATTTTTAATCAAATAAACACAGCCTTGCTGAGTAGAAAAGTCTTCTTTAAAAAAACATGAAAACCTTACTGATCCCAAATTTAATATATATACATAAAAAAGGGGTGTCAATACATATGTGTATGTCATATTTATTTTGGTTTGCAGGACTCTCTAAAAGAAGTTCTTGGAAAGTTAGAGACAAGCAATGCCGATCAGGCTAATGAGCACCTGGAGAGGATTCTGTACATCTACCACACACTTGTGGATTATCGCAAAGGAGCAAAGATCACAAAACCACAATCTGTTTGTGAGGTGCGTATGTGTGTGTTTCTGTAGCACTCAAAGACTCAAAGTTTTCTTATTAAGTTCTATTGCATCTCTGATACCTTTTTTCTTTTTTTTTTTGTAATATTTAGACACTTATTCAGCTACTTCAGGCTCCAGGACTGTCCTGTTCCTGCCAGAGGCTGCTTTTACAAGTGGTCTTTGCTCTGTTGATGGGAGAAAATGTATCATTACCTCTCAGCAGCATCCTTGAGCTAGTGAAAACGGTTTGTTTAATGTACATCGACACAAACGTTTGTCCAGTCTGATTTCCTGTTGACCTCATTTACTTTATGGTTTCTCACGCAGGTTTTCAATAGCGGCACGGACAGAGACCTCATATTAACTTTTACCAAAGAGATGTTTAACATGAAACAGTTTGAGCAGGTCAGTATAAGCCCCCTTATCAGTAGGATTATCATTCAAGATCAACTTCTAACTCTTTAATTTTTCCCATATGATATTCTAGTTGGTCTTGCCCAGTTTGCTGCAGTATCTGGAGCAGCTCTTCTGCACAAAGGACTCTGTAAACCAACTGCTGGTACTGGAGCTTCTGGTTGGTTTGATTCTGACCAAAGCTCCGCCCCCGACTGATGGCTCCATGGCTTTTGAGAAGTACCCATTGGTCTTCAATGGACAGACTGTCAGGTAAGAGATGAAAAAGCTACTCAATAATACAAAAGAATTCATAGATGAATACAATGTAAAATTCTAAACCCTGTTTTAGGTCAACTGGACCTGAAGGAGACCAGACAGTCTCTGTTCCCCAGCAGATTCTTTCTCTCATAAACATTCCTGCCGATCAGCCGCTCTCTGACCTTTCCCCTCCCTGGGCTGCACTGATGCTTCTTCCGCATGTCAGGTAAAGACAAAATTACCCACAATCCTTTGATTGATAAAGAGATAGTTCACCCTAAAATTAAAATTGTCATCATTTACTCACCCTCAAGTTGTTCTAAATAGTTTTCGGTAGCCACTCACTTCCATAGTTTGGAAAAAATATCATGGAAGTCAATGGCTACCGGCATCTGTCTGGATAACTTCTTTTATGTTCAGCAGAAAAATGAAACTTGAGAGAGAGTAAATAATGACAGAATTGTCATTTTGGGTTAACTATCCCTTTTAAATAGCATACTGCATAAATTAATGTAATCTTTTGCATCCTCAGCCCGATCAGTATTTTTACATAACCTAATTTTTATGATATTTTATCCTGCTTTAAAGGAGAATTTCACTTTCAAAACAAAAATGTACAGATAAGTTCACCCCATTGTCATCCAAGATGTTCATGTCTTTCTTCAGTAGTAAAGAAATTGTTTTTTTTAAGGGAAAAACTCTCCATATAGTGGACTTCTATGGTGCATGCGAGTTTGAACTTCCTAAATGCATTTTAAATGCAGCTTCAAATGGCTCTAAATGATCCCAGTCGAGGAAGAATGGTCTGGATAAGCTAAATGATTGGTTATTTCCTAAAAAATATGGAAATTTATATAGTTTTTAACCTCAAATGCTCGTCTGTTCTGTGTAAACTGTGTGAATTTCGGTTCAAGACAGTTAAAAAAAAAAAAAAACCTCGTATCTCTTTAAAATTATCTGTAAATATTTGTTCTGGAAGTGAACTTCACCTTTAAGTCAAGCGCCTTATATAATACAGATTGTTTCAAAGCAGTTTCACAGTAATAAAAAAGAAAACAGTGTTCAAATTCATTAATTATTAAATAAATGAGAATTTCAGCTGTAAGACAATACTGTCATTATTTAGCTCAGTTTATTTCAGTGTTAATTCAGTCTAGTTCAAACAGTCTGAATGATGCAGTTCATTAGTAATGAACCAATCAAAGATAGTAGTCTCAAGTTAGTTCAGTGTTGATTTATTTTAGTTCAATAGGTGATCTTAGCTGATCTGAGATATATTATTTGTTGTCCTTTAATGGTCTTTTTCTGTATAGTTTGGTATTTGTGTAAATGTGCAACAATTGAAATATTTTGCAGGCCATTAGAAGCATCAGCTGTTATACCAGTCGTCACTGCGCTACTAAACAGATTGCTGCAGGAGGTTTGCAGTGAGACTCTGGGGAGAGGTTGGTTAAGCGTCTGTGAATGATAGCCTTCATTACATAGTCATAAGCTTTAATATTTTTTTAAACTTTGTGAGATGTAGTTTGTCTCTAATATGTTCTTATGTCTCCTCAGGAGGGCTATTTGTAGCCCGACAGGCTTTAAGCACCCTGCTCAGCTTCAAGGAGATGGCAGCATTACAGTCACTCCTGCCTACAGAGTTGGTCAGAAACGTCATCGAGTATGTGCTTCAGTATTTACATCTGGACATTCTAAAAAAATGGACTTTGTTTATTAAATTAGGAACTTACAGAAATACATCTTTACCTGTGTTCGTTACAGGAAACACCCCACTGATCTTTCAGCGCTGCTGTTAGGCGATCTGTACTACACCAGACTGGCACTCAATGGCTGCTCGGCTGAGCTGTCCCATGATTCTTTGCTCGAGTTGTACCAGATACTACATTCCAATTTTTCTTCCAACATTTCTAAGGTGAGGTTTAGCCCAGTGAGGGTTGGTGTTGTTAAGTGGGAATAGCACATATTTGACCCTGGACCACAAAACTAGTCATAAGTTGCACGGGAATATTTGTAGCAATAGCCAAAAATACATTGTATGAGTCAAAACGATCGATTTTTCTTTTATGCCAAAAATCATTAGGATATTAAGTAAAGATCATGCTCCATGAAGATATATTGTAAATTTTATACTGGAAATATATCAAAACGTAATTTTCGATTAGTAATATGCATTGCTAAGAACTTCATTTGGACAACTTTAATGGCAATTTTCTTAAAGGAACACTCCACTTTTTTTGGAAATGGGCTCATTCTCCAACTCCCCCCGAGTTAATAAGTTGAGTTTTACCGTTTTGAAATCCATTCAGCCGTTCTCCTGTTCTGGCGATATCACTTTTAGCATAGCTTAGCATAGATCATTGAATCCTATGAGACCAATAGCATCGCGTTCAAAAATAACCAATGAGTTTCCATATTTGTCCTATTTAAAACTTGACTCTTCTGTAGTTATATCGTGTACTAAGAAATGCAAAGCTTCAATTTTCTAGGCTGATAAGATTAGGAACTACACTCCCATTCCGGCGTAATAGTCAAGGAAGTTTGCTGCCGTAATATGGCCGAAGCAGAAGCAAGAATTCCCTGACGATTACGCCGGAATGGAAGTGTAGTTCCTAATCTTATCAGCCTAGAAACTCGCAGCTTTGCATTTCCACCGGTCTTAGTACACGATATAACTACAGAAGAGTCAAGTTTTAAATACAACAAATATGGAAACTCGTTGGCCATTTTTGAACGCGATGCTATTGGTCTAATAGGATTCAATGATCTATGCTAAGCTATGCTAAAAGCCAGAACAGGAGAATGGCTGAATGGGTTTCAAAACGATTGTTCCTTTAATATTTAGATTTTTTTTTGCACCATCAGATTCCAGATTTTTAAATAGTTTTATCTCAGACAAATATTGTCCTAACAAACCATACACCAATGGAAAGCTTATTTATGTATAAATATCAATTAAAAAAATTGAACCCTTGAAGTTGAGTTGTGGACCCTGATATTATGAAAATATATATCAGGGTGTCCGGGGGTCCTTAAAATGTCTTAAATTCAGATTCGATGGGTCTTAAATATTTTTGGTCACATTACCGCTAAAAAACCTTTGGTCTGACGGACCTAATGGCTAAGATTCCCCCAAACATTTCTTGCTTGTAAATTCATAAATGTATTGAAAACATTAATCTTATAAATTATATATTATTTATTGCACTTGTAATTTTGCAGTGTAAATTATTTAATCTGCCTGGTAACAATATAGAATTTGTTGATTCTAAATGAAATATGATGCATACATTTAAAAAGTAAAAACAATAGGCCTTTATATAGGTAAATAAAAAATGTGCTGATTTAAGTATGGTAAAGTTGAACACTGATGAAAATATTGCTTATAAAAATATTTTTGTGTGGAATATTGTCTGCTGATATGGAAAGTTCACTGTATATTGTAGTAATAAATATCATTAATGACATTTTAGTTTTGAAATTTAGTTTTCTTTTCACATTGAACACATTAAATATTACATATGCTGCATGTACTGCATATAAAGGTCTTAAAAAGTCTTAAATTTCACTTGTTCATATCTGTAAAAACCCTGTAGATTTTACTAGTTCCACTTGTTTTTAATCCTTCACAGATTCGTTTGCTGACCCTCCGAATTATGTCAAACTTTGAGGCTGATCTTCCTAAACCAACAGAGGTAACATTTATGAGATTTTTCAACAGCAATGACTGTGAAAAGCACATGCACGTGTTTATTAACTCTGTCTTTTTTTACAGGGAGAGGAGAGCTCAGATGTGCAGACGGTGTTTGCCGTGTGTCTGCAGGCAGAGCAGGTCCCGGCCACAGTGCAGGACTACAGGGAGAAACTGCTACATCTTCGTAAACTCCGTCATGACCTGGTGCAGCCCTGTCTGCCCAAGGGAGATTTCCATGAGGTAGCTAATGCCTTTTACTCAAATATTGAATTATTTCTGAAAAACATTGTTACAGATGTTTGTGTGTGGTTTTTTTTATAGGTTCCTCTTCGTTATCTCATTGCAATGCTGTTTATCAATTTCCGACCTCTCTGGGATCCAGTTATGGAGCTGTTGGTGTAAGTTCACATATGCTCACTTTGGGCCACATTAAAAGAATCAAAATAAACCAAATGCGGTCATTATACAATTTATATCCTCTTTCGTACACAAGATTGTTTATTAAATTCCAAGTTTTGCATAAAAATGACCATACGCCCAATTTTCTGTTGTACGTTACTTTCATAAATGAGGCCCCTTGTGTCTCCAACAGTGTTTTCTATTTATCTATTATTTGTGCCTTGGTTTAACATGTTTTCATTTGCTCAGGAACCATGCAAAAGAAATGGACAACAAGTCATTCTGGAAGGTCTATTATGAACATGTGGAGATGGTTGCTGCTCTAGCTGGTGAGTTTTTTAACTGAGTTGTTGACCTGTTACACTTTCTCCCTGGTCTTTAGTCTTTAAAATGCTTGAATCTTAAATCTCAGAGGAAGAGCTTGAGCCAGATGATGACTATGAGGAGGGAGGCGGAGAACAACAAGCAGCAAAGCAGCTCCGAGGTCCAGGCACCTGCGTGATTGAAAGCGGGGATGTGGGAGTTTTGTTTCTGGAAGAGCTGGACCACGTACTGAATCCCACTGACCGGACGGACTTCACAAACTTCCGCAGTCTGCTTTGGCAAGCAATGGCCAAGTTTCCCGACAGAGTGGAGCCACGTAGCCGAGAGCTCAGCCCATTGCTGCTGCGCTTTGTCAGGTGTGTTTGAGCTTTGTGTCGTCAGCCTATTTGTCTGTATAGAAAGTTCTCCATAACAGGCTTTTCTCTGCCTTCACAGTAACGTGTTCTACCCAGCTGACCTGCAGGTGGCTCCCACACAGAACCTCCTGAAGAGGAAGAGCGACGAGTCATCAGAGCAGGAAATGGGTGAAGAGGTAGTTGCAGACATGGAAGAAGATGAAGAAAAGGAAGAGGATTCCAAACAACCAAGAAAGAAGATGCCTAGAAAAGCAGCCGCCACGTAAGAGATGAACAGTTGTCTTTCTGTTCTGGTTACACACTATATACTCGGGATGGGATGACAAATCGATTCGTGGATCGATTCTGAGATCTTCCAAATGCATCGCGATTCTCTTTGGAATCGATTCTGAGCTTAGATTTTAACAGCAGATGGCACTCTAATCTAGTTTTTGTCTGCACACGCAAACGCTTACAAAGAAGAGCGCTGAAGAGCACTTGTGCATTTGGCTGAGTCATGTAATTTTACCTTGGCTCAAAATGCTTTTATGACATAAAATTAATGTAAACACAGCCCACTGTGAGCACCCTTGTAATTCGCTTCAACGTTTTCGAATTGTATGAATGGTTATTTTAGGTTCAAGTGCGTGTAAGGATTTGGAAACAAGCAGAGCACGGCTGTTTCTAAGTGCCATCTGCTGTTCAAAACTAAGCTCAAAACTATGCTAAATCATTTCTCGATTTGCGTTGCAACGATTTATCGTCCCACCCCTACTATATACGTGCCTAATATACACTGCTGGCCAAAGTGATTAAAAAACTAGTATTTTCACCAGCTAATAATGGTTTTAAGTCAGTTATTTCTATCTTTTGCTGTAGTGTGTCAGTAGGAAATATCAGAAACATCTCCAAGATGCTTTAAGAAACCTACCTGCAAAGTCACACTACTGTTAAAGGTTTTAGGCACTTGTGTAAAAATCCTGTACAATGAGAATGCTAGTGAATATACTAGTGTGCTAATAATTTTGGCCACCACTGTACCACACCAATGAACATTCATTTGTTTCTTGTCCACATATGCATTTATTTTGTTACAGGCAGCTCATTGCATACTTGAAGGTCTTTTCCAAATTCAACAACCCAAAAGCTTTATATATGGAGCCAAAACTACGTGAACTGTACACCCAGGTATGATTTTCCCATCTTTATGTGAAAGATAATTTTGCCTATTTAATACTCTGTGAATGGCTAATTCTTTGTCTAAACCCACAGCTTTTGTGCCATAAAGACCAACAAATCCAGAAAATAGCACTGGATTGTTTGATGACATACAAAGACCCGAACATTCTTCCTTACAAGTAAGTCTTCCAACACAAAGCACCAAAATACACTGTCCCTTCTCTTCTTTTTCTGTAATAACTCTGTATCTTACAGAAACTAGGTCACTTTATGAATAGAATGCTTTATATCCAGAACAGCGACTGATGGTATCTTCCAACACACTTCTTTGGTTACCTTACTAACTTTCACTGCTGAGATACCGGAATGTACCAATTGCCTCAGGAAGTCTTTTAGTCTATTATAATATTCATTTCACATCTCTGGGTTACTTTGAGCCAGTTTTGTCATTTTAAGGAGGGGAAAAAAATACCTAGAGGCAACCCTCACTGACCTAAATTTAAGCCTGTTATCAGAGCTTTTCTCCAACCTTAAACTTGCTTTGAGGGATGCTTTAAAGAAGTTTCAAACATTTTCTAGATGTGTAGACATGTTTTATTATTTATTTTTGGGGTGTATTAATATGACAGCTTAAAGCCGTACTGTGAAATATTTTTTAACCCCTTAACTATCACGTTCCCACCTGTGGGATGCTTGCCAGCTGTTTTTTAGTAAAAATAATAATTTATTTATAATTTGAAAGTCCAAAAATCATCCTGTGAAAACCGTTTTAAAATCGGACATTGCATTAGCATGGAAAATGGTACTTTAAAATCTTTTGGCGATCTCCTTCCCCTTAGCGGCGGTGTCAAGTGTCATATTACAAAATGCATTACAGTCTTTTATAATCAAAACTTTTTATAATCTTGACGAAAAACATATTGTGAATGTCTGAGTCTCATGATTCCATATTTGATGGCAAAATTGACAGAAATTTTGAGATTTGTGACAGAAAAATGCATTTAAAAAAATCTATGGAGTTGGCACCGGTAGCTGTTTGTGGTTTAACGCTCTGAATAAACTTTTACAGGAACCTTAATTTTTTTCATATCAACTTTAAATTTGGAACGTAATATATCTAGACATAGCTATAGGCTATAGTTAAACATTGCTGCAGTTGCGGTGTTCCCCAAAGCTTTGTTTTAGGCCCGAAATGATTGTCCATTTTTCATTGTTTACAGAGAGAATCTGGAGAGACTTCTGGATGACAAGCATTTTAAAGATGAGATTGCTCATTTCAACATCACAGAGGAAGGAGCCGTGGTACTTCCGTCACACAGACCCAAACTTATTCCAATGCTAATGAGGTATGTGTGTAGATGCACAGTGCATATTGATAACATCATTGCACCCCTGTTGTTTCTTCTCTGAATGTGAATTTTATGTGCCTGCAATTAGTATTCTTTAATTTTTTCCTGCAGGATACTATATGGGCGAATGCGCACTAGGGTTGGCAGTAAGTTCCAGGGTAAGGGGAACACAATTTCACGCTCCTCCATAGTGCTGCGTTTCCTGGCAGCCTGTCAGCCAGAGGAGATGGGCATGTTTATAGATCTTCTGCTGGAGCCTGTTTGTCATCATGCTGAAGGTACTGACTTTAAGCTTATTACAATTATTACATCCTCACATATCACTTAAATACACACCTATTGGCAATTCATTAGATATTAGAGATAATATATGTGACCCCAGACCATAAAACCAGTCATAAGGATACATTTTTTAGGATAGGACATTGTTTGGCCGAGATGCAACTATTTGAAAATCTGGAATCTGAGGGTGCAAAAAAAAAAAATCGCCTTTAAAGTTGTCCAAATGAAGTTCTTAGCAATGCATATTGCTAATCCAAATATAGGGTTTGATATATTTACGGAAGGAAATTTACAAAGTAAATATGATCTTTATCTAATCAGTGTTGTTTTTGACAACCATCTTAGATTTAGTCTTAGTCTTTTGGACTAAAATGCTTCTTAGTTTTAGTCAAATTTTAGTCACTTCTATATGTGATAGTTTTAGTCGACGAAAAGTCAAAAAGGTTTTAGTCTAGTTTTAGTCAAAAAAGGGAAAAAAGTAGTCTTTTAACAAATTAATGTAGGTCAGTAAGTATTTTGCTGTTGGGTAGTGTCACTTATAAGTTCTGAAAATAGCAGATCTATAGTTCAACACAATGTGAGCTTCCGGATCGACTATTTTCACCAATAATTACAATAATGAAGGAATGTTTTAGAACATAAAAGACAAACAAGGATGGAATGCTAAAACGGCTTGCCATACTAGTATAGCAAAGAGTATTTAATGCTAAAACGGCTTGCCATAGCGTCAGATACTTTTTAAGTTTTAATTGGCATGCACAATAAGCGGAAATGTCATGCATTTTAAACGTCTGACGGACCACCCACTAACATTTTCGTCTATTCTCGTCTCGTCAACGAAAACTCACACACGTCTCGTCATGTTTTAGTCATCAACGAGCCATTTTTATCTCGTCATCGTCTCGTTATCGTCATGAAAAAAAGTGGCGTCAACGAAATGATTTCGTCATCGTCATCGTTGACGAAAACAACACTGTATCTAATATCCTAATGATTTTTGGGCATAAAAGAAAAATGTATAATTTTGACCCATACAATGATTTTTTTTTAGCTATTGCTGCAAATATACCTGTGCAACTAAAGACTGGTTTTGTGGTCCAGGGTCACATTATTTGGACCACCTTCTCAACATTTAGGATATTTATAAATAAACTTCATTTATTGAGAAGCATGCATGAACTTACAACAGAAAATGCATAATTTTTTGCTCACAGGAGGATGTCTGGCAGCAGTAGAACGAGCCGTAGCCGAGACGAACATGTCTGCTGTTCTCCCTGTGGGTCGCCAACACGGCCTGCTCAACACCATGGAAATGCTCATCCAGGAAATGGGCCATCTCATGCACCTCTATCTGCCCAAAATCCTGCAGATGCTGCTGTGTATCACAGCCTCAGTGTCACACATACTGGATCACAGAGAGCAGGTGAGCTGAATGCAGAAAACCATCCTCAAATCTATTTAGATCTGTTTTTTTGTAGACGCTGATCTCAAAAGCTCACTCTTCTTGATGTTCCTCTAGCTCAGGCCAGGTTTCCTCAATCCTCTGAAGAACTTGCGGCGTCTGGGGATTCTACGCATTCAAGACTTCTTTGATGGCTTTGAGTCTTACAGCTTTACTGCAGATGAGATTGATGCAGTGTTTCAAGCTGTGGTGTGGCCTAAGGTGTGTGCATAAGAACTTCAGTAGCTTTAATAAACCATTTAAAATCAGAAAATGTATGGCTCATTGTAATTTATGTAAGTTGTGCACTCTTTTCAAAAGAGGCTTTTATGAAATTCCTTTTTTATACTCAATGTTTGTTGACAATTTTAAGGTTCTAAATATATTTAAATGAAGACTGGAGTGCATAACCCAGTTAACCCCAGTTGTTTTTTGTTTATTAGGTGTGTCTTCTATCCACTGAAAGCCCGTATGCACCAACACCCCTTCTGAAAGTCATCTTTGTGTGGAGCCAAAATCCTAGGTGAGTTCATTGAACACAGGTTTGTTGACTTGGCACATTGGAACCCTAAAATTTAAAATGTCGAAAAACTCCCATCTCATTTTCTCCATCAAATTCAAAAGTTATTTCAAAATCACCCTACATCGCTGCAGAAGTACCGACCCAGTGTTTGCACAGTGAACATGCAAAGAAGATCAAACACCCTTAACAAAAATGGTAAAACAGCAATGTAGGACAATTTTCAAGTTGAGGGAGAAAATGAGATAGGAGTTTTTCAACATACCCTGTCTTGAACAGGAAAGAAAATTTAGGCAGAGCAAGACAAGACAAGTGTTAAAAAGTATATCAATTGTAAAAAAAAAATTAAATAACCGATTGTTTCGCTAGATAAGAACGTTCTTCCTCGTCTGCGATCATTTACAACCGCATTTGGGATCATTTGAAGCCGCATTAAAACTGCATTTTAGAAGTTCAAACCCAGGGCACAATAGAAGTCCACTATATGTAGGAAATTCCTGAAATGTTTTCCTTTAAAAAACATAATTTCTTTATGACTGAAGAAGGAAATACATGAACATCATGGATGACAAGAGGGCGAGTACATTATCTGTAAAAAAATTTTCTAGAAAGTGAACTAATCCTTTAAGGCATTTTTAAAGAAATCAAGACCTTTCTGATTTACTGCCTTGTTCAAGGACCAGAAAGTAAGTAAGGACATCAATAAAATAGTCCATGTGATATCAATGATTCAACCCTAATTTTATGATGCTACTTTTTGTGTGCATAGAAAACAAAAATAACCACTTCTTTTAACAATATCTTCTCTTCTGTGTCAATCGACACGTTCACAAGATTACCACGATGTGTCATTATTGTGAAGCTCCTTTCTGTATTATAAAAATCTCTATTTAAATAAATGTGACTTGACTTGAAGCTATGATTGATGCCATTTTTATAATTGTATCGCTGATTTGAAATGTTATAGCAATGCAGTCTTACTATAATATAAATGTTCTCTTTTCTCCCTGTCAGATATTTCCCTTTGCTTGCAAAGCAGAGACCGGGCCACCCTGAATATGACATCCTGCGTAATGTATTCGCTTTGTTTTTCTCCAAAAACCTGTCTGCCGTCACGACGGCCATGGTGGTGGATATAGCCGAGACCTTGCTGACCACTCCAGACTATGAACCCAAGGAGAATGAATCTGTGCTGGTTGTGAACGACTGTGTGATCCCCGAACCCCATCAGACCTGTGATGAATCAGGTAGCCATCAAGGGTGTTGATGATTATGCTAGAGGACCCATTATTTTTTGTATATCTCACATCTCTGTTTCTCTTCTCTGGGTAGATTCTTTGACTATCGGCTGCCGTCTGCTCCTTCCTCACATCCCAGCACTGCTGAAGTACCTCAGCAGAGTCGTGTGTAACTCTGAACGCCTCAAGAAGACGCAATTCAAAGCTCAAGTCAAGAAAGAGCTCAACATCCTCTCAAAGTATGTCCATATAAATCTGTTTATACACACAGGCTTGGTAAAGGGCCACTCGCATCAAGAACTAGAACTATACGAATTTAATAATCTTTCTTTTTCTATGAGAACTGTGAACGAGAGAGGAAATGTATCATTGGAATCACTTTCAGAATGATATTTTCAAATGAAATTCCAATGACTTTATAGAACTTGAGCATTTGATAGATGTGACCGTGAACCTCAAAACTTAAGTAGCACGGGTATATTTGTAGCAATAGCCAAAAATATACTGCATGGTTCCAAAAATCAATGGGAAATTAATTAAAGCTGTTACATGAAGATATTTTGTAAATTTCCTGCCGTAAATATATCGTAACTTAATTTTTGATTAGTAATATGCATTGCTAAGAACTTCATTTGGTCAACTTTAAAGGTGATTTTCTCAATATTTGAATTTTTTGCACCCTCAGATTCAAGATTTTCAAAAAGTTGTATCACCAATATTGTCCTATCCTAACAAATTATACATCAATGGAAAGCTTGTTTATTCAGTATAAACCTAAATTAAAAATGACGCTTATGACTGGTTTTGTGGTCCAGGGTCACATATGGTTATCGTTATAGTAATCATTCTTGCTGTGAATGGGCCTTAATTGGTACTTCAGTAACCTCTGCAAGCTAGTTTGGCCCACCAAGTTGAGATCTAGTTGTGTGCATCATATTCTGTGAAGTAAAATATGCAAAAAAAGGATTAATTTAATGTTTTTCATTCTGTTGCAGGATCAGTAGATTTGTGACTGAAAAAGAACAGAGTTCAACACTCATCGGTTTGCTTCTGCCTTACCTTCACAAACTCAGGACTGCTCAGGTACACTCTTCAAGCCAGAAAATAATGTATATTTTATATTTATTTTATATATATTTTTTTCAGTGTTTTTAAAATAAGTCTTTTTGGCCACTGAGGCTGTTTTTATTTGATCAGAAATGCATTGAAAACAGCAATATTCTATTATATTATTGCAATTTTAAGTAATCATTTTCTATTTGAATATATTGTAAAATGTAATTCATTTCTGTGATGCAAAAATTGAATTTTTAGCATCATTTGTCTGGTCTTCAGTGTCACATGATCCTTCAGAAATCATTCTAATATCCTGATTTGCTGCTTAAGATACATTTCTCATTATCATCAATGTAGAAAGCAGTTGTGCTGCTTAATTACCATTTAAGTGAAAACAAAAAATAAATAAAATTAAATAAAAAAGAAAAAGTTGATGTTACAAAAGATTTACATTTCAAATAAATGATGTTCCATCCTAAAACACATTTCCTTCACAGGAGTAAATTAGATTTTAAAATATGTTACCCTGGAGCACAAAACCACGGGTATATTTATAGCAAAAGTCAAAAATACATTGTATGAGCCAAAATTATTGATTTTTCTTTTATGCCAAAAATCGTAAGGATATTAAGTAAAGATCATGTTCCATGAAGATATTTTGTAAATTTGCTATCATAAATATGCATTGCTAAAAACATCATTTGGACAACTTAAAAGGAAATTTTCTCAATATTTAGATTTTTTTATTTATTTTTTTGCACCTTCAGATTCCTGATTTTTCAAATAGTATAATATCTCAACCAAATATTGTCCTAGTATCATAACAAACCATACATCATTGAAAAGCTTATTTATCAGCTTTCAGATCATGTATAAATCTCAATAAAAAAAATACCCTTATGATTATTTTTGTGGTCCAGGGTCGCATATATTTAAATTAAAAATATATTTTTTAAATTAAGTAATTCACAATGTTACTGTTTTTACTGTACTTTTAATTAAATAAATGTAGCCTTGTTGAGCGAAAACTTCTAATAATCTTAATTATTCCAAACATTTTGACACTAGTGTATGTTATAGTACTGCTACTGCATTATATCTGTCGAAAGATTTAATTTGATAGCCATTTCCTTGTTTTTCTTTTAGGAAACACAGCTGGACATCCTTGGCACGGTGAAGAACCTGCTGAGACAATGTTCAGATCCCAACATGTTCCTCAAGCCTCTCAGCAAGCTTTTCTCCATCATCCAAGACAGAATTCCACGCCAAGCTCTGTGTGAAGCATTTCAGGTCTGTTTCTGAATTTCCAGGCACTTTAACACCACTTTGTTTTTTTTTCAAAACTCTTTCTAACTGGCTGAACATTTCTCTGTGCAGATTCTGTCAGAGATGGACAGTGAACTGACATACATCACAGATGTCGTGGTTGAGGTGAGGGCTCATTGAGGCAATCAGAAACAGATTTAGTTTTATTTCTTACAATTATTTTTGTGTTAACTGTCTCTCATTTCTTCTCCAGCTCAACGCGTTTGATAGCCGCCATCTGAATGAGATTTACTTTGACGTGCGTCTCTTGGCCTTCCAGAAGGTCATAAAGCATATTAAAGAGATGAGCACTTTGGATATGAGATACCTGAATGCCATCATGCACAACTGTTTCCACTCTATAGAGGTGACCGTTCTTGTGATGTTACTGTTATCCTCTAAATTTCTGTTTGTTTGTTGAGCTGCATTCAGTTTAAAATGCTTTTGGTGTTTTTCCGAGACAGATCGGCGACATGTCTTTGGCAGACAGTGCCACCATGTGTTTGTCAGCCATAATAACGCAGCTCTCTGAAATTGGATGCCCAGAGGTGGAATACAGGGAGATTGTGCAGAGCACCATATTGGTTGCAATTCAAAAGGGTTTGAAGAGCAAGACTGAGGTGAAAACCACTGACATGTTAGTTTGCGTGCAATACAGCACTGCAGTGTGTATATTTCATGGGCATTTCTTTTTTGTCTTTCTTTTGCAGAGTATACGAAATGATTACACTACAGTTCTGGCCTGCCTGGTGAAAGTTTTCCCCAACCAAAAGGATTTCCGTGAACTGGTGCAGCTGACGAACTATACCGATCTCGAGTCAGATTTCTTTGAGCATATGAAGCACATACAGGTAAATAAAGACATTCATAAAAAAGAGATATGCATTAAAGAATACGTAAAAAGAGAACATTTTTATTTTTTTAATGTAAGTAATTAAAAATTATCATGAAAAAGCAACTAAAATAGTAAGAAATTAAGGTGAAATTAAATAAAACATCTATAAAGCTACATACAATATAAAAATGAGCAGTATATATTATATAAGTAATATAAATGAAAAAGCAAATCAGCATTGTATATTATATAAGTAATTAAATGAAAACGCATATAAAATTTGAAAACGAAAATAAACACATTAAGCTTCTATGTATGTATGTATGTATGTATGTATGTATGTATGTATGTCTGTGTATATATGCATACAAATGCATAAAGACCTTTTTTATAGAAGTAATTAAAATTATAATGAAAAATAACTAAAATAGGAAGAAATTAAAATAAAATAAAATAAAACATCTATTTAAATAAATATATATTAAAAAACATTTTTTTCATTTTTAAAAAATATTTATTTAAATAGATGTTTTATTTTATTCTAATTATAATGAAAAAGAACTAAATAATTAAAACTATTTAACTAAATATTTAAATTATGATCAGTGAAAAAGCAAATGAAAATAAAAATTAAATATAAATATATATATATATATATATATATATATATATATATATATATATACACACACACACACACAAACACACACACACATATATATATATATATATATATATATATATATATATATATATATATATATATATATATATAAAACTTAAAAAATGAAGAAATGTTTTTTTTTTTTTTTTTTTTAGGTTTACAGAAGGGGTCGAGCACTAAGGAAGTTCGCCCGGCAGCTGACCGAGGGCAAGATTGTGATGTCCTCACGCTCCATGCAGAATTACATCATGCCCTACGCCATGATCATTCTAGTTGACGAAAAACTGCTGAAGGTTGGTACTGAGTCAGGTTATATTTCGGTTATCGTCAGCTGACTGTGTTTGAAACTGATAAATTCTCTGTGTTCTCAGTACGAACCCATGAAAACAGCCGCTGTGGAAGTTATTGGTGCTGTTTGCAGACGCTTTACCTGGTCGAAGTACTTGTATTACCTCAAACACTTCGTCCATTGTTTACAAACCGGAATAATTGAGCAGAAACTGGCTGTCAGGTATACTTCTGGTGCATTTGCATTTGTGCTTTTACGCAAATCTATGATGTTTTTGTTCTTTTCTGATTTTTCTGACTCTTTTCATTGATGTAGCT
This sequence comes from Garra rufa, assembly GCF_049309525.1. Classification (NCBI taxonomy): domain Eukaryota; kingdom Metazoa; phylum Chordata; class Actinopteri; order Cypriniformes; family Cyprinidae; genus Garra; species Garra rufa. The sequence goes on from NC_133364.1 coordinate 7,782,315, forward strand.
TGTTGCTGACTGTTCTTGATGCGTTCCACTTTGACCATGAGACTCTCAGTAAAGAAATCGAGGCAGCCAAGAACAAAAAGACAGGCGGTGAGATTGTCACAACAGCCACATTAAACGTGTTAACCAAAAAAGTGCTTAACTTGACTAATGTGAATTATCAACTTCAGAGCCCAGTGTTGTGATGGAAGAAGCTGAAGACGTGGCAGGGGAAACCATGGACACAGATGAAAGTGATGCTGAAGATGCCATGGAAACCGAAGAGGCTGGAGCAGCCGTTTCCACGCCAACAGATGCTGAGACGGAAGGCCCCAAAAAAACAAAAGAAGGCAAAGAGAATCAGATGAATAAAGTTCCTCTTGTCGTCAACAGTGGTCTTCCACAGAGTCAACGGGATTTAGAGGCGCTTGTTTCCACCATTCATCACACGGTCACTCAGACCGTCCTGCCTAAACTTCACAAGTGCCTCACAGCGAAGGTTTGAGCTCATATATAATACTTAATGAGTTACGTAGAACAAGACTAAAAGCTCTTAGTGGACTGTATTGCTGTCTGAAGTCTACAAAGGGTGTAAATGACAATTGAAGACTCACAGTTGATTCTATTAGGGTTTGGGCTTGTTCTGTAATGAATCAGTAGCCTAAAAGAATAGATAGCACAGACAAGTATTAGGGATGCACCGAAATGAAAATTCTTGGCTGAAGCCAAACAAAATTACACACATTACCAAACACGGTTTTTCGTATTTTTCCCCCATGTATTTTGCCAAATTTTTTTCACCATTGCATTAATTAAATAGACAATATTTGCTTTTTACAGTTTTGTCTTGCTTTTTAAAGAAAAACATAAATTACAAAAAACAATATTTTAAACAATATTTATTTAACACTGAAAATTTTTAACATTTTAAACATTATAGCCTACCAACAAAGCGCAATTTAACTTAAAATTAATAACTTAGTAAAATAATATTCTTTGGCCATTTTAAGACCCCCTTCTTGAATCAGGCATGGGTTTTTAATGTACAAATAAATGCAGCCTTGCTGAGCAGAGGAGAATGTTATAATAAATGTATTAATATACCTGTTGTAACGGTTGTTGTTATTTTGTGTTACTTTTTTCTTTTATTTTACAGAACAATAGTAAATTACAATACTGACATTTATAAATGTTGACTTTTATTTTTTGTTTGGGAAGTGAACTTTGCCTTTAAATGTTCTTTTCATTGGTCTTAAAATGCTCTTGTTTTTTTTTACTGCTATAATCCCACAAGTGTTAATGGAAAGAGATGTTTAGCATCAACTAATTGTACATCAATGTTTGTTTCTGCAGGTTAAACGAGATGATGAGCACAAGGCCGTGAAGTCTAAGGATGTGAAAGATGAAGAAGTGGTCAGGGTACCTATTGCATTCGCCATGGTTCAGCTCATGAAGTCTCTGCCAAAGGAAGTCATGGAAGCCAACTTGCCTGGGTATATTTGCTCGTTTTTTTGAGTGTATGAGAGATTGATCACAAGTTTTTTGGTGCAAACATTAGGTAAATGGTGCAGCATTTTCAGTTAATGCAACCTCTGAGTTGTGAAGTTAGGCTCAATTTGATGTCGATATATATATGTGTATATATTTATATGCAGCATCTTCCTGAAAGTGTGCGTCCACCTGAGGAGCCGTTTCCAGGAGATCCGTGATATCGCTCGAAGCACTTTGGTGAAGATCATACAGACGCTTGGGCATCAGTATCTACATTATCTGCTCAGCGAGATGCAAACGGTCTTAGTGAAGGGCTATCAGGTAAAATATTGTCTTTATGATGCAAGAAAAAACATTTTATATTCTAAAATGTTTTTAAAAGTGTTTTTCAAGATAAAACTTTAAAACATCTTTTTAGTTTTATTTTTGGTTAAACTTTGCTTTCACTATTAGCGTAGAAGCTGGCATGGCATTAAAAAGAAAAAATATAATTTTTTTTTGTTTTGTTTTTTTGGAAGTTCTATTAGGGTTACTTGATTTAGCATGAATGAATTTGTCATAAATAATGTAATATAGCTTTTTGCTAGACAATTCATATGAATGTAATTTTAATAAAGAGTAATAATATTTAAAAAGCATGCATGACATTTTATTTTTAATATTTTATATATTTATTACTATACTTATGACAAAGAATTTCAGCCTACAAAACAAAATTGATATGCAAAACATATCAAAATAAATCTTAATTGATAAATGAATGCTGCTTCAGGTTTCAGTCAAACCAAAATTTATTCAGACACCACCATTTTTTTACTTTTTTTATACTAGTGGCTGCAGGACACATTAGATAATTTATGTAGGTGAGGATAGCAAAATAATGTAAACTACGACATATACCAATAAAGTGGAGTACCAGTAAAATTGCAAAAAATTTGGGACTAGAAATTAATTCAGACGCTTTGACCTGACCATGTTTTGCTTTAGTGTTTTTTCTTTTTACGCCACAGTTGTTGTAATATTTTATTACCATTTTCTAAACTGTGATAATGTGAAAAATGTTGAAGGTGTCTCAATACATTTTGTTTTGACTGTATGTCTTTGACTGTTTGAATGTGGTTTTGAATAAATGGACCAAACTAAACAAGTGGCATGTCTTTAACCCATGTATAATTTGTTCTTTCAGGTCCATGTTTTGACCTTCACCGTGTACCATTTGCTCTCCATCCTAAAACCATCCTTGACCGGAGGGGATCTTGACCCATGCATGGACATGCTCATCTCGGTAAACAGCACTTATTATTTCAATGATAATTTCAAACAATCATACTCTTTATGCTCTAACTCTCCACATCCATCCTAGATCTTCAACAATGAGTTATTTGGGGCTGTAGCCGAGGAGAAAGACATCAAAGGAATTGTTTCCAAAGTGTTGGAGGCCCGTCACAGCAAGAGCTCTGATTCGTACGAGCTCCTCGCCCAGTTCTGCAGTCAGGAGCGCGTCATTCACCTCATCCTGCCACTCAAAGAGGTAAATAAGCAAAGAGCTACATTCGAGGCTGAGGATTTCTCAAGAGACTAATCTGGTCTTCCTCTTTGTAGATGCTGGAAAACACAGCCAGTCTGAAGGTGTCGAGGCGAGTGAATTCTGTGCTTCAAAAAATTGTGGCAGGACTCTTACTTAATAAGAGCATGAGCCCTCAGTCCATCCTACTGCTCTGCCACGGACTCGTCAGTGAGAGTCTGCCGCTCATTACCAGCAAAAACAAGTATGTCACACACATGCATTCAGAAATGCATTAGAGTAGGTTTAATCAAATCTGATTTTAACAGTTTCACATCTTGTATTCACCCAGAGAGAAGCCACTTCCACCTCCAGATCCTCGCCTGCCTCCGCCAAGCTGTTTACTGCTGCCTGCCACTCCTAAGAGAGGAGGCGCAAAAGCTGTCATTAACAACAAAACCAACATGCACATCCTAGTGGGAGCAGGTCTAAGTGTAAGAAAAATCCTTGGAATTTAAATAATGTTCAATACCAAGCAGAAATCGCACGTGTGATGCAAAGCTGAATTTTCAGCATCATTACTCCAGTCTTCAGTGTCACATGATCCTTAAAGGATTAGTTCACTTTCAGAGCAAAAATGTACAGATAATTTACTCACCCCTTTGTCATCCAAGATGTTCATGTCTTTCTTCCTTCAGTCAAAAAGTAATTGTTTCTTGAGGAAAACATTTCAGGAATTATCTGCATATAGTGGACTTCTATGGTGCCCCCAAGTTTGTACTTCCAAAATACAGTTTAAATGCAGCTTTAAATGGCTCTAAACGATCCCAGCCAAGGAAGAAGGGTCTTATCTAACGAAATGATCGGTCATTTTTTTTAAACAAATTAACAAATTATATACTTTTTAACTTCAAATGCTCATCTTGTCTCGTCTCTGCAATGTGCATGCGTAGTCTGTGTAAATATCTGGGTCAATACAGTTAGGGGATGTCGAAAAACTCCCATCTCGTTTTCTTCTTCAACTTTAAAAATATCCTACATTGTTGTTTTATTTTTTTATTTTTTGTAAAGGGAGTTTGATGATCTTTGTGTGTTCACTGGGTTGGTTCTTCTGCAGCAATGTAGGACGATTTTGAAGTTGGGGAAGAAAACGAGTTGGGGAGTTTTTCGACATACCCTAATTGTCTTGAGTTTACGCAGACATAGACAATACTAGCGTTTGAGGTTAAAAAGTATATAAATTGTCAGTTTGTTTCAAAAATGACAGATCATTTTGCTAGATAAGACCCTTCGTTTAAAGCCCTTTGAAGCTGCATCCCTTTGGGACACCATTGAAGTCCATTATATGGAGAGAAATCCTGAAGCATAATTTCTCATCGACTGAAGAAAGAAAGACATCTTGGATGACAAGGGGGTTAGTAAATTATCTGTAAATTTTTGTTGTGGAAGTGAACTGCTAGTATGCTGATTTGCTGTCGAGGAACATCAAGAAACTGTCACTTTTGATCAATTTAATGCATCCTTGCTTAATAAAAATTGATTTTCACATTTTTCTTATGCACTTTGAAAACCACTTAATATTTTACAAATATTTTGTTGCAGTATTGCTTTAACCACCAAAATGTCTCTTCCATAGTTGCTTTACTGCAGTCTGAAGAGTTCAAAGATCAACTCATCTGTTCCGTCAGTAAAGGAGATGCTGGATCCTTTTGTATCTCTTCTCCTGGATTGTCTTAACTCCATGCATGTAAAGGTCTGTCCTGCCCGGCATCGTATCAGTATTTTATTTTCTGAGATGTGTTGTGGTAAAAATAGCCAACCATTTTACATCAGCAAAAAAATTTCGCCCCCCAGTCCAAAATATGGATTTTTGAATTAATGTAATCTTTCATGGGTTTTCTACAGCATATTTTAGTAAGGGGCATCATTTACATTATATTAAGCCATACACGTCTTAATACATTTGATATTAAAGAGATATTAATAATGCTAAACTTTTGTGTTCATTAGGTGATTACAGAGGCTCTGCAGACCTTTATCTGGATCCTGAAGTTTCCTCTGCCGGCGGTGGAGCAGAATTACGAACAGCTGACCAAGCAGCTCTTTGTCCTGCTGAAGGACTACTCTAAAGCTGGAGCCGGCCGTGGAGAGAACTTCCACCTGGTTCAGAACTGCTTTAAGGTGCGAGAGACCCTCACCGCAATCTCATGTTGTCGTTTTGAAGTCTAAATCTGAATAATCCAGCATGAAATGTTCTGTATAGGCCATAACTGTTTTGGTGAGCAGCACGAAGAAGCAGTTAACCGAAACACAGCTGCAAGTGCTTCTGGGATATGCTGAGGAGGACATTTATGATCACTCGAGGCAAGCCACCGCATTCGGCCTCCTGAGGGTGAGTTGACCTACTCATCTAGACTGACTTGATCATCTGAGACAGATTTTTGTCAGACGAGGCATATTCTAATGCTGCTCAAGGAAAACCTGCAAATATGTGACCACAAAAAAAGTCATAAGTGTCCATTTTTTTGAAATTGAGATTTATGCATCTGAAAGATGAATAAATAAGCTTTCCATTGATGTATAGTTAAAGATACAACTAATTCTGAAGGTGCAAAAAATCTAAATATTGAAAAAAGACGCCTTTAAAGTTGTCCAAATTAAGTTCTTAGCAATGCATATTACTAATCAAAAATTACATTTTGATATATTTATAGTAGGAATTTTACAAAAAATCTTCATGGAACATGATCTTTACTTAATTTCCTAATGATTTTTGGCATAAAAGAAAAACCAATAATTTTGACCCATACTTTGTATTTTTGGCTATTGCTACAAATATACCCCAGCGACTTAAGACTGGTTTTGTGGTCCAGGGTCACATATTATAAAAATTATTAAAAACTACATAGACATGTAAAAAAAAAACTCAAACATGGCAAAAGCACAACTAAATTTCTAAAACTAACTAAAGTTTAAATTAAAAACAAAACAAATAAAAAACATATTAATAAAAACTGTATTAGTATCTCAGTGATATTAAAATTACACTTACCTATTTTTGTTACTTTTTGCCCATTTTTGTTTTATTTTGGTTTGTTTTAAGTTTACGTTTTAAAACAACTACAACTAAATAAACTAAAAACTAACATTTAATAAAAACTACATAGACATGCTTAAAACAAACTAATAAAAATGACAAAACTTTAACACAATTACTAAAATTTTAGCTGAAATGCAAATGTATATTTTTAAGTAAAATGTTATATTTATGTATTAAATTTATTCACAAGCAAATGATTTCTTTATATCAATGAGTCAGACATTAGTGAATCACCGTTAATCAAAAAGGTTTTCAGAAATCCTCCTCCAGTAATCATCGAACCATCATGGAAATTATTGGGTTTGTTTGACTTGCAGGCGATTCTCTCCAAGAAACTGGTGGTGCGTGAGATGGAGGATGTTATGAGAAAAGTGGCCAAGTTTGCCATCGACGGGTCAAACGAACAGGTCCGCATGCGCTGCAGACAGGTCAGTCAGGATTTTCATCATTAACATCATCCAGGTTAATGCTTTATGCTACTATCATCAGACTAATATCTGTCCTGTGCTGTGACCGCAGATCTACCTGAAGTACCTGATGGACTATCCACTGGGCAAAAAACTGAAGAATCATTTTGAATTCATAGTTGCTCAGCTTACGTAAGTTTAGAGCGTCTGATTAATAACAGATGGATGTGAATTGTTTTTGCTCATGTCAGGCAAATTAAAATATTTGTTTTCTTATTCTCTTCTCAGTTACGAATATGACACTGGGAGACAGTCTGCCCTGGAGCTGATGGCCTTCCTTTTCCAGCAATTTCCTAAGGTAATGTAACAAAAAAAGGCTGAAATGGTCGTGCAATACTCGTATTAACATTGTTGAAAGAAACCTTAATATTACCAGTGTTATTTAGTATTACTGAGATACTATTGTAGTTTTTATTCAGATTTGAATAGTGCTGGGCAATGATTAATTGCATCCCAAATAAAAGGTTTTGTGTATATATGTGTGTGCACTGTGTATATTTATTATGTATATATAAAGAGACACACATACAGTATGTTTATATTTATATTATATATAAATATATTTAATAAATATACAACATATTTTTCTTAAAAATATACACGCATGTGTGTGTATTTATACATAATAAATATACACAGTACACACACATATTATGCAAACACAACTTTTATTTTGGAGGCGAAATAATTACGAATAATCATTGGCCAGTACTAATTTAGAAGTTTAGTTTTAATTTTCATACATTTTTTATTTATTTTTATTTAAGTAAAAACATAAATTTAATTTAATTAATCTATTTAATTTTTTTTTTAAAGTCTAGTTGGCAATGTATATTCGGTAACACTTTACAATAAGGTTCATTAGTTAACATTAGTTAACCACATTAGTTAACATGAACTAATAATGAACTGCACTTATACAGCATTTATTAATCTGTGTTAATGTTAATTTCAACATTTACTAATACATTATTAAAATTGTTAACATTAGTTAATGCAGTGTGAACTAACGTAAACAAACAATGAACAACTGTATTTCCGTTAACTAATGTTAATAAAGATTAGTAAATACAGTAACAAATGTATTGCTCATGGTTAGTTCATGTTAGTTAATACATTACCTAATGTTTAGCTAATGAACCTTATTGTAAAGTGTTACCGTATATTCTTTTAAGGACTAAAAATAAGTAAAGTAAAATCAATTAATCGTGATTAATCGCATTCAAAATAAGAGTTTGTGTATGTAATGTATGTGTACTGTGTATATTTATTATGTATATATAAAGAGACACACATACAGTATATGTTTTAAAAATATTTATTTATATAGCACCTTTAAAACAAAATTACAAAGTGCTTTTCAATAAAAAGATCAGTACAGCAACAAAATTCAAAAATACCATCAAAACGTTTTTTATTCGTTTTTATTTTAGTTTTTAGTACATAGTTTAACTGCAAAAAAAAAAAAAAAAAAAAAGTTGCCTTGCCAAGTAGACAAATTTTTGAAAAATATGTATTTTATTTAAGTTAAAATTGTATTTTAAGGACTACATGAAAAGAGAAAGTCAATTAATTAATAATTTCAAAAAATGTTTGGGGAAGAATGTAAAAAATAAATATATAAAAATCTAAATTAAATTTAAAAAAATATTTATTTGATGCACAGTAACCTTTTGTTTTACTATTTTATTTTTTTATGCTTTTTTTGTACTTTTTTTTGTTACGAAAACATCAAAAAAAAAAAAAAAAAATATATATATATATATTTATTTTCTAGATTTTGTTTGTAATTAATTGTGATTAATTGATTTGACAGCCCTAGTTCAGATTTACCTTGTTTCAAGGAACAGGAATGTTTTTACTGTTTTTCAATGACCCTGAACTTTGCAAACATTAATGCACATTCCTTATTAATTAAAAAAAAACTTGGTTTGCCTCTGGAACAATTTTCTTGTAGTTTATGGCGTAAATTCTCCCTTTTTGTTTAATGAAAAAATTCCTTGCTCCATTCTGGCATGACCTAGCGATTTTCTGTTGGATAAATTAAGGTCCCATTTTGCTTTACATTCAATATTCAGTGCTTTATATTATGCAAATTATTCTATACTTGGTGTTTATAATACTGTAAGATAATGATGTGTTCTTTGTTCACAGCCTCTCTTGCAAGGGAACTGTGGTTTGTTCTTTGTGCCTTTGTCATTGGCCATGTTAAACGATGATTCAGCAACCTGTAAGAAAATGGCAGCCCTGGCTATTAAGTCTCTTCTGAATCGGGTGGATTTGCAGGTTCAAAATTCGATGTTTAACCTGGTTAACACCTGGCTTACAAACGAGAAGGTGAGTAGGAATACTAAAAGAGGAGAAAGTCTTCTGAAATGTTTTTTTGCTTTTGATCTTAACGGTTTGCATTTGGGCTTTTGTAGATGGCCCTGCGGCGACTCGGAGCTCAGGTTTGTGGGCTGTTTGTAGAAGTTGAAGGGGAAAAATTCAGCCGGAGACTGGATGCCCTCATACCTCTCATAGAGAAAGAGATCCACACTTCCAACTTCGAGGACGTGAGTTTAGAGTTTCATAGTTTGTGGACTTATTTTGGATATGTTTGAGTCTCCTTGCATTGATGATGGTTGTGATGTGATTGATCAGATTGAGGAAGAGGAGGATGAGAAGGCTGCAGACAGACTGCTGTTCTGTTACCTGACGCTCATCGTCAAACTCATCAAAGAATGCAGGTTTTTGGAGCTCCACAAACCCGCAGACCTGCTCAACAGCATCTGGAGTATGAACGCATGAAGTTGAATCAAGTCAGTGTTGATTATAATGCACTTGTGAACCTGAGATGCATCATTTTCTTTCTCTGTCTCTCCAGGTCATATTGAATCCCATCTGCGTTACCCTCATTTCTGGGTCTGGGTGACAGCCTCTCAGATCTTTGGTTTGCTGTTTGCTGCTCATAAACCAGAGGAGCTCTTGGCCTCATGCAGGTCTCAGGAGAAAACGAGTAAAACCAAACAGCCTGTGGCCAGCGCTTTCCTCATGGACAACCTGTATCAGAAGGCAAGAGACTAGAGAAGCTGCACTTGAAGTGAAAATGCTTATTTCATGAAGACAGACTCAATTCATTAATTTTTTGTTTCTAAAATGTCAGATGAGAGAGCTGGTCCTGTCCTGCTGTTACCAAATGCAGTCTAAGTTCATCGATGTTACTGCTGGAGAGCAGGTAAGGGAAAAAAAAAAAAGATATATATTATATATATATATATCATTATAATTGAAAAAATGTTTGAGGAAAAAATTTAAAAAACAAAAAAATTATTAAAACAAAAATTACATGATTTATTTTAGTTGATTTTTGTAAGCTGCATTGATTAAACATTTTGTTTTACTATTTTATTTATTTTCTTTACTTTTGTTTTTTACATTTTTGTAAGTTTATAAGTATATTATTTAATTGTAATTGTATTACAAATTATTTCATTAGAAATTCTTACATTACACAATACACACAATGTTTGATATTGATATTTGTTTTGTATATTTACATTTTTGTTACCAAAAACCCTACATATAAAAAGAAAGTCATGATAATTAAAAAAATGTTTGGAAATTTGTTTTTGTTATGTTCCTTTATCAGGTGGTGAAGAACTTGATTTACGTGGCCAAGGTGATTTACCTCATGTCACCAGAGTCTGATACCGCAAATCCAGCTGAAGAACAGGAGGGTGAGGAGAAAGAAATGACAGATAACATAAAGGAGAATGGGGAGGAAGAAGAGGAAGACAAGAAGCAGAAGAACAAGCCTCCATCTCTCTTATGGGTGATGAAGAAGCTTTCATTACAGGCCAGAAGAGAAGCAGCAGACACACCGAAAGTGCCTTTGAAGGTGGGTGTTAAATCAGTCTTTCTGTTTAGAATTGATTTCCCTAAAGGATACAGATGGATTTCTGGTAGGAACAATCTCTGATTTGAGGACCTCAAGCTCAGGGATGTGAATTAAGGAATGGCTTGCAAAAGTAAACATGCTTCTCCGTTACTGTTTTCTTTCTGTAGAGAATTTGTGTTTTTAAATTCTTGGGAGCCATAGCTGTGGATCTCGGAAAAGATCGACTTGGACCGTATCTGACCACTGTCATCGCACCTCTCTACAGGGAGCTGGACAGCACATATGCAGACCAAGGTCAGTCTACATGGGCCTTACAGTATAAGCACACAGAGTTTGTCCATCTGAGAAAAAATTGAAAAGTGATAGTAATAATAAACACAATTGTGGAAAGAATAAAACAAAAACCTGATTTTTTATATCTGAGTATAACTTTATAACTTGTATTGATTTCAGCTCCTCAAGTCTGCTGTATTTGATACACAAACCTGTAAGGCCTCTAAATTATCAACATGAACAAAACCTGAAAAACCTGTTGTGCACAATATACTACAGAGTTTTTGTCATTTGATTGATAGTTTAACTTGTCAGCATTCAAAAGGCATTTTGAGTATAATTGTAGAAACATCCACCTTCAGGTCATAGTACACGTCTTTTTGTTGTGAAATCTTTGCTGATTTTTATGACGTACGTATGAACAACTGTTGTACTGTTGGTAGAATTTCAAGATGAACATTTGCTGGACTGAAACAACTTAAGTTTATTTGATTAAGTCTTTTCCGCTCACGAAGCTTGCATTTATTTGATTCAAAGTACAGCAAAAACAGTAAAGTTTTGATATATTTTTACTATTTAAAATAACTGCTTTCTATTTGGATATGTTTTAAAATGTAATTTATTCCTGATTTCAAAGCTGAATCACATGATCCTTCAGAAATCATTCTAATATTCTAATTTACTGTTCAATAAAACATTTTTTATTAAGTTGAAAACAGCATAGTTTTTTTTTTTCAGGTTTCTTTGAATAGAAAGTTCAGAAAAACAGCATTTATTATTTATCCTTTGTAACATTATTAATGTCTTTATCATCACTTTTGATCAATTTAAAGCATTCTATTATTTATTTCCCCCCTAAAATAAAATAAATTATACTGACTCCAAGATTTTTGAATGGTATAGTGTATAATGTTACAAAACCTTTGATTTCAGATAAATGCTGATCTTTGGATCTTTCTATTCAACAAACTCATTCTATTTCTACTCTACAGTTTTAAATATTGAATATAATAATAATAATAATAAAAAATGTTTCTTTAACAGCACATCTGCAGAATGATTTCTGAAGGATCATGTGACACTGAAGACTGAAGTAAAGATGTTGAAAATTGAGCTTTGATCACAGGAATAAATGACATTTTAAAGTATATTCAAATAGAAAGCAGTTATTTTAAATAGATAAAATTATTTCACAATATTACTGCTTTTGCTGTATTCCGGATCAAATAATGCAAGCTTGGTGAGCAGAAGATAATCCCTTAAAAAAACATGAAAAATCTTACTGTTTAACTTTTTTTTTACTTTTTAATCATTTTAAACTACATTAGTCTATGGCTTTAAGCTATAATAAGATCTCAGTGAATAACATAGCAAATCCTAAATTTTACCCAAGTAAGTATAAGTGACAGCATATTTTTGATCAGATTGTGCCTAAATAAAACTTTTTATAAATAAGAAAATGAGATCAATTAGATTTTTCTGACTTGTTTCATGTTTTTACAGTGTTGAACTGTTTTAAGTTCCATGTAGCAAAAATTGTGACATTATTTAAGTAAAATAGAAATCAAAAAACTAAATTGAAATTGAATATGTGACTCAGACTGGCATTCCTTGATCTTTTGGTTCTCTTTGTGTCGTTTCAGACCCAACGCTGAAGAATCTGGCCCAGGAGTTGATCGAGTTGTTGAAGAAGCTGGTCGGTCTTGAGCAATTCTCTATGGCTTTTGCCGCAGTGCAGAAAGAAGCCAATCAGAGACGAACTTCACGCAAGATAGCCAAAGCCGTGCAGGTAAGAGCCACTAAGATGTTTCTAAATGCTGATGTGTGATCTGTTCCTCTCCTAGCATTTAAAAACAACTATAAATGTGACCCTGGACCACAAAAGCATGGATACATTTGTAGCAATAGCCACACATTGTATAGGTCAAAATTACTGCTTTTTCTTTTATGCCAAAAATAATGGGAAGATATTTCGTAAATTTCCTACTGCAAATATATTAAAACTTAATTTTTGATTAATAATATGCATTGCTAAGAACTTCATTTGGACAACTTTAAAGGTGATTTTCCTCAGTATTTTTTTTTTTTTTTTTTACACCCTCAGATTCTAGATTTCAAGTAAATGTATCTTGACCAAATATTGTCCTATCCTAACCAACCATACATCAATTTAAAGCTTATTTATTCCACTTTCAGATTAACCATTATGACTGGTTTTGTGGTCCAGGTTCACAAATAAGCAATGTGTTTAATTTCCAAGTTACACATCTTTATAACAGAAGTAAAAACGACTAATTACATTCATGCATTCTGACTACCGTTTTTGTCCCTTGACAGGCTGTTAAAAATCCTGACCTTGCTGCCCGACAGAAGATCAAGAAGCAGTTAAAGAAAAATGAGGCCAAAAAGCGGAAAATCACATTTGTGCGTACAGGACATAAAGCGAAGAAACATAAAGGCAATCACTAAGAGATTTGGCTACGATCAGCTGATCTATTTGCTGCTGTTTAATGTTTTGTTCGCTAACTAATACATTAAAGCAGAGGTCTTCAACCCTGCTCCTGTGGAAAGTTTATTTCCAACCAGCTTCAGCACAACAGCCTGCAGTTTTGAGGAGCTTGTTTGGCCGCTTCAGGTGTGTTTGATTAGGGTTGTAGCTGAACCCTTCAGGATAGTGGGTCCCCAGAAACAGGGTTGAAGACCTCTGCATTAGAGGGTCTGTGTGTCAGCCAGAGAGTAAAGGACTGTGGGAGTGTTTCTAAACCCTGTTCTTGGAATTGAGAGGACTGATTTTTGCTACTTGTGCAATGTTTTACAATAAAAAAAGTGCAAAAAACAGCCCAGCCATTGTTTGATGTTATGCATGATGCAATACGTACTGATTGCATATTTATTTCACAGCCATAAGGCAGGAGTGCGCGCCCCTGTACACGTGCAAATATAAATATGCCATTACAAATCCAAAAAGCATACAAACGACAGTCAGTTAGTCCTAAATATCTACCCACATAATATCAAACTGAGCTGCGAAGATTATTCCGAATCACGCTAATTGATCATTTAAAAAGCAAACACCTCCGAAATTACAAATGTAGTGGATACGATTTACCAAAAAAACACAAGCATCAGAAGAAACGAGAAGCAAAAGGAGGAGTTCATTCGAGGAGAATCCGTTCAATGCCTCTCAACGTTAAATGGGAAAGAGGACGGTCTTCACACAATAGGAAGAACGCAGTCATTGGTCCAAATGATAAGGAGGACCCAATAAGAAGTCTCTGAAGTTCCTATTTACAAGATGTTTCCGCACTTTTGCATTTACTGCCGGCTCTTCAGTGACTCAACCAACCTGAAATGTGAAAGAACAACAAGGTATTAGTACAATACAATGCCAAGAATTTGCATTTAAATGCTCACAAAGTTAAACCCCTACCATTCCATTGCCTCATCCAGGCCTGTGCCTTTGGTAGCAGACGTCTTGAAGATCTGCCACTTCCTATCCTTAAGCGCAGGTAAACCGAGAGAGTTAGCCACTTCGGTAGGCGTCATGGCCTGCTCCATGTCCTGCTTGTTTGCAAACACCACCAGGATGGCTTTCTTCAGCTCCTCCTCCTGAAAGACAAGAGAGGTGACTTCACTCGTTAAACTAAACCTCTTTGGTTCCATGAACAAGAATTTACAAATAATTTACTCACCCTCTGATCATCCAAGATGTTCATGCCTTTCTTTCTTCAGTCATAAAGAAATTATGTTTTTTGAGGAAAACATTTCAGGAATTTCCCCATATAATGGACTTCTATGGTGCCCACAAGTTTGAACTTCCAAAATGCAGTTTAAATGCACCTTCAAAGGGTTTCAAACGATCTCAGCTGAGGAAGAATGGTCATATCTAGCAAAACAATTGGTTATTTTCTAAAAAGAGATTTTTTTTTTTAACCTGGAATGCTCATCATGTTCAATACAGTTAGGGTATGTCGAAAAAATCCCATCTTGTTTTCTCCAAATTCAAAATCATCCTACTTTGCTGCAGAGGTATCGACCCAGTGCTTGAACCGGAGTGCACAGAGTACACATGTGCATCGCAAAGCTAGACAAGATGAGCATTTGTGGTTAAAAAGTGTTTCTTAGAAAATAACCGATCGTTTTGCCAGATTATAAAACCTTTCTTCCTCGGCTGGGACTGTTTAGAGCCATTTGAAGCTGCATTTAAGGGGAGACACTGCAGGCAAAAAGAGTTTTTTCATGCACCTGTCAAGTTTGAGATTTTGGGCTTTCTGGTGTTTCATAAAGTGTTTTTTCAGACTAGTGGAAAGAAAACATCCAAAAGACACTGTTAAGTGTTTCTTTGATAGCACTTTATCTATTTGTGTCAATAGATTTCAATTACAATACATATTTTAAAGGCCATTTTCTCAAAATTAGTCATAAATCTCTCTACTTTAGTAACACTTACACACACCAAACATTACATTTTTATTCTTGTCTATATCCTGATGGTTTTTACAGAGGGATTTGTTCATTTTATACATGTTATTCCCCCAAAAACCGTAAAAAAAAAAGTTTTCTGCCTGTTCTAAGTATTTTCTAAATGAGACCCAAAATTCCCTTTGTAAAAAATATTTGACTCAAATATGTAAAAAAAGTTAAAACTTCCAGTGTTTAGATTTTTGTACTAGAAATGTATGCAAATTAGCACATATTTCATTAAATAAAGCCTCATTTGCATAATTGAAGTCCACTATATGGAGAGAAATCCTGAAATGTTTTCCTCAAAAAAACATTTCTTCAAAACTGAAGAAAGACAGACATGACCATCTTGGATGACAAGGGGGTGAGTAAGTGATCTGTAAATTTGTTCTGGAAGTGAACTAATCCTTTTACATCCATATGTAATGGAAACCACATCTGACTAACCTCCAACATGGCCACCAGCTCCGATTTGGAGATGCCCATACGATCACGATCACTGCTGTCTACCACATAAATCACAGCGTCTGTGTTGGAGTAATAACACCGCCAGTACGGCCTGTGGAAGAAGGAGATCAGATCTTCAGCTTGGTTTCTTTCCTAACCAATATTATATAAAGCAAAACAAATGAATTAAACATCTTGCCTGATACTTGTCTGTCCACCGAGGTCCCACACTTGAAACTTCAAGTTCTTGTACGTCACAGTTTCCACATTAAAACCAATGGCTGTGTTTGGAAAACAGCAAATTAGTTCAGACTACATCTTATGTGTCAAGTAGTTTACAGAAATCATCATAAACACATACTAGGAATTGTGGTGACCACTTCTCCCACTTGAAGTCTGTACAAGATGGTGGTTTTTCCAGCTCCATCCAAACCTAAAATGAGGATTCTCATTTCTCTGGTGCCAAACAGGCCTGAGAAGAGGCTGGAAAAGAACCCCCCTGTAAAAACAACAGAATTATATGAAATCAAAAACCAGATCAGAAGAGAAAACTGTGCCATTATGCCATTTCAGGTCAACATCTCTCAAGACTAATAGGAATTACACCTAAACACATTCAAATTATTTTAATGTGTTTAGGTGTTATGAAAACAGTCAAACTTGAGCTTTTTAGTAACATGAGTTATTGTTATCTGCTATGCTAACAAACAAAGTAGCATCAGCAGGCGGACAAATGCGTGATAAACAAACTTCTCTTTGTAAGCAGACAGAAAAGCGTTCGCTTTAATTACATTATAAAATGAGCTGTCCATTAACTTTATATCCAAAAATATATATTTTAATTCATGTAGACCTACCCATTCTGGATGAAATACTTTAGTAGCGCTGTCTGTCGGATGGCAGATCCGTGGAAACACTTCCGTGGTCGACTTTCTGAATGACGTGTCACACATACACGTGAACGAGCTGTTTTACTGTCGATCCACCGTGAGCACATTCGCCACGCGTTTCATCGAATCGGCTGATGCCCGTTTAAAAACATTTTTGAATTACGTTTATTATTAGTAAGCAAATAAATAAAAAATAAATAAAATGTGAGTTAGAGAGAGCAGAGGAAATGAACTTTCCACCCTCCCGTGGTAAATTACTGAACTGAAAACCAGAAAAAGCGATCATTTGAATTATTTTGCATTGATTCGATATTACTTAAAAAGAAAACGAAATAAATAAATAAAATATATAAAACAAATAATCGATTTTGTTTAGTGGAAATATTTAGTATACATTCTAAACATTTTTTAAGTGTAATATTTACTTATTTACTTACTTACTTATTTACATATCATTTCTACGACGACAACAACAACAGGGCACATAAATGATTGATTATAATATGTGTCAACAAAACAACTCTTTTTATCTTTTACAATAACCAAGGTTTGTAAACTGAGAGGCAAATATGACAAAAGTTACCCTTGTTAGAAAGGCCTTCCATCTCCTGATATGTTAAAATAAATATTTTAAAAAAAATCTTTGTACTGGATAGATAGATTTTGAAGCAGTTTTAAGTTTGGAATAGTTTCAAAAGCTCAAAATTTGAATGTTTCAAAGCTATAGGCATTTTTTCAATATTCTGTAAAAGTCTCCGTCCGAATGCAATGATAGGATGTCCTACCTGTCTGTCATCTGATGTATTTGCATACCTCCCAACAGCCAGCCAATAGCGAGAGTTTAGGGCGTGGCTAAAGTAGCAGGCTGAGCCGGAGGGTGTTATCAGGTGTGGAAAAAGAAATTAAGTTACACAGAGACTGAAACCAGGGTAAAACAAAGGTAAACACTGGCAGTGTTTTTTCAAGATGGAGGAATCTGACGCAATGTTTGGGTTTCAATCCATACGACCAACTTGCAATGTTTCTTCTTGACAGGTAAGCTAAACTACAAGTTAAAGTAATATGTTTGAGACTACTTTTTTGCCCACTGCCAATAGTATTTCAGCATCCTGGGTTGCCAGTTGTTGGTAAACACAGCGTTTTGCAGCCATGGAAGCCAGCAAATAAACTGAGTCCGAGATCACAGATTGTACCTGACCTAAAAAGTCTCGGCATCTATCTAAAAAAGCTCCATGACCAGATGCTTATTAAAACATGTCTAAAACTCTAAAACTAGCCCCGATTCTGGGCCCTATGCAAACACTGTGTGGGGCCCCTTTCCCCTCATCTCATGATCCATGCTATATATCACTGTTTTTTAAACAATAATATAGAAAAGTACACATTTCACTCACTGATGCAGTAATTTATGGCAAATCTATGATTAAAAATTAAAACCAGCCATATTAAAAAGACAAATGTAATAATAACAACCTGAAATGCTAAAAATACATATTCCAATTTTTTTATTGCTATTAATTTCGATTGATGTAACATTGTGGATTTTGCTAGGGTTTATATGTACATCATTTAATAATACTTGAAATACTAAAAATACACAATCAGATTATTTACTGATAATAATTTTGATCAATGTAGCGTACGAATCATCATGAGATAATATTGTTAATGTTCATTTTGTAACAAATACTTAAGGGCACAGAGAATGAACATTTAATATCAAATATACTTTTTATTTTTAAGTTTAATTTAACTGAGAGATAATATTGAGTCTTAGCACCAGTATTGTTAGACAAAATCTTATATCAAGTCTCCATGTCAGAAATTTCAGATCCAACCACAGATTCTGCCAGAGGATTTCTGTTTTGTCTTTTATCCAAAATGCAGTCAACAGAGTTTTGTCTGAAACCTAAAACTAAGCAGAGAAAAAGCAGAATCTGGAGGCTAAGAAAAGGCAGAGTTTCTTGAATAACCTTAGTTGTTTATGTTTCAATGCACAGATTTTGTATGACCATAAATCCAGTAAGTGTTATTATACCACAAGCATAAGCAATGGAAAATTACTGCTTCACTAAAAATTACTGGAATGGAAAATTACTGCTTCACTTAACCTTGAAATAGAGACATTCACTTATCTCTTACTTGTGAAGACCAATAGCCCTTGAAACCACACAATCAAAAGACTAAACAACAATAGAGGAGTATAATATGATATACATGACTAATTACTAAATAAATGACTGAAATGAGTATATAAAGGGGTTAATGATTATTATAAAACAGGACCATTCTTGCACTTTACTGCACTCTGATGCAGCGCTCTATTTATTAGGATGACAAAAAGGTTTAAAAGTGGCATTTTTAGTCTACTCTACCTCAGACTCTGAAAGCGCTTGTCAATGTCAAAATGATTGAGATGGACAATCAAATTAAAGTAGGTTCACAGAAGCATTGTGCAAATTCCAGTGCAAAGCAACAGTTTTAATGTCAAAAGAGAGTGAGGTAGTGAAACATTTGTTTGTAACAATATTAATTCATCTGAATGAGACAAGAAATGTTTCACATTTTTAACATATTATGCATACAAATAAGATGGAACATGTGCACATATTTTAAAATATTATTTGCAAATAGCAGAAGAGACCTCTTTAAAAACATGAAAAATCTTACTTTTCAAAAACATTTGGCTGGTAGTATCATTGAAATAAATAATAAAGTTATTAAATGATAAATGATTATGAATAAATTAATATAAAAGAAAGAAAGGAAGTAACACACACAGGATGCTACGAAGAATCCTTAGCTGCTTCAACAGGATTGTTGGACACAGTATTTGTACTTTTATCATCAATCTCTGAAAGAAGTAAAACATTTGCAACATTAGTGAGCATGAGAGACCATGTTGAATAAATGCATTTATTTGCAAAATAACTGATTTAAATATGTGGTGATCTTGGTGATCTTGCCACCCTTGGTGTGTTTGCCAGTCTGTTCAGGTTTCTCATGGCTGTATAGTCAGTCTGTTTGACCACCCCAGAGATCTCCACTTTTGCCACCCTGCTCCATTATTTGGGAATCCACTGTTATTGAAGACCAAGGTAAGATTAAAACCATGTCTTTATTGTAGCCTTAATTACAACCAACGTGTGTTTAGTCACTTGTGTCAAATTAACTGCTGACTTTTCGACTGCTTTGACTTAACATAAGCAATAGTGGGATTTGAACCCAGATCTCCATAATTTAAATGCTGTGTTTTATCGCCTGAGCTACAGAGCCTGAAGTGTTGACCTTAATTTAGATGGAGTTATATTGTAAGCTGTGTTGTATATAAATAAAAAGTTCAGCAATTGCTGGATTTGAACTCAAATTCACTCAAAAGTGTGTGCTATAGATCTATGGCATTACCTTTAACAATTAAAATTAAGTAACGCTGGGATTTGAACTCTGGTCTCCCTGATTAAAATGCAGCGTTTAATCTCCTGAGCCACTGAGTAATGGATTGTTTTGGATTGTTTTGGAGTGTTTTATTAAGAGCTTTGTTTTATTTGATGAAAAAAAAAACAATCTTGGGCCTTGAACCCAGACTTTCACCTATGAAAGACAAATGATCAGCCACTGAGCCACCAAAGATTGGGTTTGTTTACGGGTCATTGAGATTTTAAGATAAGCTACAGCATAAATTATAGCAATTACTTAATGTCAACCGTAGTGGGATTAAAACGCATGTCTTAAACAATGCTTTATCAAGTGAGCCACTGAGACTGAGGTAATGCATTTTTTGGATGGGGTTTTATTGAGAGCTTTGTTTTATATGAAAAATTCTTTAACAACTATGGGATTTGAGCCAAAGTGTTCATGCATTGAAAGACAAATGACTATCCACTGAGCTACAGAGTTTGTAATGATTGAATAATGTGTTTTCTGGGTCTTTTAGACTTTTAGATTAAGTGCAGCATTTTTAAGTTCTTAACATTGTCATCTTAAAGTGTCAGGTTAAAGAACATGAATTTCTTGCTTGAACTGCGTTATTTTAGATAATTTGTATAGAATAACTTAGAACAATGAAGACAGATAATAAAATCTAATTTAAGAACATACTCAACTTATTTTGAATTATATAAAAATAATTAAATAAAAATATACATTTCTTTATTTTCTAACAGTTATTGACACTGAAACAATATATAATGATATAAACTTGCAAATGCATTTCATAACAGGTAGAACACAACATACTTGATTTAAACAAAGTCATGGATAGTGAAATGGAACACTATTCTCAACAAGGGTAACACAAATTTAAACTTTATTTTAAAATTTAACACATAACTACAAAATAAAACAAAATAAGAACGACAGACAGAATAATAACTCTTATTAGCTACAAATAACTATTTAAAATATTTCATAAGAACCCACAGCTGTAACAGACACAGGTAATTAAATATTTGTTGTAATTGACAAAAGTCTCCACAGGAGGGCACAATGCATTTTTATTTGATTAATCTCGAGTTGTGGCGATGTAATTGACAAAAGTCTCCACAGGAGGGCACGGTGCATTTTAAGTTTATTATTCTCAATTTGCGTCAATGTAATTGACAATAATCACCACAGGAGGGCGCAACACATTTTTATTTAATTAATCTCGTTTTGCGGCGATGTAATTCTCAAAAAGTACCACAGGAGGGAGCAACGCATTTTAGGTTTATTAGATTTGATTTGCAGCAATATAATTGACAAAAGTCATCACAGGAGGGCGCAACGCATTTTTTATTCATCTCGAGTTGTGGCGATGTGATTGACAAAAGTCTCCACAGGAGGGCGCAACACATTTTTATTTAATTAATCTCGTTTTGCGGCGATGTAATTCTCAAAAAGTACCACAGGAGGGAGCAACGCATTTTAGGTTTATTAGATTTGATTTGCAGCAATATAATTGACAAAAGTCATCACAGGAGGGCGCAACGCATTTTTTATTCATCTCGAGTTGTGGCGATGTGATTGACAAAAGTCTCCACAGGAGGGCGCAACACATTTTTATTTTATTAATCTCGATTTGCGGCAATGTAATTCTCAGAAATTACCACAGGAGGGTGCAACGCATTTTAAGTTTATTTGACTCGATTTGTGGCGATGTAATTGACAAAAGTCTCCACAGGAGGGCACAATGCATTTTAAGTTTATTTGACTCGATTTGCATCGATGTAATTGACAATAATCACCACAGGAGGCTGCAACGCATTTTTTTAAATCTTGATTTGCAGCGATGTAATTCTCAAAAATTACCACAGGAGGGCGCAACACATTTTAGGTTTATTAGATTTGATTTGCGGCAATGTAATTGACAAAAGTCACCACAGGAGGGCGCAACACATTTTTATTTTATTAATCTCGATTTGCGGCAATGTAATTCTCAAAAAGTACCACAGGAGGGAGCAACGCATTTTAGGTTTATTAGATTTGATTTGCAGCAATGTAATTGACAAAAGTCACCACAGGAGGGCGCAACACATTTTTATTTTATTAATCTCGATTTGCGGCAATGTAATTCTCAGAAATTACCACAGGAGGGCGCAACGCATTTTAAGTTTATTTGACTCGATTTGTGGCGATGTAATTGACAAAAGTCTCCACAGGAGGGCACAATGCATTTTAAGTTTATTTGACTCGATTTGCATCGATGTAATTGACAATAATCACCACAGGAGGCTGCAACGCATTTTTTTAAATCTTGATTTGCAGCGATGTAATTCTCAAAAATTACCACAGGAGGGCGCAACACATTTTAGGTTTATTAGATTTGATTTGCGGCAATGTAATTGACAAAAGTCACCACAGGAGGGCGCAACACATTTTTATTTTATTAATCTCGATTTGCGGCAATGTAATTCTCAAAAAGTACCACAGGAGGGAGCAACGCATTTTAGGTTTATTAGATTTGATTTGCAGCAATATAATTGACAAAAGTCATCACAGGAGGGCGCAACGCATTTTTTATTCATCTCGAGTTGTGGCGATGTGATTGACAAAAGTCTCCACAGGAGGGCGCAACACATTTTTATTTTATTAATCTCGATTTGCGGCAATGTAATTCTCAGAAATTACCACAGGAGGGCGCAACGCATTTTAAGTTTATTTGACTCGATTTGTGGCGATGTAATTGACAAAAGTCTCCACAGGAGGGCACAATGCATTTTAAGTTTATTTGACTCGATTTGCATCGATGTAATTGACAATAATCACCACAGGAGGCTGCAACGCATTTTTTATTCATCTCGAGTTGTGGCGATGTGATTGACAAAAGTCTCCACAGGAGGCTGCAACGCATTTTTTTAAATCTTGATTCGCAGCGATGTAATTCTCAAAAATTACCACAGGAGGGCGCAACACATTTTAGGTTTATTAGATTTGATTTGCGGCAATGTAATTGACAAAAGTCACCACAGGAGGGCGCAACACATTTTTATTTTATTAATCTCGATTTGCGGCAATGTAATTCTCAAAAATTACCACAGGAGGGCGCAACGCATTTTAAGTTTATTAGACTCGATTTCCGGCAATGTAATTGACAAAAATTCACCACAGGAGGGCGCAACACATTTTAGGTTTATTAGATTTGATTGACAAAAGTCACCACGGGAGAGTGCAACGCCTTTTAAGTTTATTAATCTCAATTTGCGGCAATGTAATTAACAAAAGTCTCCACAGGAGGGTGCAATGCATTTTAGGTTTATTAATCTTGATTTGCAGTGATGTAATTGACAAAAATTACCACAGGAGAGCATGACACATTTAAGGTCATTAGACTTGATAGGTGACAGTTTAATTCACAAAAATCACCACAGCAGCGGGCAGCCAATTCAAGTTTATTAGACTAATTTTCAGAGTTATCATCACAGAATGACATAACCCACTTAAAGTCATTAGACTAGAACTCACAAAAATAATCACAGAACAGCATAGCAAGTTTAAAATCATTAAAATCTATATACAGCGGTATCATTCACAAAAATCACCACAGGACAGCACAGCCCATAAATCTATTAGACTTATTTTGTGGTGATATAATTAACAAAAAATAACCATAAAGAGGCAGAACACTATGCAGTTCAAGAAACTCAATTTGGGGAGGTAGTTCAAAGGAATCAGGATTCTCCACAAGGGTAGCACTAATTTAGACTTTATTTTAATATTTAACATAGAGTCACACAATTAACTTTTAAAAGAATGACAAAAAACTATAACTCCTAATAACTACAAATACATATATTTAACATTTTATAAGCAAGCACAGCTTGAACAGACAGCTAATTAAGGTTCATTAGATTCAATTGCAGCATTGTAATTCACAATGTCACCACAATGCATTTTAAGTTTTTTAGTCTCAGTTTGCAGCGATGTAATTGACAAAAGTCACCATAGGAGGGCGCAACATATTTTAGGTTTATTAATCTTGTTTTGCAGTGATGTAATTGACAAATATTACCACAAGAGAATGCAATGCATTTTAAGCTTATTAATCTTGAGTTGGAGCAATGTAATTGACAAAAGTGATGTAACTGTCAAAAATTACCACAGAAGAGCATAACACACTTAAAATCATTTGACTTGATATGTAATGATTTAATTTACACAAATCGTTACAGTACAGCACAACCCATTCAAGCCTATTAGACTTGTTTTGTGGCAATGTAATTAACAAAAATGAGCACAAAGGGGCGCAACACAATGCAGTTCAATAAACTCAATTTGGGGAGGTAGTTCAAAGGAATCGGGATTCTCCACAAGGGTAGCACTAATTTAGAATTTATTTTAATATTTAACATATTAAAGTCACACAATTAACTTTTAAAAGAATGACAAAAAACTCTAACTCCTAATAACTACAAATATCTATATTTAACATTTTATAAGCACGCACAGCTTGAACAGACAGCTAATTAAGGTTCATTAGATTCAATTGCAGCATTGTAATTCACAATGTCACCACAAGAGGACCACAATGCATTTTAAGTTTATTAGTCTCAATTTGCGGCGATGTAATTGACAAAAGTCACCACAGGACTGCGCAACGCATTTTATATGACTCGATTTGCAGCAATGTAATTGACAAAAATCACCACAGGAGGGCGCAACGTATTTTAGATCTATTAATCTCGATTTGCGGCGATGTAATTGACAAAAGTCTCTGGGAGGACGCAAAACATTTTAGGTTTATTCATCTGGATTTGCAACGATATAATTTACAAAAGTGATGTAATTGTCAAAAATTACCACAGGAATGTATGACACATTTATAGTCATTAGACTTGATATGTAACGATTTAATTCACAAAAATCATTACAATACAACGCATCCCATTTTAAGTCTATTAGACTTGTTTTGTGGTGATATAATTAACAAAAATGACCACAAAAGACTGCAACACAACGCAGTTCGTTAAACTCAATTTGGGGAGGTAGTTCAAAGGAATCAGGATTCTCCACAAGGGTAGCACTAATTTTGACTTTATTTAAATTTTTAACATAGAGTCACACAATTAACTTTTAAAAGAATGACAAAAAACTCTTATCTACAATACAATAACTACAAATACATATATTTAACATTTTATAAGCAAGCATAGCTTGAACAGACAGCTAATTAAGGTTCATTAGATTCAATTGCAGTATTGTAATTCACAATGTCACCACAAGAGGGTGCATTTTAAGTTTATAAGTCTCAATTTGCAGCAATGTAATTGACAAATGTCATCACAGGACTGCGCAACGCATTTTTATTTTATTAATAAACAACACATTTTAAGTTTATTAATCTCGATTTGCAGCGATGTAATTGACAAAAGTCACCACAGGAACGTGAAATGCATTTTAAGTTCATTAATCTCAATTTGTGGCAATGTAATTGACAAAAGTGATGTAATTATCAAAAATTACCACAAGAGAGCATGACACATTTAAGATCATTAGATTTGATATGTGATGATTTAATTCACAAACATCACCACAGAATAGTGCAGTCCATTCAAATTTATTACATTCTACTTGCAGAGTCATAATTCACAAAAATCATTACAGTGCAGTGCAGCTTATTATAAATTTATTAGACAAAAACAACCACAACAGAGCAGAACACAATGCAGTTCATTAAACTCAATTTGGGGAGGGAGTTCAAAGGAATCTGGATTCTCCACAATGGTAGCACTAATTTAGACTTTATTTTAATATTTAACATAGAGTCACACAATAAACTTTTAAAAGAATGACAAAAAACTCTAACTCCTAATAACTATAAATAACTAATAAACTAATAAATTTAACATTATATAAGCAAGCACAGCTTGAACAGACAGCTAATTAAGGTTCGTTAGATTCAATTGGTCACAATGTCACCACAAGAGGGCACAATGCATTTTAAGTTTATTAGTCTCTATTTGCAGCAATGTAATTGACAAAAGTCACCACAAAGTGCACAGTGCATTTTATTTGACTCGATTTGCAGCAATGTAATTGACAAAATTCACCACAGAAGGGCGCAACGCATTTTAAGTTTATTAATCTTGGCAATGTGATTGACAAAATTCATAGTGGCTCACAGGTAAGAGCGCTGCCGCTCAGTTCAGAGATTGCTGGTTCAATCCCAGCCAAGTCTTAACTCTGTGAAAATGCCACACATGCAAATGATATTTTTCATTTAAAGTGAAGCTATCAACAAAATACCACACAAAACACAACTCAACTGTCTAGACTTAGTGGCTCAGTTGATAAAACATTGTGTTTAAATCATGGCATTCTGAGTTTGAATCCCGTTACTGCTTATGTTAAATTTTTGGCATTTTATCCAACAAAGTACCCTAAATACCAACCTTCATTGGCGCAGCCACAGTGGCACTAGTGACTAACACATGTGGTTTGTGCATAAGGTTGAGGTAGAGGCATGGGTTTGAATCCCATTCTTGCTTATGTTGAATTGTTGGCATTATATCCAACAAAGTTTCCCAAATGCCAGCACTCAGCATGACAGTCGTGGTGGCGCTAATGACTAACACGTCTGCTTTGTGCACAAGATTGTGCTCTCATTATTGCTTATGTTAAACTGTTGCCATTATATCTCACAAAGTTTCCCAAATGCCAACACTCAATGTGACAGCCATGGTGGCGCTAATGACTAACACGTCTGCTTTGTGCACAAGGTTGTGCTAGACACATGGGTTCGAATCCCATTATTGCTTATGCTGAATTGTTGGCATTTTATCCAACAAAGTTTCCCAAATGCCAGCACTCAGCATGACAGACACGATGGCGCTAATGACTAACACGTCTGCTTTGTGCACAAGGTTGTGCTAGACACATGGGTTCGAATCCCATTATTGCTTCTGCTGAATTGTTGGCATTATATCCAACAAAGTTTCCCAAATGCCAACACTCAACGTGACAGCCACGGTGGCGCTAGTGACTAACACGTCTGCTTTGTGCACAAGGTTGTGCTAGACACATGGGTTTGAAACCCGTTATTGCTTATGTTGCATTGTTGGCATTATATCCAACAAAGTTTCCCAAATGCCAACACTCAACGTGACAGCCACGGTGGCGCCTAGTGACTAACACGTCTGCTTTGTGCACAAGGTTGTGCTAGACACATGGGTTCGAATCCCATTACTGCTTCTGCTGAATTGTTGGCATTATATCCAACAAAGTTTCCCAAATGCCAACACTCAACGTGACAGCCACGGTGGCGCTAGTGACTAACACGTCTGCTTTGTGCACAAGGTTGTGCTAGACACACGGGTTCGAATCCCATTATTGCTTCTGCTGAATTGTTGGCATTATATCCAACAAAGTTTCCCAAATGCCAACACTCAACGTGACGGCCACGGTGGCGCTAGTGACTAACACGTCTGCTTTGTGCACAAGGTTGTGCTAGACACACGGGTTCGAATCCCATTATTGCTTCTGCTGAATTGTTGGCATTATATCCAACAAAGTTTCCCAAATGCCAACACTCAACGTGACAGCCACGGTGGCGCTAGTGACTAACACGTCTGCTTTGTGCACAAGGTTGTGCTAGACACATGGGTTTGAATCCCGTTATTGCTTATGTTGCATTGTTGGCATTATATCCAACAAAGTTTCCCAAATGCCAACACTCAACGTGACAGCCACGGTGGCGCCTAGTGACTAACACGTCTGCTTTGTGCACAAGGTTGTGCTAGAAACATGGGTTCGAATCCCATTATTGCTTCTGCTGAATTGTTGGCATTATATCCAACAAAGTTTCCCAAATGCCAACACTCAACGTGACAGCCACGGTGGCGCTAGTGACTAACACGTCTGCTTTGTGCACAAGGTTGTGCTAGACACACGGGTTCGAATCCCATTATTGCTTCTGCTGAATTGTTGGCATTATATCCAACAAAGTTTCCCAAATGCCAACACTCAACGTGACAGCCACGGTGGTGCTAGTGACTAACACGTCTGCTTTGTGCACAAGGTTGTGCTAGACACACGGGTTCGAATCCCATTATTGCTTCTGCTGAATTGTTGGCATTATATCCAACAAAGTTTCCCAAATGCCAACACTCAACGTGACAGCCACGGTGGCGCTAGTGACTAACACGTCTGCTTTGTGCACAAGGTTGTGCTAGACACACGGGTTCGAATCCCATTATTGCTTCTGCTGAATTGTTGGCATTATATCCAACAAAGTTTCCCAAATGCCAACACTCAACGTGACAGCCACGGTGGCGCTAGTGACTAACACGTCTGCTTTGTGCACAAGGTTGTGCTAGACACATGGGTTTGAATCCCATTATTGCTTATGTTGCATTGTTGGCATTATATCCAACAAAGTTCCCCAAATGCCAACGCTCAATGTGACAGCCACGGTGGCGTTAGTGACTAACACGTCTGCTTTGTGCACAAGGCTGTGTTAAAAACATGTGTTCGAATCTCAACACAACTGAAAGCTTTAACTTGTTTATTGAAAAAACCCACAAGATAACTGTGAAATATAAGTTCCTTCACATGAATGAGCACGAGATCTGTGGCTCACAGGTTAAGAGCACTGCCTCACGGGTTCAGAGGTTGCTGGTTCGATTCCAGCCAGATCTCCGCGTTACGGGTGAATGGTGGAGTGTGTGTGAAGGCGCGCTGAAAGAAGGGGGATACTGATTCGGTCTCCCCCTGGAGCTTCCGGCACCATGACCAGCAGCGGTTATGCTTTAAAAAAACTGAAAAAAAAAAAATTTAGCTGTATAAAAATTTTCATCTGCCGTCCCTTCCCCACCTACTTAGGTTACCATCATTTGCTTTTCAAAGGAAGACCATTCAAAAAGAAAATGATAGTAACCTATGCATTAAACAGCAAACAACACACAGTATAAGCATTACCTGTCCATGAGCAAGATGTCCTTCATTACAGCGAATGTCTGTCCACACGTCCCAGAGCTCTGCTTCTATTGATTTCTGTAAGGTAAAGACAGAACTAACTGCTACATACTGTATAAACGAATGTGTTATAATAACTAATTAATGTTATTTGACATATATACTCACAGGCAGAGCTGGATGAACCTGATGAACTGGATCTAATGGTCCACAAGTCATGTGCACTGCGAAGATAAAATAGTAATTCTACATAAACATCATTGATATTTGCAAAAAAAAAAAAAAAAAAAGATACAATAATATGCAATTATCCTAAGAATGTTTACAGACAAAATAAACTAAATCTCATGCTAAATAACAATAAAATGCAAAATAAAGAGAGTGTAAGGTTTTGCCACCATCACTGGGCTTGATTGGTCTAAAATAGATATTCCTGCAAGAATCAGATTTATTGCTGGGTGGAGAACATGAAGAAATGCCAGATCTTTGTGACCTCAATTTGGGGCAGAAAATTAAACACCGGTCAAGCGCCAAATGTGAGTAAATGTTCTGTTAATCCACTAAATTTTGCAGTGTCACATGCCACTCTGTTGGTGATGATTTCAATGTTGATTAGCTGAATATGTACACTGTGGCATGAAGAACTTCTGTCAGTAAAGTGTCTTGCAGTAATCAAAAATGCATTTGAAAAATAACATGTGATTTGAAATTAAATGTGAAAGAAATTATTGATAGATAAATGATGTATACCATGAAGACTTTCCTTTCAACTTTAACACAAAACCTGCTTAAGTAGATTTGATTTAAATGTTTAGGTTAATACGTTTTTTTGCGATGTAATTCACCCAAATTACCACAGGAGGACCAAACCTATTTAAATTTATTAGACTTAATATGTGGCAGTGTAATTCACAAGAATCACCACAGGAGGGCTTAACCCACGTAGGTTGATTAGTCTCGATATGCGGTGGTGTAATTCACAAGAATCACCACAGGAGGGCTTAACCCACGTAGGTTGATTAGTCTCGATATGCGGTGGTGTAATTCACAAGAATCACCACAGGAGGGCTTAACCCACGTAGGTTGATTAGTCTCGATATGCGGTGGTGTAATTCACAAGAATCACCACAGGAGGGCTTAACCCACGTAGGTTGATTAGTCTCGATATGCGGTGGTGTAATTCACAAGAATCACCACAGGAGGGCTTAACCCACATAGGTTGATTTGTCTCGATATGCGGTGGTGTAATTCACAAGAATCACCACAGGAGGGCTTAACCCACATAGGTTGATTAGTCTCGATATGCGGTGGTGTAATTCACAAGAATCACCACAGGAGAGCTTAACCCACACAGGTTAATTAGTCTCGATATGCGGTGGTGTAATTCACAAGAATCACCACAGGAGGGCTTAACCCACGTAGGTTGATTAGTCTCGATATGCGGAGGTGTAATTCACAAGAGTCACCACAGGAGGGCTTAACCCACGTAGGTTGATTAGTCTCGATATGCGGTGGTGTAATTCACAAGAGTCACCACAGGAGGGCTTAACCCACGTAGGTTGATTAGTCTCGATATGCGGTGGTGTAATTCACAAGAGTCACCACAGGAGGGCTTAACCCACGTAGGTTGATTAGTCTCGATATGCGGTGGTGTAATTCACAAGAATCACCACAGGAGGGCTTAACCCACATAGGTTGATTAGTCTCGATATGCGGTGGTGTAATTCACAAGAATCACCACAGGAGGGCTTAACCCACATAGGTTGATTAGTCTCGATATGCGGTGGTGTAATTCACAAGAATCACCACAGGAGGGCTTAACCCACACAGGTTAATTAGTCTCGATATGCGGTGGTGTAATTCACAAGAATCACCACAGGAGGGCTTAACCCACGTAGGTTGATTAGTCTCGATATGCGGAGGTGTAATTCACAAGAGTCACCACAGGAGGGCTTAACCCACGTAGGTTGATTAGTCTCGATATGCGGTGGTGTAATTCACAAGAGTCACCACAGGAGGGCTTAACCCACGTAGGTTGATTAGTCTCGATATGCGGTGGTGTAATTCACAAGAGTCACCACAGGAGGGCTTAACCCACGTAGGTTGATTAGTCTCGATATGCGGTGGTGTAGTTCACAAGAGTCACCACAGGGGGGCTTAACCCACGTAGGTTGATTAGTCTCGATATGCGGTGGTGTAATTCACAAAAGTCACCACAGGAGGGCTTAACCCACGTAGGTTGATTAGTCTCGATATGCGGTGGTGTAATTCACAAGAGTCACCACAGGAGGGCTTAACCCACATAGGTTGATTAGTCTCGATATGCGGTGGTGTAATTCACAAGAGTCACCACAGGAGGGCTTAACCCACATAGGTTGATTAGTCTCGATATGCGGTGGTGTAATTCACAAGAATCACCACAGGAGGGCTTAACCCACGTAGGTTGATTAGTCTCGATATGCGGTGGTGTAGTTCACAAGAGTCACCACAGGAGGGCTTAACCCACATAGGTTGATTAGTCTCGATATGCGGTGGTGTAATTCACAAGAATCACCACAGGAGGGCTTAACCCATGTAGGTTGATTAGTCTCGATATGCTGTGGTGTAATTCACAAGAATCACCACAGGAGGGCTTAACCCACATAGGTTGATTAGTCTCGATATGCGGTGGTGTAATTCACAAGAATCACCACAGGAGGGCTTAACCCATGTAGGTTGATTAGTCTCGATATGCGGTGGTGTAGTTCACAAGAGTCACCACAGGAGGGCTTAACCCACGTAGGTTGATTAGTCTCGATATGCGGTGGTGTAATTCACAAGAATCACCACAGGAGGGCTTAACCCACGTAGGTTGATTAGTCTCGATATGCGGTGGTGTAATTCACAAGAATCACCACAGGAGGGCTTAACCCACGTAGGTTGATTAGTCTCGATATGCGGTGGTGTAATTCATAAGAATCACCACAGGAGGGCTTAACCCACGTAGGTTGATTAGTCTCGATATGCCGAGGTGTAATTCATAAGAATCACCACAGGAGGGCTTAACCCACATAGGTTGATTAGTCTCGATATGCGGTGGTGTAATTCATAAGAATCACCACAGGAGGGCTTAACCCACGTAGGTTGATTAGTCTCGATATGCGGTGGTGTAATTCATAAGAATCACCACAGGAGGGCTTAACCCACGTAGGTTGATTAGTCTCGATATGCCGAGGTGTAATTCATAAGAATCACCACAGGAGGGCTTAACCCATGTAGGTTGAAAAGACTTGATGTGCAGTAGTGTAATTCGCAGGCATAAAAGTTTTTTTTTTTTTAATCCTACAATGGTTAAAGTTATTCATCGTATGCATTTTAAAGGTTCATTGCACAAAGTTTCTGAGTACGATCTATGGTGTGGCCAACTAGTATAACAACAAACCAAATTACTGTGTGTCATTTTTAGCTTTGCAACAGTGGCCATATTCATGAAAATCTTCTGACGTTATGGAAATTCTTAATATAAAATATAAACTTAATGTATAGAACAGACATTCAAGACATTTGCAAATATGATTAAAATATGAATATGAGACAAAACTACAAAACGTCACATTTTACTATAAGGTCTTTCGACACATACATGTTTTACCAAATAAAAAGGACAGCACTTTTAGAGTTCATCCCACTATCTGATGTGAGCATAAGTATTGGATTTGAATTTGACTTTAATGCAGATGTAAGAGATTAAAAGCTAATATTTAGTTGCAGATCCCTTGTGTGCAATCACAGTCTGTGTCCCATAGACATCATCAGACTCTTGGTCTCATGCTTTGAAATGCTTCTTCGAAGTCTTTAATGCAGCCAATTCCAGCTGTTGCTTGTTTTGGGGAGTTTCTGCCTTTAGTCTCCTCTTCAGCTGGTAAAATTCATGTTCAATCGGATTTAAATCTGGAGATTGATTAGGGCAATCTAAGACTTTCCATTTCTTTGCCTTGATAAACTCCTTGACTGAACTGGCAGGGTGTTTTGGGTTATTGACCTGATCCAATATGAAGTACTTTCTGATGAATCTGGTGGCATTTTCTTGATTATTGGTAGCCAAGATGGTTTTGTACCCTTCCAAATTCATTCTGTTACTCATACATTAAGTCAGGGGTCCCCAAACTAAGGCCCGGGGGCCAAATGCGGCCTGCCCCCACATTTGGACCGGCCCTCTGAACAATGCCAGAGATATATTTTTGTTAAATGTGAGCTAAATCATCACAATTAAAAGAACCAAAGACTTAAACTACTTCACTCTGTGTGCATTAAATGTATTTAATAGACAAGTTTTACAATTTGAGTTGAATTACTGAAATAAATGAACTTTTCCATGACATTCTAATTTACTGAGAAGCACCTGTATATCTTTTGAAAAGAAATGATCATTTGTCTGTCTGGTGCATAAAAAAATAATAAACTATTCTAGCATTAAAAGGTATAATAAATACAGGTAAAACCATAATAAAATAATAATAATAATAATAATAATAATAATAATAATAATAGTAGTCCAGCCCATGGAATTTTCTTTTATAAACCGACCCGGCCCCCCATTAAAGAAAAGAAAATTATGTGGCCCTCTCAGAAAAAAAGTTTGGGGACCCCTGCATTAAATCATCATTAAAATTGAGAGGGACTATTCCCGAAGCAGCCAGCATGCCCACACCAGGGCACCACTTCCACCATGCTTTACAGATGAGGTTGTATGCCTGGGATCATTTGCAGTTCCCTTTTTTCTCCACACTTTTGCTTTCCCAACACTTAGATAAAGGTTAAACTTTGTCTCATTGGTCCATAAACTCCAAAACTCTACTGGCTCACCTTTGTGCTTTTTTGCTAACTCTAATCTTGCCTTTCTATTTTTGGTGTTGATCAGAGGTTTGCATCTTGCTGTAGTCTCTGCAATTCTGAGTCAGTCTTCTTCGGATAGTAGATCTTGTCAGAGCTTGTTGTCAATTTTACAGACACGTATATTTGGGGTAATTTTATGATATGCCTGTCATCAACTCCTGTTGTTTTTCTCAGCCGATCAGGTCGTTGTTGGCTGCTGATGTCTCCGGTGGTCTCCAAACTCTTGCTTTCTCTATGCCCTTTGTTTTTCCTATAGTTCTATTTGATTTCCTATTTTCACATTCCCTGCTTTTAATATCTGAAGAATTAATGCAAAAGGACACAGCTGATCCTGTGAGGCAATACTTATGCTCACATCAGATAGGGGGGATGAATCTGATCTTCTTAGTTGGTAAAACATGTATGTGTTGAATCCCCCAATAATTAAATGTGACATTCTGTATTTTTTTCTCATATTTATCTTTTATTCATATTACAGATTTCTGTACTCCACAGCAAACAGAACAATTTTGTCTTTACTCTTCCAATACATATGGAGGGCATCATATATACATATAAAATATATAATCATCTGAAAGCTTTCCATTGATGTATTTTTTTTTAGGATAGGACAATATTTGGCCGAGATACAACAGTTTTGCCTTTAAAGTTGTCCAAATGAATTTCTTAGGAATATATTTACGATAGGAAATTTACAAAATATCTTCATGGAACATAATCTTTACTTAATATCGTAATCATTTTTGGCATACTAGGAAAATTTTTAATTTTGACCCATACAATGTATGGTTGGCTATTGCTACAAATATACCTGTGCCACTTACAACTGGTTTTGTGGTCCAGGGTCACATATAGGAGTAAGTGTAGTAGTAAGTAGTAAATGTAGTATATGTAATGTAGAAAATGTAGAGTCCCA
>NC_133364.1:7817484-7853363 GCF_049309525.1 Garra rufa
ACTTAATATAAAATCCCATAATCAACCCTAAACCAAAAATGTATAAGCTATGTTAACTATAAATAACTGTATTTATTGTCTTTTATAAACAAAGACACAGCTAATTAAATATTCATCGCCCCAACCAATAACTGCGTACTCAGTGTTATCCAAGTCGTATTCGACTTCACACAACGCCACACAGTTGACTAGCATCTGACATAAAACTATGTGTCAGTTTGGAGATTTTATCTGGTATGAGAGCAGCCACCTGAATCGACATGGTTTCTCCAGAACGGCTGAACAAGCCAAACGGTGCAGCTGTTTCATGATTGGCTGGACTCACTAATGACAAGTACGACGTTTCATGTTTACTCTGATGTCTTTAATTATGTTGTAATCATGTAATCATGATGTTCGAATCCCATTATTGCTTCTGCTGAATTGTTGGCATTATATCCAACAAAGTTTCCCAAATGCCAGCACTCAGCATGACAGTCGTGGTAGCGCTAATGACTAACACGTCTGCTTTGTGCACAAGATTGTGCTAGAGACGTGGATTCAAATCCCATTATTGCTTATGTTAAACTGTTGCCATTATATCCCACAAAGTTTCCCAAATGCCAACACTCAATGGGACAGCCACGGTGGCGTAAATGACTAACACGTCTGCTTTGTGCACAAGGTTGTGCTAGACACATGGGTTCGAATCCCATCATTGCTTCTGCTTAATTGTTGGCATTATAGCCAACAAAGTTTCCCAAATGCCAACACTCAACGTGACAGCCACGGTGGCGCTAATGACTAACACGTCTGCTTTGTGCACAAGGTTTTGCTAGGACACATGGGTTCGAATCCCATTATTGCTTCTGCTGAATTGTTGGCATTATATCCAACAAAGTTTCCCAAATGCCAACACTCAGCATGACAGTCGTGGTGGCGTTAATGACTAACACGTCTGCCTTGTGCACAAGGTTTTGCTAGACACATGGGTTCGAATCCCATTATTGCTTCTGCTGAATTGTTGGCATTATATCCAACAAAGTTTCCCAAATGCCAGCACTCAGCATGACAGTCGTGGTGGCGTTAATGACTAACACGTCTGCTTTGTGCACAAGGTTGTGCTAGACACATGGGTTTGAATCCCATTATTGCTTCTGCTGAATTGTTGGCATTATATCCAACAAAGTTTCCCAAATGCCAGCACTCAGCATGACAGCCACGATGGCGCTAATGACTAACACGTCTGCTTTGTGCACAAGGTTGTGCTAGACACATGGGTTCGAATCCCATTATTGCTTCTGCTGAATTGTTGGCATTATATCCAACAAAGTTTCCCAAATGCCAGCACTCAGCATGACAGCCACGATGGCGCTAATGACTAACACGTCTGCTTTGTGCACAAGGTTTTGCTAGACACATGGGTTTGAATCCCATTATTGCTTCTGCTGAATTGTTGGCATTATATCCAACAAAGTTCCCCAAATGCCAACGCTCAATGTGACAGCCACGGTGGCGCTAGTGACTAACACGTCTGCTTTGTGCACAAGGTTGTGCTAGACACACGGGTTCGAATCCCATTATTGCTTCTGCTGAATTGTTGGCATTATATCCAACAAAGTTTCCCAAATGCCAGCACTCAGCATGACAGCCACGATGGCGCTAATGACTAACACGTCTGCTTTGTGCACAAGGTTGTGCTAGACACATGGGTTTGAATCCCATTATTGCTTCTGCTGAATTGTTGGCATTATATCCAACAAAGTTCCCCAAATGCCAACACTCAATGTGACAGCCACGGTGGTGCTAGTGACTAACACGTGTGCTTTGTGCACAAGGCTGTGTTAAAAACATGTGTTCGAATCTCAACACAACTGAAAGCTTTAACTTGTTTATTGAAAAAACCCACAAGATAACTGTGAAATATAAGTTCCTTCACATGAATGAGCACGAGATCTGTGGCTCACAGGTTAAGAGCACTGCCTCACGGGTTCAGAGGTTGCTGGTTCGATTCCAGCCAGATCTCCGCGTTACGGGTGAATGGTGGAGTGTGTGTGAAGGCGCGCCGAAAGAAGGGGGATACTGATTCGGTCTCCCCCTGGAGCTTCCGGCACCATGACCAGCAGTGGTTATGCCTTTAAAAAAAACTGAAAAAAAAAAAATTTAGCTGTATAAAAATTTTCATCTGCCGTCCCTTCCCCACCTACTTAGGTTACCATCATTTGCTTTTCAAAGGAAGACCATTCAAAAAGAAAATGATAGTAACCTATGCATTAAACAGCAAACAACACACAGTATAATCATTACCTGTCCATGAGCAAGATGTCCTTCATTACAGCGAATGTCTGTCCACACGTCCCCAGAGCTCTGCTTCTATTGATTTCTGTAAGGTAAAGACAGAACTAACTGTATAACATACTGTATAAACGAATGTGTTATAATAACTAATTAATGTTATTTGACATATATACTCACAGGCAGAGCTGGATGAACCTGATGAACTGGATCTAATGGTCCACAAGTCATGTGCACTGCAAAGATAAAATAGTAATTCTACATAAACATCATTGATATTTGCAAAAAAAAAAAGATACAATAATATGCAATTATCCTAAGAATGTTTACAGACAAAATAAACTAAATCTCATGCTAAATAACAATAAAATGCAAAATAAAGAGAGTGTAAGGTTTTGCCACCATCACTGGGCTTGATTGGTCTAAAATAGATATTCCTGCAAGAATCAGATTTATTGCTGGGTGGAGAACATGAAGAAATGCCAGATCTTTGTGAGTCTCAATGCGTTGGGGCAGAAAATTAAACACCGGTCAAGCGCCAAATGTGAGTAAATGTTCTGTTAATCCACTAAATTTTGCAGTGTCACATGCCACTCTGTTGGTGATGATTTCAATGTTGATTAGCTGAATATGTACACAGGAGGCTTAACCCACGTAGGTTGATTAGTCTCGATATGCGGTGCGGTGGTGTAATTCACAAGAATCACCACAGGAGGGCTTAACCCACGTAGGTTGATTAGTCTCGATATGCGGTGGTGTAATTCACAAGAATCACCACAGGAGGGCTTAACCCACATAGGTTGATTAGTCTCGATATGCGGTGGTGTAATTCACAAGAATCACCACAGGAGGGCTTAACCCACGTAGGTTGATTAGTCTCCATATGCGGTGGTGTAATTCACAAGAGTCACCACAGGAGGGCTTAACCCACGTAGATTGATTAGTCTCGATATGCGGTGGTGTAGTTCACAAGAATCACCACAGGAGGGCTTAACCCACGTAGGTTGATTAGTCTCGATATGCGGTGGTGTAGTTCACAAGAATCACCACAGGAGGGCTTAACCCACGTAGATTGATTAGTCTCGATATGCGGTGGTGTAGTTCACAAGAATCACCACAGGAGGGCTTAACCCACGTAGGTTGATTAGTCTCGATATGCGGTGGTGTAGTTCATAAGAATCACCACAGGAGGGCTTAACCCACGTAGGTTGATTAGTCTCGATATG
The DNA here is from genome assembly GCF_049309525.1 of Garra rufa. Lineage (NCBI taxonomy): Eukaryota > Metazoa > Chordata > Actinopteri > Cypriniformes > Cyprinidae > Garra > Garra rufa. The sequence goes on from NC_133364.1 coordinate 7,820,985, forward strand.
CGGTGGTGTAATTCACAAGAGTCACCACAGGAGGGCTTAACCCACGTAGATTGATTAGTCTCGATATGCGGTGGTGTAATTCACAAGAGTCACCACAGGAGGGCTTAACCCACGTAGGTTGATTAGTCTCGATATGCGGTGGTGTAATTCACAAGAATCACCACAGGAGGGCTTAACCCACGTAGGTTGATTAGTCTCGATATGCTGTGGTGTAATTCACAAGAATCACCACAGGAGGGCTTAACCCACATAGGTTGATTAGTCTCGATATGCTGTGGTGTAATTCACAAGAATCACCACAGGAGGGCTTAACCCACATAGGTTGATTAGTCTCGATATGCTGTGGTGTAATTCACAAGAATCACCACAGGAGGGCTTAACCCACATAGGTTGATTAGTCTCGATATGCTGTGGTGTAATTCACAAGAATCACCACAGGAGGGCTTAACCCACATAGGTTGATTAGTCTCGATATGCGGTGGTGTAATTCACAAGAATCACCACAGGAGGGCTTAACCCACATAGGTTGATTAGTCTCGATATGCTGTGGTGTAATTCACAAGAATCACCACAGGAGGGCTTAACCCACATAGGTTGATTAGTCTCGATATGCGGTGGTGTAATTCACAAGAATCACCACAGGAGGGCTTAACCCACATAGGTTGATTAGTCTCGATATGCGGTGGTGTAATTCACAAGAATCACCACAGGAGGGCTTAACCCACGTAGGTTGATTAGTCTCGATATGCGGTGGTGTAATTCACAAGAATCACCACAGGAGGGCTTAACCCACATAGGTTGATTAGTCTCGATATGCGGTGGTGTAATTCACAAGAATCACCACAGGAGGGCTTAACCCATGTAGGTTGAAAAGACTTGATGTGCAGTAGTGTAATTCGCAGGCATAAAAGTTTTTTTTTTTTAATCCTACAATGGTTAAAGTTATTCATCGTATGCATTTTAAAGGTTCATTGCACAAAGTTTCTGAGTACGATCTATGGTGTGGCCAACTAGTATAACAACAAACCAAATTACTGTGTGTCATTTTTAGCTTTGCAACAGTGGCCATATTCATGAAAATCTTCTGACGTTATGGAAATTCTTAATATAAAATATAAACTTAATGTATAGAACAGACATTCAAGACATTTGCAAATATGATTAAAATATGAATATGAGACAAAACTACAAAACGTCACATTTTACTATAAGGTCTTTCGACACATACATGTTTTACCAAATAAAAAGGACAGCACTTTTAGAGTTCATCCCACTATCTGATGTGAGCATAAGTATTGGATTTGAATTTGACTTTAATGCAGATGTAAGAGATTAAAAGCTAATATTTAGTTGCAGATCCCTTGTGTGCAATCACAGTCTGTGACCCATAGACATCATCAGACTCTTGGTCTCATGCTTTGAAATGCTTCTTCGAAGCCTTTAATGCAGCCAATTCCAGCTGTTGCTTGTTTTGGGGAGTTTCTGCCTTTAGTCTCCTCTTCAGCTGGTAAAATTCATGTTCAATCGGATTTAAATCTGGAGATTGATTAGGGCAATCTAAGACTTTCCATTTCTTTGCCTTGATAAACTCCTTGACTGAACTGGCAGGGTGTTTTGGGTTATTGACCTGATCCAATATGAAGTACTTTCTGATGAATCTGGTGGCATTTTCTTGATTATTGGTAGCCAAGATGGTTTTGTACCCTTCCAAATTCATTCTGTTACTCATACATTAAGTCAGGGGTCCCCAAACTAAGGCCCGGGGGCCAAATGCGGCCTGCCCCCACATTTGGACCGGCCCTCTGAACAATGCCAGAGATATATTTTTGTTAAATGTGAGCTAAATCATCACAATTAAAAGAACCAAAGACTTAAACTACTTCACTCTGTGTGCATTAAATGTATTTAATAGACAAGTTTTACAATTTGAGTTGAATTACTGAAATAAAGGAACTTTTCCATGACATTCTAATTTACTGAGAAGCACCTGTATATCTTTTGAAAAGAAATGATCATTTGTCTGTCTGGTGCATAAAAAAATAATAAACTATTCTAGCATTAAAAGGTATAATAAATACAGGTAAAACCATAATAAAATAATAATAATAATAATAATAATAGTAGTCCAGCCCATGGAATTTTCTTTTATAAACCGACCCGGCCCCCCATTAAAGAAAAGAAAATTATGTGGCCCTCTCATAATTAATCTCAAAAAAGTTTGGGGACCCCTGCATTAAATCATCATTAAAATTGAGAGGGACTATTCCCGAAGCAGCCAGAATGCCCACACCAGGGCACCACTTCCACCATGCTTTACAGATGAGGTTGTATGCCTGGGATCATTTGCAGTTCCCTTTTTTCTCCACACTTTTGCTTTCCCAATACTTAGATAAAGGTTAAACTTTGTCTCATTGGTCCATAAACTCCAAAACTCTGCTGGCTCACCTTTGTGCTTTTTTGCTAACTCTAATCTTGCCTTTCTATTTTTGGTGTTGATCAGAGGTTTGTATCTTGCTGTAGTCTCTGCAATTCTGAGTCAGTCTTCTTCGGATAGTAGATCTTGTCAGAGCATCACCCCAGCTTTCTGGAGCTTGTTGTCAATTTTACAGACATGTATATTTGGGGTAATTTTATGATATGCCTGTCATCAACTCCTGTTGTTTTTCTCAGCCGATCAGGTCGTTGTTGGCTGCTGATGTCTCCGGTGGTCTCCAAACTCTTGCTTTCTCTATGCCCTTTGTTTTTCCTATAGTTCTATTTGATTTCCTATTTTCACATTCCCTGCTTTTAATATCTGAAGAATTAATGCAAAAGGACACAGCTGATCCTGTGAGGCAATACTTATGCTCACATCAGATAGGGGGGATGAATCTGATCTTCTTAGTTGGTAAAACATGTATGTGTTGAATCCCCCAATAATTAAATGTGACATTCTGTATTTTTTTCTCATATTTATCTTTTATTCATATTACAGATTTCTGTACTCCACAACAAACAGAACAATTTTGTCTTTACTCTTCCAATACATATGGAGGGCATCATATATACATATAAAATATATAATCATCTGAAAGCTTTCCATTGATGTATTTTTTTTTAGGATAGGACAATATTTGGCCGAGATACAACAGTTTTGCCTTTAAAGTTGTCCAAATGAATTTCTTAGGAATATATTTACGATAGGAAATTTACAAAATATCTTCATGGAACATAATCTTTACTTAATATCGTAATCATTTTTGGCATACTAGGAAATTTTTTAATTTTGACCCATACAATGTATGGTTGGCTATTGCTACAAATATACCTGTGCCACTTACAACTGGTTTTGTGGTCCAGGGTCACATATAGGAGTAAGTGTAGTAGTAAGTAGTAAATGTAGTATATGTAATGTAGAAAATGTAGAGTCCCATTTATTTAAAGGAAAAAAAAAATCTGCATGTTATAAATCATAAATGTAAATGATACTTTATACAGAATATGGACCTCAGATCTGTTGGATTCTGCTTTTGTTTTTGTCTTTCTGCTTTACAACTGTGGACAGAGCTATATGCAATTTAGTAGTAGTACTAGTTGTAGTAGTAGACCAGTTTCCCACATAGTACAAAAATAAATATATTTTATTGGCCTATATATTTTTGTTCTGTTCAAGCCTGTGAGCAATATGACTGGTAATCTATCTGAGGGATAGTTAGCTACCAATATAGATGGTAGGGAACATGCAACTAGTACAACTTTAAGCTTGAGTATTTTGCTAATTTGCAGAATTATGATGAAAAAAATTAACAGTTGATCCTTAAAACCTCAAACAGGGGTGTGTAATTGAACCCACATATAGACCGATGAAAACATATCAACTAAATTATTCATTTGTGAATTCAACTAATCCGATCAATATACTGACTTAATGTAGACGAGAAAATAACTAAATAAACTAAAATAAAAATAATAGTTATTGTTATTAAATAAAAAAATAAATAATACAAATCCTTGTGTTTGCACACATTTGGCGAATAAAGCTCATTCTAATTCTGAACTACATACACAGTTCATATCATGAATGCCTATAAAAAAACGACTGAGCTAATAAAAAATATTTATGGGGAATATAACGTGTTTATGTGTTGCTTCGTGAAAACGTATTAAACGTCTGAATGTATTTAACAAATATAGCAGCTAATCCACTTCGTCTCCGTTTTCAGATCAACTACAAGCGGCTAATCTCGCGGATCGGTTGTCAAAAAGTCCAATACAAGCAGGTCCTTTTCGATTTGTCAGGTACAAAGCGCAGTTGTCTATCCGCTCCACTAGGCGGCTTTAAGCGAGCTTCACTCTCAGCCTGATTCCATTAGATCAGTGACAACAATGTCACAGTGTCAACTAGTACAGGTTCTGCAGACCACAGCTCAGTGACAGACTCTTAATGTCACTCAATTACAGCCCGCGAGCAAACAAACAGCGGTAAAGTGCAGGAATCTCCGCAGCAGAATGACAGATCGCTCAGGTGTGATGCTACACGTGTCTCTGATGTGTTTGTTTTGTTCGCGGTGTATCTGCACATCTCTCACCTGCGCTCAACACCTGCTGCTCCTCCGGACACTTCTTCACATTCACAGAGATTCAGATCTTCTATAAAGGTAAGTCTGCTCTTATATTTACAGTTGAGGAACTACAGAGTGCTTGTGCTACTAGCCGGTTGCAGATGGTGTTTGGAGGAGGGACTTGCTCTAGAAAGTATTTGATTGGACTAATTTTGTCTAGAGAACGTGTAGTCTACCTTTTTTACTTGAATTTGCTAAAAACATACTTTCACTATAATAATGGCATTAAAGCGAATAGACATGGGCTGAAAGCCATAGCATTTGAGATTTTAAGTAGTCATAAAATCTTGTTGATGAGAATAATTGTCATTAGACCATTATATGTGTCACTAGTTATTGATATGAGCATTGTCATATTATTGTAGTGTTACTGATGGACTGTATTCATGTTTGTTAATAGAGTGGGTTGGTGTTTTGTGAAGCTCTGCTGGTTCTGGCTGTGATTTGTATAATATGAGTAAAGCTTAGATCTATTAAATGGCATTTTCAGATGTCAAACTGCATTACATTTTCAGGTAAAATGTTTGTTAAATATTGAAAGAGTTGTCAGAAAATTAGAGATGGTGAAACTGAAGTCATGCAACTGTGTTTTAATCCGTTCATAGTCTGGGTTTAACTGTTTAATAATGGTAATCTGGTCATGGACAGGTAAAGCTAATAATATTTTTCTAAAATAATTTTAATACTATATATTATTTGATCTAATATTTACATATCATTTTAAATATTAATGGAGTATTGTATCTAGACACAAACTTTTTATTAATTTATTTTTTGGTATTATTATTTATTTAATTGTACATAGAAACAAATTTTATTCAAATCTTTACATTTATTTCTTAACACTTGCAACAGTCATTGTTTTAATATTCTACGTGTATATATATATATATATATGTTAAATGTGTTTACATTTATTATTAAGATTAATTCAAATGTGTTTTATATGTAATTATTTAATTTTTAATAAGGATTTTTTGCAATCAATTTTTTTAAATGTTATATTTTTTAAATGTTATATTTCTAATTATTAACTTATTTTTTACTAATTATATTGAGCATTAAAAATTAAATTAAATTCAACATATACAAACAATATTTATTTATATAATATAAAAATATAAATATAAAATATATGTTTAATATAAAATCCTAATGTTAATATTTTAATTCTGGATATTTACTTAAATGAAATATTATTAATTAAGTATATATATATATATATAAAAAATATTTTAGATGTGTCAATTCGTTTATTAATCCTGGTTGTAATTTTTTTAAATTAAAATATTTATTTAATATATTTAATATAAAATCCTGATGTTAATATTTTAATTCAGAATATTTTTTTTGTTTTTTATTTAATTGTAACCTTTAATTGTAGACCATTTTTATTTATTTATTTATTTTATTCAATTTAATTAAAATTTTTTTTTTTGAATGTGTGTAAATGTGTTTATTTCTTATAGTACCTCAATATAACTCTTAGTGTGAGGTGGTGTGGATGAGTGGTCAGTGCGCATGGCACAAGAACTCAACCCAGTGTAGCAGATGTGGGTTCAAATCCCCCCTCTGCTGCAGATGTGAATGAGGAAGCCATTTTTTCGCAAATTTAGCAGCAAAAAAAAAATTTTTTTTATTTGTTTACATTTTTTTTTCTTTCCCTTTTTGGCATCTCCTCACTCTGGCCCCTCCTCTCTCCTCCTCCTTTGCCATCTCCACCTTTCTCAAGCCCGCCTCTTTCATCTTTCTCTGCCATCATCTCTCAGTCATCGTACTGCCCCAGGTATGTTTTTCAGTTAGTCCGTGTTTCACATGGCTGTGTAGCCAGTTTGTTTTACCACTCCGGGTATTTTAGCCAGTATGCCTCTGGCTTTCTGTTTTACCGCCCCTTTGTTTGGTGTGGGGTTTGAACCCACATCTCTCTGTAATCTTATCAGCCATTAACGTGTGTTCAGCCACTAGTGCCATTGTGGCTTTCACACCAGCTGCTGACATTTGGGCCACTTTGTTGGATATAAGATCAACAATTTAACATAAGCAATAGTGGGAATTGAACCCCGGTCTCCATGATTAAAGCGTAATACTTTACTATCTGAGCCACAGAGTCTGGGGAGTTGAACTGGATTTGGATGAGGTTATATTGATAGCTGTGTTGTATATAATGAAAACTTCTGAAGTTGCTGGGTTCTAACCCGGACTGTCATGCATGAAAGACATGTGATTATCCACTGCGCCACAGAAGCTGTGAAACGGTGTGGTGTTTTCGAGATTGATCTATTCAGTCACTTATAGAAACAACAATAAGAAACAGTGAGGTTCGAACCCGGGTCTCCATGATTAAAACGCAAAGCTTTACCACCTGAGCTACAAAGCCTGGAGTGCTGTTTGTGATTCAGATGGAGTTGTATTGACAGCTGTGTTGTATATAATGAAAACTTTAGGAGCTGTTGGGTTCGAACCCAGACTGTCATGCATGAAAGACATGTGATTATCCACTGTGCTACAGAAGCTGTGGAAAAGTGTGGTGTTTTTGAGATTGATCTATTTAATCACTTATAGAAACAACAATAAGAAACAGTGGGGTTCGAACCCGGCTCTCCATGATTAAAATGCAAAGCTTTACCATCTGAGCTACAGAGCATATTGTTTTCAATTCAGATGGGCTTTTATTGACAGCTGTGTTGTATGTAAAGAAAAACCTTAGTAGTAGTTGGGTTCGAACCCAGACTGTCACACATGAAAGATTGATGATTGTCCACTGCGCCACAGAAGCTGCAATGTGAAGTTGTGTTTTTGATTTGGATTTATTCAAATATTTGTACAAACAATTTCAAATAACAAACAGCGGGGTTTGAACTCAGGTCTTCATGTTTAAAACACAACGCTTTACCATCTGCGCCACTGAGTCTGTAGTGCTGTTTTACATTGTTTTGTGGCATAAAGTGTAGCAAGAACTTGTTGTAAGCAATAATGGGATTTGAACCAAGAAGTTCATGTACTAAAAAGCAAATGATTATCCACTGAGCCACAGCTTTAGACAGGAGGAAGTTGTGTTTTTTAAACTGTTATTTAGTCTTTCAATTGAAATACAGACTTTTTTTTTAATTTCTTGGCATTGTTATATTAAAGTACAAGTTAAAGAACATGAAGTGCTTAATAAATGATGAAAGGCACTTCAGTAATTGTGGGATTTGAACCCAGACTTTCTTGTACCAAAACGCAAATAAGTAACCGCTGTGCCACAGGGGTTGTGAGGCTGAGATGTTCTGATTTGGGTGTATGGCATTTCCTATAGCAACAATATATAATAAGGAATAAAGGGTTTCGAACCCATGACTTCATGTTTAAAAACACAGATGTTTATCTCTTGTGCCACTGAGTCTGCAGAGCAGTAAAGGGTTTTGGATGTGCATGTATTTTTTTAATTTTCTTAAGCTACAGCATAAATTATAGCAAGAATGTGACGTTTGTAAAAGCGGGATTCGAAACCAGGTCTCTATGTTTAAAACACAAGACTTTACCACTTGAGCCACTGAGCCTGCAGAGCTGACAAGGCTTTTGGGTGTGGTTTTATTGAAAGTTTGATTTAAATGGTAAGAAATTTAGCAAACGAGATTTGAACCAAGACTTTCATGTAGCAAAAAGCAAAGAGTTATCCACTGAGCCACAGAAGCTGAGTACATTGGTAGGTGGTTTTTTAACAGCCGTTTAGACTTTCAGTTGGAATACCGATTTTTGTCATTGTTATCTTTGCAAAGTACAAGTTAAAGAACATCATTTGCTTAAGAAATTATGTAAAGCACTTTGGTAATTGTGAGATTTGAACCTAGACTTTCTTGTATCAAAATGCAAAGAACTAACCTCTGCACCACAGAGGTTAAGATGTGGCTTTATGTAAAATTTTGGTTTATGGCATTACCAATAGCAAAAAAAAAAAAAAAAAAGATGGACATTAATGTTTTTCTCTATAACTCAGGGCGTCATGTTTAAAACACACATAAGTACAAGTTAAAGAACGTAAATTGCCTAATAAACTAGTTTACATTTTTTGATGTACACACAATAAATAACTTCATTTTTTTTAAGGTTGATAAAAAAAAAGTTAGCTTTGATATTTTTTTCTTTTTAAATTTAATTTCTTACAATGCATCAGTAGTCATAAGTATGATTTCTTATATTTAAATTCATGTGTGTAGAAGTCAGATTATACTGGCACTGTTCTTGCGCAGTTATTGTTTCAGTCAGTATTCTAACCTAACTTAAATTCTAATTTTGTATATAGACTTAAGACTTTAACTTCAATAAAACAAAAAACAATTCCTTAATTTTAACAAGCATCAACAAAACACTGTCATTATATTAACCAAACAATGTAACCATCCATGAGGTCAAATGTAGTTTATAGGAACACTAATCTCAACAAGGGTAACAAAACTAAATTAAACATTTTGTAAAAACTTAATATAAAACCCCATAATCAACCCTAAACCAAAAATGTATAAGCTATATTAACTATAAATAACTGTATTTATTGTCTTTTATAAACAAAGACACAGCTAATTAAATATTCATCGTCCCAACCAATCACTGCGTACTCAGTGTTATCCAAGTCATATTCGACTTCACACAACGCCACACAGTTGACTAGCATCTGACATAAAACTATGTGTCAGTTTGGAGATTTTATCTGGTATGAGAGCAGCCACCTGAATCGACATGGTTTCTCCAGAACGGCAGAACAAGCCAAACGGTGCAGCTGTTTCATGATTGGCTGGACTCACTAATGACAAGTACGACGTTTCATGTTTACTCTGATGTCTTTAATTATGTTGTAATCATGTAATCATGATGTTATAATGTGACAGGTTTATTCAAATAAAGCTATTAAAAACCTTTTAAAATGTAGACCTGTTTTTTTCTGTCTTGAGGTCTCTAAACTATTTCTATAAACTAGTTCAGAGATCCACGGTATCAGTTCCACATGAGCATATCAGTGATTAGCTACACCTGGAGGATCTAATCAAGCCTACCTCACCTTTATCAACTCATTCTGAGCAAATCGTGTCTAATCAACTTAAATGGGTTGCGCCCTCCTGTGGTGATTTTGGAGAATTACACCACTGCAAATCTAGTCTATTAACATACATGCGTTGCGCCCTCCTGTGGTGATTTTGGAGAATTACACCACTGCAAATCGAGTCTATTAACATACATGCGTTGCGCCCTCCTGTGGTGATTTTGGAGAATTACACCACTGCAAATCGAGTCTATTAACATACATGCGTTGCGCCCTCCTGTGGTGATTTTGGAGAATTACACCACTGCAAATCGAGTCTATTAACATACATGCGTTGCGCCCTCCTGTGGTGATTTTGGAGAATTACACCACTGCAAATCGAGTCTATTAACATACATGCGTTGCGCCCTCCTGTGGTGATTTTGGAGAATTACACCACTGCAAATCGAGTCTATTAACATACATGCGTTGCGCCCTCCTGTGGTGATTTTGGAGAATTACACCACTGCAAATCGAGTCTATTAACATACATGCGTTGCGCCCTCCTGTGGTGATTTTTATGAATTACACCACTGCAAATCGAGTCTATTAACATAAATGGGTTGCGCCCTCCTGTGGTGATTTTTATGAATTACATCACTGCAAATCGAGTCTATTAACGTAAATGGGTTGCGCCCTCCTGTGGTGATTTTTATGAATTACATCACTGCAAATCGAGTCTATTAACGTAAATGGGTTGCGCCCTCCTGTGGTGATTTTTATGAATTACACCACTGCAAATCGAGTCTATTAATGTAAATGGGTTGCGCCCTCCTGTGGTGATTACCAATTAGCAAAAAAAAAAAAAGAAAGATGGACATTAATGTTTTTCTCTATAACTCAGGGCGTCATGTTTAAAACACACATAAGTACAGGTTAAAGAACGTAAATTGCCTAATAAACTAGTTTACATTTTTTGATGTACACACAATAAATAACTTCATATTTTTTTAAGGTTGATAAAAAAAGTTAGCTTTGATATTTTTTTCTTTTTAAATTTAATTTCTTACATCAGTAGTCATAAGAATGATTTCTTATATTTAAATTCATGTGTGTAGAAGTCAGATTATACTGGCACTGTTCTTGTTATTGTTTCAGTCAGTATTCTAACCTAACTTAAATTCTAATTTTGTATATAGACTTAAGACTTTAACTTCAATAAAACAAAAAACAATTCCTTAATTTTAACAAGCATCAATAAAACACTGTCATTATATTAACCAAACGATGTAACCATCCATGAGGTCAAATGTAGTTTATAGGAACACTAATCTCAACAAGGGTAACAAAACTAAATTAAACATTTTGTAAAAACTTAATATAAAACCCCATAATCAACCCTAAACCAAACATGTATAAGGTATGTTAACTATAAATAATTGTATTTATAGCTGTTTATAAACAAAGACACAGCTAATTAAATATTCATCGCCCCAACCAATCACTGCGTACTCAGTGTTATCCAAGTCCTATTCGACTTCACACAACGCCACACAGTTGACTAGCATCTGACATAAAACTATGTGTCAGTTTGGAGATTTTATCTGGTATGAGAGCAGCCACCTGAATCGACATGGTTTCTCCAGAACGGCAGAACAAGCCAAACGGTGCAGCTGTTTCATGATTGGCTGGACTCACTAATGACAAGTACAACGTTTCATGTTTACTCTGATGTCTTTAATTATGTTGTAATCATGTAATCATGATGTTATAATGTGACAGGTTTATTCAAATAAAGCTATTAAAAACCTTTTAAAATGTAGACCTGTTTTTTTCTGTCTTGAGGTCTCTAAACTATTACTATAAACTAGTTCAGAGATCCACGGTATCAGTTCCACATGAGCATATCAGTGATTAGCTACACCTGGAGGATCTAATCAAGCCTACCTCACCTTTATCAACTCATTCTGAGCAAATCGAGTGTAATCAACTTAAATGGGTTGCGCCCTCCTGTGGTGATTTTTATGAATTACACCACTGCAAATCGAGTCTATTAACGTAAATGGGTTGCGCCCTCCTGTGGTGATTTTTGTTAATTACACCACTGCAAATCGAGTCTATTAACGTAAATGGGTTGCGCCCTCCTGTGGTGATTTTTATGAATTACACCACTGCAAATCGAGTCTATTAACGTAAATGGGTTGCGCCCTCCTGTGGTGATTTTTGTTAATTACACCACTGCAAATCGAGTCTAATTAACTAAAATGGGTTCTGCAAAACAAGTCTATTCAACTTTAATTGGTTGTGCCCTCCTGTGGTGATTTTTGTGAATTACACCACTGCAAATAAACTGTAATTAACTTAAATGGGTTCTGCAAATCAAGTCTATTCAACTTTAATTGGTTGCGCCCTCGTGTGGTGATTTTTATGAATGACACCACTGCAAATCAAGTCTAATTAACTAAAATGGGTTCTGCAAAACAAGTCAAACTTTAATCTGCAAACTTTAATTGGTTGATTGAGAATTACACCACTGCAAATCAAGTCTATTAACATACATGGGTTGCGCCCTCCTGTGGTGATTTTTATGAATTACACCACCGCAAATCGAGTGCAAAACAATGCCCACCTGTGGTGATTTTTGTCAGTTACACACTAAATGGGTTGCACCCTCTTGTGGTGGTGAATTACACCATCATAAATTATAGTTAATATTGATAAATATGCATTTCTCAAGAAATGCTTGTATAACATGTTCATGTGTGGTTATAGTGATTAAAACAAGGGGTTAATAATGGAAAATAAGTGTGTGAGAAACAGTCACCAGGACACATTGTAGGCAGTTTGACTCTTTTAATGATGCAGGAAGAAAATGAATAAAACAATTTAATGATGACTGCAGAATACTTGTGTGTCTAAGACAAAAAAGCAGAAATAAAACACGACATCTGTAAAATATGTCTCTACATGTGCGATCAAACGATGAACGATGGTTTTATAATGACTACAAATGCATATGTAAAGAAGGAGACAAAGTCTTCTGGATCTCTGTGGCACCTCGATTTGCTTCACGTTTACCTCAGCCTGCCGCCAACCTTGCCTTTGCCACGACCTTTGGCACTGAAAAGAGAAAAAATAATAAACATGCATATTAAAACAAAGACTTCTGAGATAATTGCTCATCTTTCATCAGTCCATTGATCTATTAAATCAGCACATAACATTATGCTATTGAAATTATTTCAGTGATTTTGCACATTTTATTTGTAATCATAATTGCAAATTTCTCTATTACAGACTTGATCTCAGATCACAGACTATTTATCTGAGCATACGCAGATTAATATTCATTAGCTAAGCCATGAATAATAATTAAAACAACAACTGCAAGTCCTTACCGCATTTAGGAAAACAAAATCAAGAACGGCAGTTTACACGATTAGAAGAGACACATTTCAAACACATGCAAGAAAAAAAACAGCACTCATTCACATGCAGCCCACGTTTCAGTCTTGTTTTGGCCTAATGTGTTTCTTACCCTCTCGTTCAGCCTACAGATTCCGTCTCCAGAGGCAAAATATTAATTTTGAACTTACCGTTTTATTGGAGTCTCTCTCCTCTATGTCCAATCAATATATTAAAGGAATGGTTCACCCAAAAATGAAATTTTGCTCAAAATGTACTCACCGTCAGACCATCTAAGACATAGATGAGTTTGTTTTTTCATCAGAACAGATTTGGAGATAGTTGGCATTACATCACTTGCTCACCAAAAAATCCTCTGCAGTGAATGGGTGCCGTCAGATTGAGAGTCCAAACAGCTGATAAAAACATCACAATACTCCACGCCACTCAAGTCTAACAGTTAACATCTTGTAAAGAGAAAAGCTGCATGTTTGTAAGAAACAAATCCATCAAGACATTTTAAATTGCTTTCGAAAATCCATAATATTGCTTTCTCCAATAAAAACGTCTGAATAAGGAGAGAAATATGCACAGATCAAGCTCTTGATTTCAAACAAAATCAGAAACAATTCTCAACAAATTTCTTTTGATGTGAGAGGACAACAGAGGATGGACTTTTTCACTAGAGTAGTGTGGACTACTTGTGTATTACTGTGATTTTTATATCAGCTGTTTGGACTCTCATTCTGACGGCACCCATTCACTCCAGAGGATCCATTTTTGAGCAAGAGATGCAATGATACATTTCTCTAAATCAATTTTTGGGTGAACATTTAGTATAATAATTTATAGGTATATATCTGCATATATGAACAATTCTGTCAGCTTATGTTGGCAAATCTGTGTACTGTATGTGTTGGCGAAGACAGTAAAGTTTGAACAGAAGGAGCCACTTAAACTGATCCTATTAGGATTGAGAGTAAAAATCCTAAATGTTTCCCCATTTGACGCTGGGATTGAGCTGGACCACATGCTCCAACCTCGCTCCGGTCAAGATTGTACGGTTTCACCGGGCCTGGGATTTAAAAGGAGCAGGGTCTGTTAAGCAGATCAAACCAAAATGGCTTTGTCTTGGTCTGCTTAACAGCAACACTTCCTCTGCTTCCTTCCTCTGACCCAGACCTCGTTGAAAGCAGGGGAAAGTGACCAGTGTGGCTCAGGGTACTTACCTCTGGTGATCTCTGACTCTAGCCAGTAGCTGAGTGACCTGTAAGGGACACATACGGAAGCCTTGCTAAGCACAAAAGACAATATCAGCAGGACCAGCCGATGGGGAAACCTGTGGATTCGCAGACGTCCGCTGCCTGATTACAGCCACGAGCACGTCACCCGCCTTCACCCAAGGCAGGGACCGATCGAGAGCCCAGACCCGACATCAAACTGACCGACAACAGTGACTGACAGCAGGCTACACAACAAGTGAGGTGGCCGCCCTCACAGCCGGTTACTTACAACTTTTGTTGTTCATTGATTCGGGTCTGGAACACATTCATCTGGAAGCAAGTCACAGTTTTAGACAGGCAGGCCATAGCCTTTTTTTTTTTGACGACCAAGTTGGAACTAATTTAGTGGCTAAAAATGTGACCCTGGACCACAAAACTAGTCATAAGGGTGACTTTTTTTAAATTGAGATTCATGCATAAGCATTCCATTGATGGGACAGTATTTGGCCGAGATACAACTATTTGAAAATCTTCATTTGAGGGTGCAAAAAAATCTAAATACTGAGAAAATCGCCTTTAAATTTGTCCAAATGTTCTTAGCAATTCATATTACTGATCATAAATTAAGTTTTGATTTATTAACAATAAAAACTTAAAATATGTTCATGTAACATGATCTTTACTTAATATTCTAATGATTTAAAAAAAAATTATAATTTTGACCCATACAATGTATTTTTGTCTATTGTTACAAATATACCCGTGCTACTTTTGACTGATTTTGTGGTTCAGGGTCACAAATTATTTCAATTCCATAATGTAAAAATATTGGTGCATTAATGACTTCTGGGAAGTTTGTATTTACAAGTCATGTGTGTCAACTGCATTCAAACAACTTTGTTTTTTTGCATAAAATTTACCAACATTTAAAATTAAACTCTTTAACTGTTTTCTCAACTGTTAAACTCTGGGCTTGTTAAACTGTAAAACATCTTTCTTTTAAATCAAATGTTGACACTTGTAATTATGATTTTGTGGTGATATTCATGTGCGTTTATCTCGTAAATACAATATTTCTGACATGACTTGAACACACCATATGACATATTTCAGAGTAAATTAGATATTTAACAAGACAAAAGCAAGGTAGGACTTTTACCTTACAAAAAATATAGAAATATGTAAAAACAAAAAACAACAAAAACCAAAGTAATGTCGATATGACAAAGCTTGGCTGTGTCATTTTTGGGTGGAAAACCAATTAATTATTTACAATAACACCAAAAATGTGTATTAAAAGGTAAATTAAGTTAATTTCATGTTTACTTGCGTTGTGTCAAAGTATCAAAACATTTTATATAATATTTTCCAATATGTTTTCGGTAGATTCAAGCTTACAATATATGTCAACATCTGGTACTGATGTACATGAAGAAACAGTTTTCTGTCATTCCAAACCCTTAAGACCTTTGCTCATCTTCAGAACAAAAAATAAGATATTTTTGATAAAATACAAGCTTTCTGACCCTAAACAACAACGCAACTACCACGTTCAAGTACCAGAAAGGTAGTAAGGACATTGTTTAAATAGTCCATAGTGGTTTAACTATAATGTCATGAAGCTACAATACTTTTTGTGCAAAAAGAAAACAAAAATAACGACTTTCTTCAACAATTTCTTCTCATATTACGTGTGCATGTGCATTCAGACAGAAGAGGAGAAAAGGTTGAAAAAAGTTGTTATTTTTCTTTTCCAACTACAAGTACTTCCGTAGCTTCATAAAATTATAGTTGAACCACTAATGACACATGAACTATTTTATTGATGTCCTTATAACCTTTCTGGGAATTGAACGTATCAGTTGCGTTGCTGTCTATGCAGGGTCAGAAAGCTCTTGGATTTCATCCAAAATTATCTTAATTTGTGTTCCGAAGATAAACGTAGGTTTTACAGATTTGGAACAACATGAGGGAGTAATTTGAATTTTTGGGTGAACTGTCACTTTAAGGCAACAGAGCAAAAGGAAATGGTTATTTGCAACAAAAATGCAATGTACAAAACTCATATTGACAGTGATTCTGTAACTGTAAACATTTATGTCATGTCAGCACTTACGTCATATTTCTGTCTCTTCAGTTTCTCGCTGAGGTCGAACTTCTCAGCCTCCAGCTGCATCATCCACTGCCAGAGCTCACTGGCCTTCTCTCTGCGAGAACCAATCAGAAGCTTCGTCAGTGGGCATTTCCTCAACACCAGCATTTCGACACCGTGCTCAGTGATAACTTACTTCAGTTTATCTTCAGACAGGTGATCGATGTTGAGTGGCTTTCTCCTCTCGGCCAGGATCTTCTTCTTCTTCTCTCTCTCCGTCTGTTTCTTCGCCCCCTTGCGGCCCTCGCCCTGCCAGACAAGATTGATGGTATTTGATTCACTTATTTGATTCATGTAATAATAATGTATGCTACTAGGTTGCCAGAAATCTCCTAATTCAAACCTTCTGCTGGATTCCTCCGTATTGGTGCGTCATGTTGGTAAGAGCTTTCTTCTTCTTAGCATCTTCATCTAGTTTCTTCCTCTGTTCCTCTTGCTCTCTTCTCTCCTTTTCTTCCTGAAGAAAGGCAATGGAAAGAGCTTCACTTATTTTCTCCTACATTTCTATTCTAGCATTCAGAGTTACAGAGGTAAATGGCTGCTTCCTATTGGCTAAAGCGAGTGTCACTCACAGCCAGACGGGCTTGTCTCTCTTTCTCTTTCTCCGCACGGATTCTCTGCTGCTCCGCCCTCTCAGTGCGACGCTTCTCCTGCACAGATACAACACCATCAATCACAAGTCAAGACACAATGTTATTTAGCTGTTTAATGCTATTCTAGACTATATACTCTTCTAAATTATAAATGACTTACGATTCTGTTGACCAGAGCAATCAGCTCCTCTTCATCTTTCTTCCTCTGGATGAAATGAGCCTCGATCAGAGACTGAAGCTCAGACAAATCCTTCTCCTGACGCTTTCTGTGGATGTCCTATTACACACACACAAAGGTATTGACATGAAAGCAATGTTTACACCAACATACAACTCTGTAGTATGAATAGCAACAATTTACAAATTGCAAAAATACACTATATAGCCAAAAGTATCGGGACACCCCCTTCTAATGAACAGGTTTAACTACTTCAGTAATTTCCATGAGTACGAATCTTAATGTTTAAGCATATAATGATATTCTAGGGAATTGTGTGCTTTTAATTTTATAGCAACAGTTTGGACACAACCCTTTTTTACTCTAACATGACAATGCCTTTGTGTATAAAGCAAGGTTCAAATAGAAATGCTTGATTCAGTCATTGTGGAAGAACTTGACTGGTCTGCATAAAGCCAAGCCAAAAACTCATCACCAAACACCAATGACTTGTACATATGGGTACAGTCATTTTAGACACTTCCAAAACTGGTGCAACAGAGATGGAAATACAAATTTTAAATGCATGAGTTATGCTTCCATCTTTGTTGCCACAGTTTTGGAAGTGCCTTTTTCTGTTCTTAAGAAGGGGGTGTCCCAATACTTCTGTCCATAGTGTATGTACAATACATTGGTGTTTGGCGATGGGATTTTGGCTCAAGGTCTGCATTTAAAGTCACACCAGAGGCGTTCAACTGGGATTGGGACTTGGCTTTATGCAGACCAGTCAAGTTCTTTCACACTGACTGAATCAGTTATTTCTCTATGAACCTTGCCTTATACACAGAGGAATTGTCATGATAGAATAGAAAAGGGTCCTGTCCAAACTGTTGCTATAAAATTAGAAGCACACAAGATTTGTACTCATGGAAATGACTAAAGTAGTCAAACCTTTTCATTAGAAGGGGGTGTCCCAATACTTTTGCCAATATAGTGTATGTGGTATTCAACACATGACGCTTGTTTTTACTCCCGAAAAGACCGAAATGGTAGAAACACTGGGTATGTGTAAAGCTTTGCTTTTTTATTTTCCTTTTTATCAATAGTCTCTTAGCCTAATTTTCAATTCTGAGTTTCAATTCAACATTCAACCATGATGAATGTAATGGAAACAATATACATCTAGATTTTTAATATCAACTACTTGACCAGACTATCAGAAATGAAAGGGATAGTCCACCCAAAAATAAAAATTCCAACATCAGTTATTTACCCTCAAGTAGTTCCAAAGAATGTTGGTAACCAAATAGTTGAAGGTAGCCATTGACTTCCATAGTATGGGGAAAAAAATACTATGGAAATCAATGGCTACCGTCAACTGTTTGTTACCAACATTCTTCAAAATATCTTCTTTTGTGTTCAACAGAAGAAAGAAACTCATACAGGTTTGTATGAAATTTGAATCTGAAGTTTCATTTTTGGTTGAACTATCCATTTAAGAGTATTTTTAACACTAGATTGGATTTAAAATGGAGAATAACAGTTTAAATTTCAAACATAATACTTTCAGTGTCAAATATAATGTGACACTAAAAGTCATGTGACAAATGTAATGTCATATATAGCATACTACTGAAAATATTTAGCATTAATAATGTGCAGGTTTACAAAATTCAATGTAGTATAAGGAAGTTGCTAGCATTTTAATCCAAACACTTTAAAGTGATGTAATTCAAGCCAAACTCACATCAAAGTCCACCTTATCTCCTTCGGGAATCTTTGGAGCACTGATATTTTGCATAAATCTGTAAAATAATTGTTAGTCATGAATACTGACGGTGTGCAGTCTTCACATATGAACATATAGCAATAAAAATGAGAAAGAAAGATGTCAGTGTAGAACATACTTTGGCTTTGGTTTTGTCTCATCTGGGGATAAAAATGTTCAAAATACATCACTTTTAATATGACACAAAGTATGTTACAGACATTGAGAGAATCAATCAAACCGTTTGTGTGTGGGATTTATGGAGCAGATACCTGTGGCCTCCTCCTCCACATGAGCTTCTGTTAGATGAAGACAGATGAACAGTCACAATTTTACATTAAGACCATTTGCATAAACACATTTTAAGTGTTTAAAAGAAAAATGAGCAATATTTGGGAATAAAAATTTATCCAGCATTAAAAAAAGTTCAGATTTTGAGACAAATGCCTGGCTGAATGCGACCCAATGTTCTGACAGTCACGATCATCTCACATGCGATTGAAATTAGCTGATATATTGCATCATGACAGTTTCTGTCCTCCAGCCTTTACAATGACACATCATGCAGTTGATATGCTTGTAAACATTCAATTCAGATAATGAGGCATTACTTACTATTGAACAGATCATATTATACACTAAAAAGCCCATCAATCCATATTACAAAATCAGCTGAATATGAGAAAACTTTCACAATTTTTGCTTATAATCTATATTTTATGAATGAATATAAACCTGAGGAGCTTTACCTTGTGGTTCAGGTTCTGGCTCCTCTGTTCAGATATGAAATAGTTATAATTGGTTAAAAATTAAGACTTATAGACACTTGTATATATATAAATAACCAGAATATTAATAAGAACTGAAATAATTACCTTCCACTTCTGCAGGCTCTATTATAAGAACAGCACATGTTAGTAAAATAGCAGTTAGTTTCTAAAGAATACAGCTTAAAAAATTATAAACATACCATACACCACAAGACCTGGCATTCAGGAACAGGTATTCTTTTATGTATCTAAACTGAACTGAATTGAAGTAAAACATTTGTAACTGAATGCCACTTTTGTTCATAATGAACTCGAGTTGCCTGGATGCTGGTCTTGGTTCAAATGGTAAGTACTGAAATTGAGGAATTTGGTGTTGTGCAAATAAAAATGTCTCGATGCAATGGCTTAAATATATTGTATTTTTTTTTTAAATCATAAAGCATTTAAATAACTGAATAAAGAAATCAAAATGATTACCTTCCACCTCTGGGGCAGGTTCTAATATGAAAATATAAAATTAAATATTAAATACCTGACATTGGTGCTTACAAATTTGTATGTGCAGTAAATGACCAAACAAAATAAAGGTAAGTCTGATGCTTTACCTTCCTCTGATGGAGGTGGCACTATTGAAGAGAAAGAATTAATATTGTAATGCAATATGTTTTTAATATCATGCAAGTTTATAATAATTATTATTATTTATTAAAAAGGTGAATTTACACAAAATACAGCTAAAGTTGCTAAAGTATGGAAGCTTGTTTCTGCCACATCGTTTAAAATAAAAGTAATTGTGAGTTTTTTTTATTTTAAATTGTGAAAAATTTCACAATTACCTTTTTTATTGTTTTTTATTCTGTGGAAATCTCTTCCATACTATGGTGTAATATTATATCACAAAAATAATTAAAAAGTGAGTGAGCAAAGAAATAATGGGTGCATAAATTGCTAAATACAATTATTGCTAAGTATATGTTGTGAAGAATTTACCTTCCACTTCAGGAGGAATGATAGAATAAATGAAAGAAAGAAGGAAGAAATAAATAATTGAATAAACAAGGATGAGTAAGTGAATTAATTAACTGTAAATAAACTGAAATATCTGCATGCATGCATGTGAAATACTCTTTAATCTACAAGTAGAAAGGAATTGTACGAAAGGAGAGTAGAAGAAATTGGTCTTTCTAAAGGTTTAAGGTCACATAAGTGGTATTAACGTTATCTAAATCTAATGAAATCTTATTTTGAAGTTAGTCCATGCATGCATTTAAATATACATATACATGTATATGTATATTTAAATGCATGCATGAAAAGCAACACAGCACACGGTGAACACGGATTTACCTTCCTCTTCCGTTTCCTCCACTACAGTGTGAACATAACAATGATTAGTAGCACATTCAGAAGCATAAGAGGAACATTTGCATAAACAAGATGCTGAATCAAGTCAACAGGTCTTCTTTAACATCTTTGTCAGAACATTGAGATCCACCCAACAGCTTGTAAATGACATTTTGAGAAAGTTCATATTGAGAATTGAATGCCATTTGCATGATCACATAGATCAAATGATGTGTTAAATGAATTGAATGTGATTTTTTATGTAATTATATTTACTACACCAGACAAGCACCAAAATATTAGATTAACGTTAAGGAAGGAATGTGGGGACTAACATCTCAGACGAGAGAAACAGATATGGACAGGACTTGATATTAAAATGTCACTCTACACAAACTGAATTAGTACTTGAGTAACTCAACTCCACTGGCCATGAAGCTGAGGACAAAGGCTATTCTACAATGAAATTATCACAGACGAAAATAGGACAATAAGCATGCAGAACTTCCTCTGGACCAGAATCCATTTCCATGAGGACATGATTAGTGATTAATGCATGCATATGACTAATGCGATGCTTTAAGCAGGGAATAGTGGCTTACCTTCCCTATTACATGGTAAAAAGAGGAAAAGAAAAAGATAAGCAGTTGATATTGAGTTGGATAGTCAATTAAAAAGATAACGCATTAAACTGAGCTACACTTTTTCAACTATCCACATTATTTTTCCAGTAAAAGTGGGTGCAGCCCTTTGTACATTTTGAGTCTGGCTTCCGGTCTAATCTGCCTCCAGCTAATTTTAGCGGTACAAAACAGCTCGTTTTGCTGCTTGGCATTGCAAATTGGTGTCTAACCACATTATTTTAATGAATTATATTAATTATGAACACACTGGCTTGTAGTTCAAAACGTTTTGCGTTTACTGCACGTTGTTATTCTTCTTGTTATGAACCGGAAGTCTGGATAATAGGCTTCCTTAAAGAATAAAGCAGATAAAGAACCTTTTATAAAATGAAAAGGTTTTAAATATTGTTAAATGGATGTTCAAGATTTTTCACGGAGCTGATAACAAAGCTTGTAATACAAACGCGTCAGTTGTTGCCGTAGTAACACAATGTTTACATACGCTATGAGACGTAGAGTAATTAGACAACCGTGCTAAGAGTTATGAGCCGAGAATGGTTTCTAATCGTACCAAAACAAGCTTAAGTGTAAATATAACTGGAACCATTCGGCCTGACAATGGAAAAGCTTGATAGATTCAATCAAAGAATGTCTATTTTTAAGTTTAAACAGATACTTTACAGTATTCAGTATTCCATTTGGAACGCAAGCGAATTAGAACGTTTAAAAAGTAACGAGTTCATACGTACTGAACTTCCTCCTCCACGACTTCTTCTGTGTCAGCCATGATTAGTTGATTCCTGATAAAGTAAATGAGTTACAAAGGGATTTTACATGCTTGCATTCATTTCATTTGTATTTCTGTTTATTAAAACAGCAGAATAAATCCTCTTTAAACTTCTGCAAGTGACACTGATCGCAGAGAACAACACTCTTTATTTTTGACATTGTTGGACCATAACAGTGATTGTGTTTAACAAGCTTTGAAAACGCTGCATCGACTATCCACCAGGAAATAAATCACATTATAAAACATGTAATGGATGAGTGAGGGAGGCTATTTTTGCTTGTAGTAAACAACGGTTTTGAACAGGTGCTCCACACTTTTCCAGACAATGAACTTGGCTGATCTCATTCTGGCCTGCCATTCATTCTCCATGTAAACCAAGAGTGCGTGTGTCCTTGCCATCTATTTTTGAAACGCATTGTTTGTGCAGGGCACTTTTCCACAGCTTCTAATGACGTTAAAGACCCGAATGCAACTTATGATTATATATAGTAGCCACAGAATTTTTTTTTTTGTAAGAATTGCTTGCAATTTTCACAAAGAAATAGCCAGTTATGCATGAAAGAAAATGCGAATTTTGAAGTAGAGAAAATACTAAAAATAGTATTTTATTGTTTTATTTACAATGCATATGTAGACCTACTGTAATTCACGTTTACAAATATGTGAATGTACTAAAATTTTCAGAGCGAAAATTGTTTCTACACCATTTTTTGTGTTGATAATTAAAAATGTGTTGATAGTTACTGTAATGAATGCCATATGTAAGAATGGTCTTCCTAAAAATCACCAAGACATCAGCTTATTGACAATAATTGCAAAAAAAGTAGACAATCACAATTTGTTTTTAATGCAATGAATTCACTGTATAAATGTTTTTAAAAAAAATTAATATAGTACATTTTAGAACAACCATTTAATTCTTTGTACTTCTGTCACATTTATTTCAGTGTTGCATCTACTGTACAGACCAAAAGTTTGGACACACCTTGTCATTCAAATGAATGAGAAGGTGTGTCCAAACTTTTGGTCTGTACTGTATATTTTTCTGTTTATTAAAGTTTTTACTCTACATTTGTGCAGTTTTCAGTGGGTTAGTGATATTTTTTAAATATATATAAATTAATAAATCAATATTTTTTAAATGGGTTTTTATACAAAAACAGTTTTTTTTATGTAAAATTCACTTTATAAAAGACCCACATTTCTAACTTTAATTCATGGTGATAACATGGATAGTTTCACATGGTTTAGTGTAAGATTTTTGCCCATCTTTTGGAAAATCCAGTTTTAAAAGTAAAAAAACAACAACTACAAATAACTTTTACCAGTAGGTGGCTGCAGAGCTCCACTATTTGCTATTTGACCACCTGAAAGATATTTTTTCACAAGTTGTTTCAGTTGAATTCATATCTACAGTACAGACCAAAAGTTTGGACACACCTGAATGAGAAGGAATATAAAGTACTGTATATTTTTTGCATTTATTTGTGAAATTTTACCAACAATTTCTGAGTGAAAATAGTTTCTACATGATTTTTTGTGTTTAATGTGTTGATAGGCACTGTAATGAATGCCATATGTAAAAAATGGCTTCCTAAAAATCACCAAGACACCAGACTGCAAAATATTGAATAAAAAATTGGACAATTTTGTTCTGCAAAATTCAGCATCACTTGGTTTGATATTTGCTTTTAGTGCGATAAAAAATACACTGTATAAATGTTTTTTTTAATTAATGTAGTGAATTATTTTATTCTTTCTACTTTTATATCACAATTAATTGTGTTTCTTCTTTTTGCATTTGTGAAATAAAAAGTGTAAATTTTTCCTACACCTTTTTGTGTTGATAGTTGATGTAATGAATGCCATATGTAAGAAATGCCTTCCTAAAAATCCCCAAAAAACCAGCTGACTGACAATAATTGCAATCAGCTGGTTTGAAATTTGCTTTCAATGCAATGAATTCATACACCTTATTAAATCATTTTTGAAGTCGTAAATAAAGATAAACGTAGTACATCTTACACGAAAATTCACGAAAGCTCAATTTAATTCAGCGTTGCTTCTTTTCTTTACTATCAAAGTCCTACACCATTTTTATTCTTTCATTGTATTCAAGTGTCTAAATTCAGTCTGTAGTTGCTGAAGGTCCAAAGGTCAGCAGGTCATCCACTTGAAACATGTTTTATCATCTTATTTTCACTCAATATTTGCAGCGTGATAGCTGTTGGGGTCTTCATCTTATCTTGTCTGACGGCACTCAAACTAATGTCTCTCCTCAAAGAGATCATCTCGGATAAAGGTTGATTTTAAATTGAGTCCTTGTGATAATGAGAGCGGGCAGCAGCAGCAGCCAGAGGTCTGAGCAGAGTGTTTCTAACCAAATCCACCAAGTCTTTGCAGCAGATTAACCGTCTCACTCTGGAGCTACGTGCGTTTTACGTTAATAAGCGAGGACTGGTTGGACTCCATCTGAAAGGCTGGAAAAATCACAGGCTGACGGTGGCAGGAATGTTGCCATTGATAGTCTGTATTAAGCTGCATTAAGGCAAAAACCCAAAGCATGCAAACCATCAGTCCCTCTGGCGAACAAGACAAGCATTG
Organism: Garra rufa; assembly: GCF_049309525.1. Lineage (NCBI taxonomy): Eukaryota > Metazoa > Chordata > Actinopteri > Cypriniformes > Cyprinidae > Garra > Garra rufa. The sequence continues at coordinate 7,846,014 of NC_133364.1, forward strand.
CATTGATGATTGCACAGACTACGCCATGCAAAGGAATGAAGAGGCCAATCCTCAGGCCTGATTTACACATTATGGGAAACTTCCCACAATTAATTTAATCCGGTAGGCATGCAATTGCTTGATTTTAGTTATAAAGAAACGTACCTTAGATCTCACTAGGAAGAACGAGAGATGGGGTCTTGTCTCGAGGGTCGGGGCAGCAGACAGTTTCAAACTAACCCAAAGCTCACCTAATACAGACCTGCCAGATCATGTGACCTCCCTTCTATGCTCTGATTGGCTGCTTGCGCTGAGCCTATTGTTAGAGAGAGCTGAGCATGCCAGATATGTGATACATGGAGTATTGTGAAACACACAATCACAGGTGTTTTTCATTGGTCTCTTTATTGTGGTCACTGAGACAATGGTACAAGTTGAAACAGTTGCTCTGTATGGAACTATCGGCTACAAACGGTCATATTTGTAACAAGGCATTTGCAATTAAAGGTGGTGCGACTTGCATAGTGTTAACATAAGTGTTGAAACAAATAGTACAAAACTTGATTGTCAAAAAATACAAGCAGAATACAGGAACGTTGAACATTTAGAGACATTCGCGATAAGCTACGGCGGCAGAACTGGATATTCTTTGTCGTCAGAAATGATACACGCTTAAATGACGACATTAACTAGCGTTCTGCCAACTAGCGCTGTATTGAAAGCCGACAACATCCGCGTTGCAATTTAGTATGATTGCGATGGAAAGAAGAAAGATGAAACACTTGAACAATGAACATGAATTGGTCCTTCTCGTTGTCCTTGCTAGATATGCAAAAATTGTGAAATGTACTCAAATATGTAATTTAAGCCAAAAAGTGCACGTTCCCTTTCTTTCGAGTTCAACAGTTCAACTTTTTTTTTTAAACCAATACCGATTAACACTTACAAAAACACCTTCAGACCAGTGTTTCCAAAAGTAAAAAAGCCAAAGATAATGCTAATAATGCTAACGGTATGACTATAATGGGCTGAATTAAAACTTGCTTTGATATAAAATAATATTGAGAGCAAAGGCAAAGACCATTTTGTATCAAGCAGTACAATATATAGTTAATTACAAAAACTTACACTATGTGCTAACATATATTATTAAGACAATTTTTTGTTTTTTTAAAAAAGTGTCGTTACGACAAAAAGTACAAAATACAGCTACTCTACGGGTGCTCATATTCGGTCTGGAACTGGCGAACACGCATGAAATGCAAGGTGAAGCTTTGCTTTAGTTATAAATTAACAGGTGAGAAGGCTAACTAACATGTGATTTGAAAAAAGACAATTCGGATTGCTACTCCTCGTCCTCCTTTTCAAGGAATCTCGTGATGGTTTGAGTCGGCTGCTGCTGTTATATCATCTAAACAAGTTGCTTGTCGCAAGTTGCTTTTCACAGCCTTGGTTTCAGTCTAACAGAAGTTACATGCAAAGGCACTGCGTTTATGTTATGATGGTGCAAGACGGTGACCTGTGAATACAGTGATAAAATATATATATTTTTTTATTTTTCTCTCTTTTATACTGTGTCTACTCACATAGATCTTCCTGGCAGTATAAAATGCTTGTATTTTTTTTTTTTTTGGTATTAATAAAAGTAAAAAAAAAAAAAAAAAAAAAAAGGAATGTTGTGCATTCTCTTGGTCCCTGCCTCTCTGGCTTCTTTGAAAGGTTAATGGCCCATTCCTGTTAAAAGACAAAAGAGAAATTCAAACTTAATACAAACTGAATATGTACTATTCAGAATTATGCATGCATTAATAAGGGAAATTTTTTTTGAAAAAATCTGAATGTTCTTATGAACATTTTATTGATCAAAGACTCCTAAAATTTAATGTAAATGTAAAAAAAAAAAAAAAAGTAAGTGGCACACTTTTTATAATAATTAATGAATAGCAGAAAATTGGCATATTGGCATGATTTTTGGAGGATTGTGAGACACTGAAGATTGGAGGAAATATTCTGAATTTAGCTTTATATCATAAGAAAAAAAAAATTAAAATAGAACAACTCTTTTTTTCATATTTTAATATTCCGCAATATTTCAGTTTTTATTGCATTTTTGATCAAATAAATTCAGCCTGGTTAAGAATCAGTGAAATACGATCTCTAGTCAATCGATCTCCCAAATGTTTGGGATCGGTAAGATTTTTAATGTAAAAAAAACAGCAATATTGTGAAAAATTATTACAATTTAAAAATAAAGTTTTTTGTATTTTAATATATTTTAAAATATAATTTATTTTTGTGATGCAAATCCGAATGTTCAGCATTATAAAAATTTTTTGGAACCTGTAATATATTTTTTAGGATTCTTAGATGAATAAAAGTTTATAAGTACAGCGTTTATTTTAAATAGATAATTTTACAATATAAGTCTAAATAAGTATTAATTTCTATCAAGAATAAATAAATAAATAAACATAAAAATGACTGCCCTCACACTTACAGTAGTGTATATTGTTAAAAATATTTATATTTTAAATAAATGCTGTTCTTTTTAACCTTTTAAAGTTTCACAGGTTACTAAAAAAATACTATTTCCAACATTAATAATAAGTCAGCACATAAGAATGATTTCTGATGGATCATATGACACTAAAGACTGGAGTAATGACTGAAGAAAATTCAGCTTTGCATCACAGAAATAAATTATATTTTATAGTATATTGAAACAGAATACCATTATTTTAGATTGCAATAATATTTTAAAATATTACAGTTTTTTCTGTATTTTCGATCAAATAAATGCAGCCTAGATAAGCATAAGGAACTTCTTTCAAAAGCATTCTTACTGATCGCAAACGTTTGAACAGCAGTGTGTGTTAAATTTTACCCAAATGTACAGAATATTAAAGAATGATTATCATACAAAACATTTAAACATGATCATTGCCTGTTCTTTATGGGATCTAGGTCATATTTTGTCTGGCAGAGACAAAATAGGCAATTAAAAACCCTTGTACACTTAGCTGTATATGATCTACACTCTTTTATTTCTTGGTCTCCAGAGCTAAAAACAGCTCTTAGATACGAAAGAATCTCTTAAATATGTGCCGTCGGACCATTTTTAAGTGGTTGGAAGGAATTAAGTTTTCAAGACATCTCCATACGGCATGCGGCCGTGCTAATCTTCTATCGGCCCATGCAGTAATGTGACAAACACGCAGCCTTAGCCCTGCTGGCACTAACAGACGCCCAGAATCCACAGCTTGATATTGAGGACGAGCAGAGCGGGGTGGGGGAGGGTGCTTTGGGGCAGGATAGAGCAGCGACCTGTCGCCCATTACCCAAAAAAATGCTTGGCACGCTCAAAGGCCACCGCGTCCTCTTCTAGAGAAACAAATGGCCTGCATTTAAAATAGAAAACAATGCCAAAGAGGCATTTTAAAGCACTGCAGCCAGCGAATGACATGCCTGCAGCGATGATTTATCAGTGGATTGTGGGTGTTGTGCAATATGGCAGGACTTTTGACATCTGTGACCACTCAGGGACACAGATAGATGTATAGGAGAAAGAAACAAACTATAATGCAAACACACATGTGCAATAAAACGTACACAGTATCCTAACCAAGCAAGCTTTTGGCTTTTTTTGCAGTCTAAAAGCTAAAATCCTTATCCAAACTAGCCAATAGGACATTTAGACGATTGCTTGGTTTCAACTGAGCTTTCTTTTCACATAGTTGGGTAAAATGTTATATTGGTAAATGGAAACTATAACAAATATAACCAAAAATTGGTTTTCTGTAATTAAATGCCAAGGTAATATAACACAAAGCTTATGATGTTAATACACTTCTCTGTAGAGACTTCTTAAGACCAATTAAAGAAAATATAAGGAATAAATCACTCTCTAAATGTAAATATCTTGTATCAGCAATGCTTCAAAGTTTGAAAATACAACTTCCAACAGATCACCATTCATTTTTTATTTATTTTACAAAAAATAACAATAAAAAATAAAATGAAATCATAAAATAAAAATAAATATTAAATAAAATAATAAAAAATGCTATGCTCCTAACGACTAGAATAAAAAATACATTTTACTGTACTTTTTGATCAAGCTGCTTTTTCATTAGTGTATTTAATCAGTCTCGTTTTCCAGTGTAAATGTATAAAGATTTTTAAATCAAGATGCATTTACTTGAGGAATAAAATGACATAAGAAGTCTTGTTTTATGAGAAATTGATCAAAATGAAGCAAGGTATGATTAAATAACCAAATATCTGCCAATGGGTTTAGAAAAACCAACAAGTTTTCATAACCAGTTGACAGACATTTGTTCTTGTTTGAAGCATGAATATTATTCAGTATCTCAGAAAAAAAGACTAATTTGCATCTAAATGTATCTTGATTTAACAATTTTTAGATACACTACCAGTCAAAAAATTTTAAAACAGTAAGGCCTTAAAACATCTTGATTTGTCCTTCTGCAGATTAAGGAATAAAATGGACTTAAATCAGAGTGAAAGTCCTAAATTTGTTGCATTAGATTTTGCATGCACTTCAGAAAATAATATATTTCTCAGTATTTTTGTTTTGTTTTCCAACACAAATACACTACCAGTACACTACATTACTATTTAAAATAACTGCTTTCTATTTAAATATATTTTAAAGTCTAATTTATTCATTGTTTTTATTTCAGATAAATGCTCTTCTTTGGATCTTTCTGTTAATTGAAGAATCCTGAGAAATGTTTTAACTGTTTAAAATACTGATGATGATAATAATAATAAAATAAAATATTCAGCCTTGATCGCAGGAATACATTTAATTTTAAAATATATTCAAATAGAAAGCAGTTATTTTAAATTGTACAAATATTTCACAATATTACTGCTTTTGCTGTATTTTAAATCAAATAAACGCAGGCTTTGTGAGCAGAAGAGACTGCTTATTATTGTCCAAAAACTTTTGACTGGTAGTGTATTTGTGTTGGAAAAGACCTTTTTAGGCCTTAATCTGTAGAAGGGCAAATCTTTAAAAGTATTAACTGTGGAAACTCATCATCGCAGTTGCCCCGCCCACTCTGAAATCTTATTGGTCCACATACTTATGTGAATTAGTTTGAACGTATTTGAAAATATCAAACACATTCCAATAGCTTGTGATTGTGAATTGACAAATTGCTTTTCAATGGATATGGAAGACTAATATTATTTAGTCTTCACTCACCATTGGTGACGGATTTGGTCTCTCCTCTGCTTGCGACCTGGATGAAGTATAAATCAAAAAGAGAGATGGAAAATGAAAGAAAGAGAAAAAGAAACAGAGAAAGAAGGAATAAGATTAACATAAATACAATCTAATGTGCTAATCAGTGTGGCTGAGCCCTTCCCAGCCCATCCGTCTGCTCTTCCACTTATGCCTTCACATTTTATTTTACATTTCCTTTCGAACACACTTCTTTTGTGCCTATGTGCTCCAAAAAGTCATCAGCGAAAGCGCTTGTGGCCGACATGCTGCGTGTACAATGACAGGAACATGCTTAGCATGGTTTCATACAGCGCTTTTTCCAGATTCACATACAAACCCTCATTCCTTCCACTCCTGACCAAACAGCACTGCTGGGTTTGGTAACATCAGTGCGGTTATGACCACAGATTTCCCTTCATTAGGCTTTTTACGTCACCATTTACCAGTCCTTTAAGCGCTCAGAGCCAAAACTGCAGTCTGTGGCTAACCGCGGCCTTGGCCTGATCTTGACGCATCGCTGACAGTCCAGCAGTAGATTCTATTGTGCCCTGTTCCAAAGATAGAGCCGCCCGCTCCGAATGACTACCATTATTATCTGTTTGATCTGTGGATATAAAAATATGAAGGCCAGCGCCCGTGGGAATGCCTTTTCAGGTTCAGATGATGGGATCGACCCGAATTGGTTTCTATTTGTGATGTGTGAGCGCCTGTGTGTGTGCGTGTGCACGACCGCCATTTTTGGTCAACTGGATCCCGGTCATGCCGGCATTAAAATAGATCTTCTTACAATAGGCAGAGTGCTTTGTTAAAGGGTGATGGGTGTTAAACCCATGCGTGACGGGAAAAAGAAAGAATGGAAGAGAGAGGGAAGGTGAAATTGATCTTTCACTAAGCTCCGCCCTGCTGATCAATCTGACAAGCTTTTGCACATTTTAAATGAGGGCCTATGGAAGTCCGTAAATTTAATTTTTTAAATATTTAAATTTTATATTTCATTAAAATATTTATTATATGCGACCCTGGACCACAAAACCAGTCACAAGGGTCCATTTTTGAAAATTTTGAAATGAAGCTTTCCACTGATGCATGGTTTGTTATAATAGGACAATATTTGGCAGAAATACAGCTATTTGAAAATCTAGAAAAAATCTAAATATTGAGAGAATTGTCTATAAAGTTGTCCAGATTAAGTTCTTAGCAATGCATATTACTTTAAGTTTTGATATATTTACGTAGGAAATATCTTCATGGAACATGATCTTTACTTAATATCCTAATTAGGGATGCACCGAATCCAGGATTCGGATTCGGATTCGGCCGAATCCTGGGATTTTTGATGGGGTTTGGTTTCGGCCGAACCTTAGATTTATTTTCCACCGAAACCGAACCCTAGACTTGCACTACGACGTCACACGGCCGTTAATTACGTGAAGGTGTTTACATAGGACCCGTTGGAATGTAGTAGGCTGTAAGAATCTGAAAATGGAACTCGTAAGCAAAAAAAGTTTTGTTTGGCAGTACTTTCAACCAAAAGAAGGCGATTCAAGTCGAGCTTTATGTTCAATTTGCAATGCCAATTTGTCTCGTGGTGGCAAGGACCCTAAGCAGTACACAACATCGCCGATGTTAAAACATTTGCGTCTAAAACATCCAAAAGAATACGAGTTGTGCATGAAGGAATCTACAGACAGCAGCCAAAATGCAGCAACTTCAGGTACGGCAGCTGGACAGTCACAGCTAAAAACGTGTGATTAAGGATGCGAGTAGGATTCGGTATTCGGATTCGGTGCATCCCTAATCCTAATAATTTTTGGCATAAAAGAAAAAAATTGCTACAGATATATTTTTTGTGGTCCAGGGTCACATATTTAACTTTTTCTTTACAAATCCTTGTTTTGTACTTCTAATTTGTGACTGGTGTTTCATTTTGCTCTCTCCTCTGTGCTTCCGTATTCATAACTTCCCACCAGAGCTTACGCTACACCCAAGTCCTAAATCGTAGCTAGAGATTACGGTTTATATAGTTTTAAATATGGACATTTTTCTTACAGAAACGCATCGATTCACTTCTGAAGGCCTTTATTAAACCTCTGGAACCATGTGGAGTACTTTTTATG